>NW_005054329.1:2159215-2163808 GCF_000277835.1 Geospiza fortis | reverse complement strand
CTGTGGCCGTCGTTGGCCACGTGGGCCAGAGGGTCGGAGCGGATCAGGTACCTGCGGGACACAGCCTGGTCACACTGCTGGACACCCCGGCTCCCCCTGGAATTCTGGCCAGGACGCACAGGGATGCCCCATGGAGATGTGCTGCTTGTAGAGCACGGCAGTTGTTTGAATAAAAGGTGTTAAATAATAAGAGGTGATCATGTAAATGTCATGAAATAATAGAATAAATAATCGGGTGTTACTCCTCGGTGCTTGCAGAGCATGGTAGTTATTCCTCAGGAATAACTCCTGAAGATATTCAGGAGTTATTCCTCATGCTTGCAGAGCATGGTAGTTGTTCGGATAAAAGGTGTTAAATAATAAGAGGTGATCATGTAAATGCCATAAAATAATAGAATAAATAATCAGGAGTTATTCCTCAGTGGCAAAAACCAAAGGAGAATCCCACAGTGCCCATGGGAGCTGAGATGGGGCTGGGGTGGTTTGGGCACTGCCCAGGAGCACAGGGAGTTGGAGTGGGCTGGGAAAGAGGCAAAACCCGTGGGTATTTATGAGAAATCCTGGGCAGCAGTGGGATGGGGGCAGCCTGGGGACAGGGTGAGGTGACACTTACACGATGTCATTGAGCTCCAGCCGCGTGTCCGGGGGGGGGTTGATCAGGACGTAGGACAAGGTGTTCTGGTGGTCGTTCATCTCATCTGCAAGAGCAGGGGCAGGGCTGGTGAGGGAGGGACACCCCCAGAGACACCCCAACAGGCAAGGTGACAGATCCCATCCTGGCAAATGGGTCCCTTCACCAGGAGAAGCCGTGGGCAATGTCACTGCCTCCGGGGGGGCACCAACAACGTCACTGCCACCTCCCTTGTCACCTCCCCAGGCTCTCCCCACCACAGCACGGCCCAGGGGACTGGCAGAGGTAACTCTTCAGAGTCCCCACTCCCCCCAGAAATAAAGTGAGAGTCTTACCTTGGTGCAGTGCGAAAGAGGGAACAGGTTAGTCCTGCCGTGTCAGGTACAGCCCAAGTCCAACCACTGGCTCAGGGCAGCTGAACCCCCCGGGGCCGCCCCAGTGCTCTGCCCACCCCTCCCCCTCAGTCACTCAATTTAGCTCCATCCAGGCCCAGGGTCAGTGCAGGGATTGCTCCTTTCCCCTGCCCAGGGGGAATCGCCTCCATGGAGTTCCAGAGCCATCGATGCCATCTTGGGGATGGCTCTGGACCAAGTGACCTCCCAGGGGGGCTCAGGGCCACCAAGAGCAGCACCCACGGGGGCAAACAGGGGTTCTCAGTGACGGGGGGCCCCTGTGCTCCCCGAAATAGCCAAGAACAAGATCATGGTGAAATGGATGGGGGTGCGAGGCTGCGGGTGCCAGGGGGGTGGAAGCTGCGACAGGTGACACCATCTCCAGACAGGGTGATGGGGTGTGGATGGACAGGGTGGGCAGGGGACGGACAGACGGACGCGGGGGCAGCATGAGGAGCACGGGGGGACACCAGCTCGCTGCAAGGCTTCTCACTGGGACACCTCTCCAGGCTGTTGGAAAGGCCCCTCTGAGGTGCAGATGGAGCAAATGGAGCAAATGGAGCTGCTCTGGGGACAGCAGGAGCAGGACCTGCCCTGGGATGGGCATTAACTCCAGGCTGGGGCTGCTCCTGCGGCCTGTCCTGGGGCTCCCACCTCCCCATCCCTGCCTGGCGTGGGGGACCCCCAGCCAGAGGCTGCCCTGCCCCATGGTGGGCACAGCAGTGCCAATGGGTGCCAGATCACCCTGGCACTGCTTTCCTCCAGCCCTCAGATGCAGCTCCAGCCACCACGGGCACCCAGCACGGGGATGCAAACAGGTTTCCTTCCGAGGTGCCCTTGCCAGATGAGCCCCAGGGCATCCCCAGGGCTGTGCCACGTCCAGCAGTGCTTGCAGGGGGCCCCCAGACCTTGGTGTGGCTGCTCAGGCACATCCCTGTCCCCTCTGAGACCACAGAAGGTGCTGCAGCCAGGGGGACCCTCGGGGAGGCGCTGCCTGGGACCCCCAGCCCGTGCCAGGGTGTCCTGTCCTGTGCTGGGGCCACCAGGGTTGGGTTTTGGCCATCCCAGTGCTCAGCCTTACAGGGAGACAGGGGTGGGGGTGGCAATGCCAGGGCAGGGGTGGCACACGGACCCTGGCACCCGACGGGACACACGGGGGTGACATGACAGGGAGGTGGGGCCGGGCTCTGGCTCTGGGCAGCTCTCCCTGCCCCAGGGAAGGTCCCTGACCCCATGCAGCCAAGCCAGGCCCTGCTGAGCACACCGAGTATATTGCTGCCCCTCCACTGCCCCAGGCAATATACTCTGCTGGCCTGGGGCTGCCTGGCTGATGGAGGACACGCTTTGTAAGGAAAATGCCAACGTTTCACCTTAAGCCTGGGCTACTCAAGCCAAAAATGAAGCTGGGATGGGCTGTTGCTAATCCTGGGGCTGCTGCAGCAAAAAGGAGCCTTTCCAGGGCATGCTGCATCCTGGTGTAAAGGTGAAAAAAAGATGGAAAAACCCAGCAGGTCCCACAGAGCCCCACAGGGTGCCTGGGGTGGCTGCAGCACCAGGGGCCCCTGTGGCTGCTGTTGCTGCCTCATGCTGAGCCCAGCACCCCCAGTCACAAAATGGGGTCTTCTAATGCTGGAGAGGGGTCCAGGAAGGCAAACCAAGGGGTGCAAAGGGATTTGTAAAGCACTGCCTTGCCCTGGGCTGTGGCTGACCCAGCAGGAGCTCCAGCATCTCATCACAGCATGCACAGGCAGCTCTGGGGCACTTGTCCCCCTCCCTGTCCCCTCCTCAAGCTGCCACTGGCTGCACAGCCCAAAACCCCCTCACAGAGCCATGGAGGGAGGGTTTTGGTAATGAAAGCCAAGGGCTGTGATTTCCCTGTAGGAATTCAGCTACAAAAGGGTCCCTGAGGTTTCTCTCTCCCTGATCAGGCAGAGCCCTGCGTTTGCACCACCACCTCAGGACACTGATTGGTTTTCCAACACCACCCAACAAATTAGTGCTGAAAGCTCGGGGATCTAAGGTGAAAACTGGCAAGGGTGAGGTTTGGGCTTAGCTGGCATGATCTTGTTGTACGCTGCACGCCATGAGTCACGCGGGACTCCCAGGGAAAGGGAATTACCTTGCAAATATCCCAGGTTTACCCGATTCATCACATCACTGGCTGTTAAATTTGCTACATCCTCTACAGAACATACAGGGAAAGGCACAGACATAAACAGAGAGAGAGAGAGAGGTCAGCAAGCCATGGTTTGGCAAATATCAGAGACGAGCTCCTGCGCTGCAGCCAAAACGTGAGCAAAAGAAAAAGGAAAGGGGCAGAAGGCAGAGCAACGTTTTCCATGGGTGTCCAGACACTGACGGTGACACGAGGTGACAACACACAGTCCCTGCACTGCTGGGTGCCCAAGGAGCTGCTGGTCCCCACACTGTGCCCAGTGTCCCTGTCCTGAACCCCCCCACTGTCCCCTCTCCTGCCAGAGCTCCCCCAGTTTGCTTCAACCAAAATTTGCCAGGTGGGCCAGGACAAGGATGCCAGCCCTGACCCCAAGCTGTGCCCCAAGCCTGACTGAGGCCAGACAGCCCCCCTGGAACTGCAACAGAAACTTCTGGGATTGGGAATCGAGGGAAAAAAGGAGAGGGGGGTACACCCCTGCAAGGCCGTGCCTGCAGTCCCCATCCTTGCCCCATCCCACCACACTCCAGCTCTCCTGCCCCTCTCCCCGGGGATGCTGGCAGTGCCCACAACCACCCCTGGGCCCCCACTCCAAACCCCTCCTGCACTGCCCTTCTGGACATTTTCTCCTCCTCCTCCTTCCCGTGCCTAGAGCCAGCATGGGAAAGGAGGAATCCCACCCCCAAAATCAGCTCCCATCCCAGCTGGGGCTCCCTGCCAGCCTGAGTGTGGGCAGGGGGTGGACGGACACTCCTGGAGGATGGAGCAAACAAGCAGCAGCACAGGATGGCTTCAAAGAAAGAAAGAAAAAAAAAAAAAAACCACAACCAAACCAACCAAAGGGAGCTGTGGGCTACAGATTTTGTCATAACCAAGGGCTGGGAGCTGTCCAGCGTGACACAGATGCCAGCCCCGACGGGCAGCTCAAGCTTGACGAGAGATGTGGCTGCACAGAGGGACCCTGAGCGCCGTGGCTGTCACAGCCACACACCCGTGTCACACGCAATGAAGCAACTCAGCCCTGCAGCTACCGAGAGCTTTTCCACGAAGAGTTTATGACAGATTAAAGTCCATAACAAAAGGGGGCTGCGCCAGCTGACGGGGTTGGGCCTCTCCCTGCCAAACTATGGGGCCTCTCGGGCGCAAGGGTTGTGCTGACCTGGGGTCGGGCTGTCCTGAACCACCATCTCTGCACGGCCAGAAAGTGGGGCACAAACGGGGCTGTGTGGGGACACCGGGCCCTGCTGCAGGCGCAAGGGCCACTCTGCCACTGCCAACTCCTGCCTGGAGCCATCCCAGAGCCCAGAGATGGGGAGGCTGCCTGCAGCTGGCCGGGGGTGCCAGGGGAGGAAGGGGGGTCTGCGTGGGGGGACCCCAGCCTGGGGCTGCACCAGCAC
>NW_005054329.1:2152137-2159062 GCF_000277835.1 Geospiza fortis | reverse complement strand
CGCCGCAGCAGGGGGTGCTCGGACTGGTCGCTGGAGCACGAGTTGCGGTGGTGGCTCGTCTTGATGCCCCAGTGCTCCTTGACATCCTTGGTGTCCTCGCAGTCCTCAACATTGATTGAGATCTGTGACTAGAAGCCCAGCAGGTCACGCGGGATGGGGGGTGGCCAAGGGGGCTTTGGCCTGTGCCTGGCACGGTGGGGTCTCTCCCATGGGGTGGGATCTCTCCCACGGGGTGGGATATTTTGGGGTTTTTTTTGGGTTCCTTCCTCTGACCCCAATGGGCTCTGCCAGCACTTTGCCTCTGCACTGCAAGAACTGCCAGGCTGGCAGATTTCACAGAATTCCAGAGTGGTTTGCATTGGAAGGAGTCCACTCCTTGCCCACTCCTTGCCATGGTCCACCAGACCAGGCTGCTCCAGGTCCTGTCCAACCTGGCCTTGAACTTCCCAGGATGGGCCAGCCACAGCTTCCCTTGGATAAGCTGAGGGGAGTCTTGTGGGCACCTCACACAGGATCACCTCCGGGATATCTGCCCCAGGAGCAGCCATGCCCTCATCTCCCTCGCTTCCCTCTTACAGCATCTGTGCTGCCACATGTCTGACCCAGCAATCCCCACTGGTGAGCAGGAATTTATTAATAAAGCCTTTTAAAGCCTCTCAAGGAGCTGGGTTGCATTTAATTAAATGTCAACTTTCAGCTCCCTGTCACTGCTTCCTTACAAAGTTGAACACTGAAGGTATTTAAAGGGATCCCGGCTGCCTCCCTTGCTCCTGATCCCAGTTAATTACATCAGGGCACTGAGGCTCAGCCAATATCTCCCTTCCATGGGGACTGGCAGGGCTGTGCTGGCACTGGGGCTGAGAGCTGGCACAAAGCACAGGGTGGCTCCCATGGCCAGAGCCAGCCCAGGGCTCAGCCAGGGTGGGGGACGGGGGCACGGCCGGGCGCAAGCGGCACTCACCTGCGCTCGGATGTCGTGGGGCTGCAGCAGGCGAGGAGGAAGGGAAAACCACGAGTCAGTGCAGCAAAGGGGCAGCCCTGCTGTGCCCACCCTGCTCCCCAAGGTGCCCAGGGTGTGGCAGAGCCGAGAACATCCAGCACTGACCAGAGAGACCCCGACCCAGCTGGGGAACCAGGACAGCACCACCCAGCGCAGCCCCTCGAACAAAATAAACACAAAAATTCCCCTTCCCCTGCTCTCTCCCCTCCCCACTCTGCTGCAGCCAGGTCTGAGGTGCTCCAGGGACCAGCACCCTCCTGGATCCCAGCTTGGCTGGCACCACAGCCCCCTCCCAGCCCGTGCCCTACCTCGGAGGTGGCGAACATGTGCGACTCCGTCCTGTAGATCCCAATGGGGATCTCGGCACTGGAGGAGCAGAGCTTCTGGAACAGGCGTCCGTACGTCCGGATCCACAGATCGTCCTCAGTGATCTTCATCTGAGCAACACAGGGCCAGCATGGACCCCCACTGCGCCTCAGACTCCTCCTGAGCTCCACCCACTTAATCCATGACCATCCCAAAAGTGATTTCCACCAGAAAATCAGGGGCAATTTCTGACCTCGGCCTTCAAAACAGGGAGCTTGGTCCTCGGCAGCTCTTGGGCTTTTGGCAGCACTGAGGTTCCCCAAAATGGAGGGGAACAATGACCTGGCAATGCTGCTCTGTCACTGTGATATTTTATGAAAAATCCCTTTGCCAGGATTTCTTCTCCTGGCAAGACCAGAAGCCTCAGCTTCTCCATGTTTTGCTGCTTTGGAATGTGATTTGGAAAATTGTTTACCCAGCATGTGAATTGTTTCTAATTAATGGCCAATCACAGCCAGCTGTGTCACCCTCTCTGAGGAGTCACGAGTTTTTATTATTCATTCTTGTCTAGCCTTCTGTCTGTATCCTTTATCTTTCTTTAGTATAGTTTTAGTATATCATTAATATAATATAATATATCAGCCTTCTGAGAACTTGGAGTCAAATTCTCATCTCTCACGTTGCCCTGGGGACCCCATAACCCCATGCTGCTCCCTCCGGGGGACCCCACAACCCCACACTGCTCCCCCCCATATCTGCAGAAGAGGAGAACCCCCAAGCCCGTGCACAGGGTGACAGATACCACCAGATCCAGGCCCCTTGCTGGTGGTTTCAGCCCAGGGCACTCAGCACGTACCGCACAGAGGTACCCGGAGCCTGGCGTGGTGTCGAGGCCCAGCAGCAGCCGAGTGATGGTGATCATGTAATCCTTCACGAATGACTGCAGAGACATTTGGGCAGCAAACCAGGGAAAGGTTGGCTCAGCTGCTCCCTGGGGGATGCCACAGCTGCAGGGCTGTGTCTCACCTGGTAGAGCAGCGTGTCCAACATGCTGATGCTGAAGACTCTCCCGGCGGCGAAGGGCAGCCGGAACATGAAGGCCAGGTTGGAGCCGTTCTCTCGCTCTCTCTGCAAGAAAAAAGGGAAGTTTGAGCTCAGATTGCACAGAAAATTAGAGGACGCATGGCAATGGGAGGGCACAGGTGTAATGTTTCTGGTGGGTGTGGCAGGAGGAAACCAGGGCAGCATCTTTGCACTGTAGAAAAAGAGGGTTTTTTTCTCCATGGAAATGTGTGAGACATTATTGGGTTTTCTGGACATGGGAAAAGCACAGGACTTTAAAGAGCTCAAATGTAGTCAGTCACTGTCAGTGTTGACTTCTCAGGCCCCTGTGAAGGGAACAACCTCCTCTTACCTTTTCTAGCTTGGAAAGGGCCAGAGAGTAACTGTCCTTTGCTCTGAACTGCATGAACCTCATGTTGGAGGGGTGGGTCAGCTCCGTGATAATGCTGAGGCTGGGGAAGAGCCTGCAATGGAAAGAGATCTGTTGTCCTGCAGCTGTCTGAAAGGATTTAAAGCCTGAAGAACACCACAGTCATCCCTGTGCTGTCTGAGGTCAGAAATAGCTGGTTATACGCTGCCCTGCAGCAAACCCAGTGCCAGATGTGTCCCGCTGTCCATAGCCACCACCCCAGGCACTGGCACCCATCCTGGTCTTGTCCCCTCACCTGAACATGGTCTGGACGTTGACAATGGTCTTGGCATCTGCCATGTAGTCCTCCTCGGCACTCATGGTGCTCTCCTTGTCCACCACCACCAAGTTGTCAGCGTAGATGATGCCACACTGCAGCAAACTGTCCAGGCTGGGCAGATCCCAAAGAGAAGAGCGCAGGGTCAGCCCTTGGAAACGACACAGGGAAGCAGCACAGGGGTTCCACGGCGAGCCCAGGCTGCTCCCAACCTGCTCTTCACCTGCTCGCATCTCCCAGGGAGGGGTTGACAACTTGAGAAGCCCAAGGTGGGCTCAGCTCTACGCTACCAACCCTGGGGCTTCTCACGGGGTGACAGAATAGTCTGGGCCGGGGTAAATGCAACAATTCTGGCACGACAGCCACCCGTGGGAACACCTACTTGTCAATGGTGCCCTCCATGTAGTAAACCATGGGGAAACAGCAGATGGCCTCCAGAAAGTGGTGCTCAGGCCTGGGGGGAGAGCCACAGAGAGCGAGGTGGTTCAGCACGTCCATGCAGCAGAGACAGACACAAAACCCCAGCGCCAGCCAGCCCAGGTGCCCAATGGTGCCACCACTGCTCCCTCACACTCCCACCCCGCAGCACGAGCTGCCCGGGCAATGCAGGGAGGGCTCTGTGGGAGGGAGAACACCCCTGGAGAAGTACTTGCTTGTTGTCCAGCAGCAGCACGATGGGGTTGAGCTCCTTGCGGGAGCGGTAGTAGGCGCGCAGCGGGACGATGAAGTTGTAGAGGCCGTTCCCCGCTGTCTCTGCAGAAACGATGATCAGCTTGTTCTTGAACCCGTAGGCCTTGGCGTCCTCAAAGCTGTTGTGTTTGCAGCCCTGTGCGGGGTGGGACAGCCCAGCTCTCAGTGGACACGTCCTGGGGGCTCAGCCCAGGCAGCCCCCGCAGCCCCTGCACACCTTGTCCAGCCTCAGGCAGCAGAACGGGGCTTTCTCGGGCAGGAGGTGGCACAGGGTCGGGGAGCTCCCGATGTAGGGCGAGTTTGGGGGGTAGCCCTTCACGTACCTGCAGCAGGGAGAAATCTGTGTGAGGACAGGGAGAGCTTGCCATTTATCCAGCACTCAGGTGCCGGGGAAAACATTCAACAGCAACACTGGCAAATGCCCTGCAAAACTCTGCTGCAGCAGCTGGGAACTCCCTGAATATACATATCTGAATATACATATCTGAATATACATATCTGAATATACATATTTGAATATACATATTTAGGAGTATTTTTTGCAACATAAAGGGCCATGAGGTTGTAAAGATGCAGGAACAGAACGCTCATGAAAAAGCCAGCAGGAGCTGAGCCTGGGCACCCCAGGGCACCACCGAGCACCTCTCATGTGCCATGGTCCCAGTGCCTCTGAAACTGGAACAAACTGGGCACAGCCATGTCACTGTGATATTTTATGAAAAACCCCTTCGCCAGGATTTCTTCTCCTGGAAAGATGAGAAGCCTCAGCTTCTCCATGTTTTGCTCCACTGGAATGTGATTTGGAGAATTGTTTACCCTGCATGTGAATTGTTCCAACTTAAGGACCAATCCCAGTCCAGCTCTGTCAGGACTGGTCAGTCACGAGTTTTTATTATTTGTTCCTTTCTAGCTTTCTGATGTATCCTTTATCTTTCTTTTGTATAGTTTCAGTATATAATTTTCTTTTAATATGATATGATATGTTATGATATAGTATGATATGATATAGTATGATATGATATGTTACTGTATAATATGGTATGGCATAATATGGTATAATATGGTATAACATGGTATAATATAATATAGGTATAGTATAATATAATATAATATAGTACAATATATTGTAATGTAGTGTAATATAATGTAATCTAGTATAATATAATATAGTATAGTATAATATAGTGTAATAAAATTTAATATAATGTAATATCATATATCATATCATATATCATATAATGTAGTATTGTGTCATATCATATCATATCATATCATATCATAATAAACTGGCCTTCTGAGAACTTGGAATCAATTCTCATCTCTTACATCGCCCTGGGGATCCCAACACCACCACAACAACTGGTGAGCACACAGCCACAATGAGCCAGAGGCAGCTGAATCACACCAGACCCCAGTGGAACGAACCAGACAGAGAGAGAGCGACTCACTCGAGCACTGCCGAGCCCTCCTCGTCCGACTGCGTCATCTCGTCCTCGGACTGGTCGCTGAGGAGGTCGCAGGGCAGCAGGGAGGAGGTGTCAGCCAGCTCCAGCACCGGGGCGATGCTGGGCCGGCGCGTGCCCGAGCCGTTCTCGGCAGGCAGGGCCAGCTTGCTGCTGTTGGCAGGGCGGCACTCGGTGTTCTGCAGGTCCATGGCCACTGTACCTGGACACACACGGGGGAGGGAGCACGGCAAACACGCTCTAAGGGAGGGAAATGTCACAACAGCCTCCTGTCCCCAGGCCCTGCACAGGGATGAGGCAGCCCAGATGATGCTCAGCTGTTGGTGGGCAGGGGGAATGCAGGTAAAGCCCTCACTGGTGGTCTCCACCTGTGCGCAGCAGCTCACCAGGGCCCAGCTGTCCCTGGGGCTGTGCCTCTCTCCATTCCCCTCACAGTTCCATGGCCAGCTGAACCTCTGCTCTCTGAACTGCCAAACCAGGCTCTGCAGGAGTTTTTGCCAGGCTGATGTGTCTCTGACAGGACAGCCCTGCAGCCCAACCCCTGCCCACAGCTCCTCACAGGCTCTGGGAGACACCAGCCAGGTCAGGAACCACATCTGCCCTGGCACTGCCCTCCCTGTGGATGTCCCTTCACCCCAGGGAGGGGCAGGCAGGCAGCAATGCCCTCACCCCCCTCCCACATCCCTCCCGAGCAGCTCCAGGCCTTAGAATCTCAGAATCCTTAAGGAGAGAAAAGTCCTCTAAGATCGAATCCAGTCATTCCCCCAGCACTCTCAACCTGCCACTAAATCATGTTCCCAAATGCCACATCTACAGGTCACTTAAATCCCTCCAGGGATGGTGACTCCACCACTGCCCTGTGCCAATGCTTCACAGCCTTGTCTGTGAAGGAATTCTTCCTAATATTCAACAAGACAGACTTCCCCATCCAGTCCTCCAGCAGCTTCTAAAAACCAAACACATTGATGGAGTGTCCCAAGAAGCAGAGCCCAGACATTGGCCTTGGCAAACACCCTGCCCTGCTGGCACTCACGTCATGTCTGTCTGTCCCTCTCATCACCTCTGCCAGAGGTCCCTCTGAGTGGAGCTGTGTGAGGAGAGCTGTGACAAACAGCGCTCAGCAAAGCGCTCTGAGGCCTGCTGGGGGATAATCTATGCAAATTGCTGCTCAGGAGTACAAACACATAAATTATTTGCTTGAAATATAATGTGCTTGTGTGGCTCAGCTCCTCCAAAACTTGCTCTCCCCAGATACAAGAGGGAAGTAATGACTCATGGTATTTTTCACTTGCACAAATGCACCGCTGGCTGCAGGGAGAACAACAGCTTGGGAACCATAAATGTGATTTAGGGTGTGCCCCACGGCATTTCTTCCTCCAGCCTTGGAAATAATTGGGGCCTAAATCCAGGCTTGGGGCATTTATGCAAATACCCTTAATGATAATGGACATCACGAGGTTTAATAATGATATTTGAGCTTGTTGAGAGCATGCAGAGTGCAAGAAAATGTGTATTTTACTGGTGAGATGGCTGGGAGAGAGCATGGAAAAGGATTTTGGGGGGGAGCGTGGCAAGGAGAGTGCAAAATACAAAATAAACCCAAATGTGGGGAGGAAACTGAACCCAAAGGAACCCAAAGGTGGGGGAGGCGATGGAGGGGGGTGTGCCAGCCCCTGCTGCCCCCCGAGCCCCCCGACTCACCCATGCTGGCGATGATG
>NW_005054329.1:2149543-2151985 GCF_000277835.1 Geospiza fortis | reverse complement strand
GTCCTCCTCCCTGCGGATGCCGATCAGGCAGACACCGTACCTGCGGGGGGAGCAGGGGCTGGGCATGGGGAAAATCCCCTCATGGAGGGGGAGCAGGGGCTGGGCATTCCCAGCTGGGGAAAATCCCCTCCGGGAGACTGTCCTCGCACAAAGAACCTCACAGCAGCCCCAGCCCTGCCCCCAGGCACGCAGACAGACAGATCCCCCTGCCCAGAGCCCCCTGCCCTCACTTCTTGTGCGCGTGGAAGGCGGCGTAGGTGAAGCTCTTGCCCTCGTACTCCATGAAGAACTTGCTGTCCCCCATGCGGATGTGATAGACCTCATTGCCCGAGCAGCGCCCGTACATCCGCTGCCACTGCTCCGGAGACTCCTGGCCCTCCCTGCAAGGGCAGCAGCAGCGTCAGCGGGGACCCCCGGGGCTGGGATGGGATTCCCAGAGCTGGGATGGGAGCCCTGGGCTGGGATGGGACCCTGGTTCTGGCACAGGTCCCAGAACCCCAGCCAGATCCCGGGGCAGAGCACCAACAGCCTCTGGAGCTCCCCCAGAGCCCGGCAGCAGGGAGGTGACAGTGACACATGGCCACGGGCTGCTGCTGGTGCTCTCCCAGGATGAGCTCGTTCTCACTTTGGGCTTTAAGTGCCTGTTTATTTAACGAGGGCCCCTGCAGAGTGCAGGGGGAGGTGCAGAGCCCGTGTTGGCAAACAGCCCCGAGCACTGGGCGAGAGGCATCTGGCAAGGATGTTTCATAACTGATTCCATGGCACTTTACCCAAAATTCAGACATTTCTGACTCACCAAGGAGTGCAGGGCACACACCACTGCTCTCCTGAGCTGGCAGAGCTCCTTGCAGCCATGCTGGATATAAACCCACCAAAAAACCCTGTGGGATCTGGGGCTGCTGTGAATTCACCTTCCTGCCAGCAGCACTGTGCCAATACAAAGATATTTTTACCTCCAGCCTCTGCAAAGTTGGCATTGCCCAACCCAACTGCACTGGTGTGGTCCCCTTAGAAAATGGGCTTTTGGTTTTGACCTGGAGGGGGGACCCAGAGCCCACTGTGCTCCCCAGAACCATCCCAGAGCCCACTGGGCTCAGGGGCCTCAGTTCTGCCACCCTCCAGGCTCAGGCAGGGGTAGGGGAGGGCAGGGACGGGCAGGGACAGCAAGGGACAGGCAGGGGCAGCACTCACTGGCCACGGGAGGTGTGCACCAGCAGCGTGATGAGGGTGGAGGTGGCAGGGCAGACACAGTTCAGGGCCAGCATGGCGTATTTGCACTCCTCCTCACACACAACGTGATCTGAAAGGCAGAGGGGACCATCAGGGAGGGGAGGGGGACAGATGGGTTCCCTGGCTGGCAGTGCCTGGGAATGGGGTCATTTTGGGGTGGTGTTGGGCACTGGGTGTTTCCTCCTCCTGCCAGTCCAGGAGGGCTCCCAGCTGACCAAGAGCTGCTGCTGTGCAGCTGCTCCAGCTCACCTGCAAACTTGACATGGAATTTATTTTCTGGCTTTAAGATCTGAACGTAGAGAGGACAGTTTGGAGCAAAGTCTTTGACAGCCCAGGCCCTCAGGATGGTCTGGTGGTCCTGGACAGGGACAAGAGCAACACGAGCTGCTTGGTTGATGGTTTCTTGGTTGATGGTTTCTTGGCTGATGGTTTCTTGGCTGATGGTTTCTTTTCCCCAAGGCTTCTACCCCTGGGATGAACTGCAAAGCACCCAGCCACCCTGGAGACGTACAGCAAGGGCTCCTCCTGCCCCTGGTGCTCCCCAAACCCAGCACTGATGGGAAACCAGCAGGAGGAAGGTGAGCCCACAGGGCTCAGCCAGCAGTGTGCTGTGCATGTCTCTGTGCATCCCCAAGGCTCTCCTTGGCACTCAGCCCCTTCCCAGCACCCTCCTTTGCCGGGAACATGTGATGCCAACACCACCCCAATCCCTCCTGCCTGAGAAATGCCCCGTGCCCACCCCTGGCTGGACTCACAGCTGCTGTTCTGTCCACCTCGTTCCGGCTGCTGAGGATGAAGCAAGCTTCTCCATTGTCCATCCTGCCAGGAGAGAGCAGAGACCCCATCAGCTGCAGGGCCCACCCCACCAGGCCCCTGCTGTCACAGACATATCTGATGAAAAATCCTTTATTGAGGATCTTTTCTCCTGAGAAGCTGGGAAGCTTCAGCTTCTCCATGTTTTGCTGCTTTGGAATGTGATTTGGAGAATTGTTTGCCCAGCATGTGAAATTGTTTTTACTTGATGCCCAATGGCAGCCAGCTGTGTCGAGGCTGTGAGCAGTCACAAGATTTTATTGTCATTCCATTCCTTTCCTTTCAAGCCTTCTGATGAAATCCTTCCTTCCATTCTTTAGTATAGTTTTAATATATCATTTTCTTTTAATATAATATATATCATAAAATAATAAATCAGCCTTCTGAAACATGGAGTCA
>NW_005054329.1:2141475-2149495 GCF_000277835.1 Geospiza fortis | reverse complement strand
TGACTCCATGTTTCAGAAGGCTGATTTATTATTTTATGATATATATTATATTAAAACTATACTAAAAGAATAGAAGAAAGGATTTCATCAGAAGGCTTGAAAGGAAAGGAAGGAATGGAAGCACAAAAGCTCATGACTCTCAGAGAGTCTGAGCCAGCTGACTGTGATTGGCCATTTTTTAATTAAAAACAACAACATGAGACCAATCAAAGATGCACCTGTTGCATTCCACAGCAGCAGATAATGTTTCAATGTTTACAATTTGTTCCTGAGGCCTCTCAGCTTCTCAGGAGAAAAAGTCCTGGCAAAGGGATTTTTCAGAAAATATCATGGCTGCAGTGTCCCTCTGCTCACTTGGCTCTCATCAGGTCCTGGTCCTTGAGTGCAGAGCCCTGGAGGTAGATGACCCTCTGGGACCACAGGGGGATCTGCAGCACGCGCCGCACCTGGATGTCCATCTCCGTGGGGCACAGGATCACCACGTAGTAATCCTGCAGCAGAGAGGCCACTGCTACAGCAACCTCCTCCAGCCAGCTCTAATCAGCTCTCGGAGGTCACACTCAGGATAGCTCAGCTTCCCTTGGAAGCATAAAAATCAGCAGGATGGCTTCTGTTGCAGTGTTAGAAACAAAAAGGTTTAATAAAAGGCAAAGTGACAAACAGAAAAACCAAGCCAAGTGCTGGACGCTCTTGCTCCTGGCAAAACACTTTACAAAAACAGAGGTTTTTAGAATGGGGGTTCAGGGGACAAGGAATCTGGGCGTGTCCAGCCTTTCTCCTTCTTCTTGGCCTCCATCTTCTGCTCTGATGGTGGCACTTTTAGATTGGTTTAGAGTAGAAGCTCACTGTCTAACATAGGTGATGGATATTGGGAAGTAATTGTAAATATTGTACACATTGTTTTAGATTGGTTTAGAGTAGAAGCTCACTGTCTAACATAGGTGACAGGTATTGGGAAGTAATTGTAAACATTGTACACGTAGTTTTTAGTATAAAAAGATAACACTGCCCTGGGCAGTGTCCTGCTGAGCGGACCTTGGCTGGACAGGAGAAAGAATTTTATAGATAAGATACAATAAACAACCTTGAGACCAAGAACTGAAGAGCTCTGACGTCCTTCTGGGAAAAAAGACTTTCTAACGCATCTCAGGTCGCTCTGACCAGCAGAGACCCCGAGAGTATCCTACAGGACAGTGTGAGCCCGGCCTGGGGCTCACCTGCAGGCGAGGGTGGGCGTAGAACTCGTTGAGGAAGTCCATGAGGAGGTCGATCTTGAGGGAGCTGACGCACAGCACCACGTGCTTCTCGGTCTGCGCGCGGTGCCGGCTGTAGTTGCCCCCCGACTTCTGCCGCTCCATCCACAGGTACACCAGCTCCTCGAACTGCAGGGGGCACGGAGCTGATGTCCCCAGGGCAGGGCTGGCAGCCCCTCCCCGCCCCCAGCCGTGCAGGTCTCACCTGGAGAGGCAGCACCACCAGGGCCACGCAGATCATGATCACCACGAGCAGCTGGGAAGGCCAGATCTTTGGTGTCACGTCTCCGTAGCCCACGGTGGAAAAGGTGACGATGCAGAAATAGAAGGACTTGAAGAGGGAGAGCTTCTCACCTGCTCTTTCTAAGTGCTGGATGCCGCAGGTCCTGGAAGGGAAAAGCCCTGCCACGGCAGGGAGCACCCCACACACCTGCAGCTCAAAGCCACCCTGCTGGACACGAGAGTCACCCAAACCTTGCTGGGCCCAAATTGTACCCCCCCCCTCCACCAAACTCATCCAGCAGCAGGGCTGGGAGCACCACTGAGCTCTGAAATAGCGTTAGTCATCCACATCAGAGCATGGTCTTTATTGCCAAAAGCTCATGAGCCTAAAAGCCTCATTTCCCCTCCATTCAGCAACTTAATGGTTTAATATGCCTCAAACCCAGAGCAAGGGAGCCAGAGGAGAATTCAAAGCCTAATTCAGAGCTAAATAGCCAGTGATGAGCTCTGCTCCCCTGCCCAAAGGAGCACCCTTGATGCTGGCAATGGCAGGGAAAGGGCCCAGTTAATTAGCAGGAGCCCCAGTGGCCAATTACACAAATGACCTGAGGAGCTGTGAGGTGTGGGGGAGGAAGAGCTGGAGCCTGGGAGTGAGATGGGTTCTGGTGAATGAACCATCCCTGGTGCATGAGCCACCCCTCACCTGTCCCTGGGGGATCTGCTGTCCCTGCCCTCGTGTCCACATCCCCCAGCTGCCTCTGGCAGCATCCTCACCCTCACTAAAAACTCCCTGACCAAACCCTAGAACAAGGCAGGATCAGGAGTTTGGCTTAGAAACCCCCTCACAGTGCTGGGGATGGAGCAAAGCAGGGGAAGGTGTGAGGCCTGCAAGAGCCCAGCTCTGCCAGCTGCCCCAGAGGGGCACAGCTGGATTCTGGGGGGGTGGGCACAGCTGGATTCCCAGGATCAGGAGGGGGCTTTAGAGAAGTGGAGAGCAGCACTCACCCCGTGAAAACGAGACACAGGAGGGTGCAGATGAGGATGAGCACCTGGTTGAACATTGCTGACTGTGTCCTTTGGATGGCTCGGTGCAGATCGTTCTGGGGAGACAGGGGAGGGTTCCCACCAGCTCACACAGCCTGGGGGCACCAACTGCTGCCTTGCTGGCTCCAGCAGTTGCCTCCCCAGTGAAGGGCAAGCCTGGATTTAACCCTTGGGAAGGGATGTGCATTCCCATCAGCAGGTGTGGGATCTGAGAGCTCCGGTGGGCACAGGGGAATGGCTGGAACACCTCACCCCAACCACCCCTCTGTCACTGTGGTTTGGACTCTGAGGGATTCCTGGTCACAGCCTGGCATTCCCAGCCTGGCATTCCCTGGCACACACCAAGCTCCAAATCCTGCCCCAGAGCTGGGGGCAACCAAGGGTCCCCTCCCAGTCCTGCTGCCCTCCACATCCCCGAGGAGCTGGAGAAAAGGGATCACTCACAATCATGTTCTCCAGGGCGTACTTGGCCAGCCAGCAGTTCAGAAACACAGGAATGAACAAATTCCGCAAAGGAGGCCAGAATATCTGCAAAACCAAGGGTTGTGTGCAGAGAAATCCACGTTCTTTTAAAAAATAGAGCCATAAGCAGCCAATCCTCCCTGTGTGGAAGGATCCAAACCCAAGCTGAGCTGAAGCTGCCACCAAACAGTGCCCTGCTTCCCTGGCTGCAGCAGAGCAGCTGGAAAGGGAGGATGGGGTTTGGGATAACCCTCCAGAGAAAATCATTATATTGTCAAATATTGAAGGGAAAATTTCCTGTCAGCCTTAAAAACCACTTGGCCAGACACTCATTTGTCTTTATTTCATCACCAAAATACACCAATTACTACACTGAGAGCCGCTTTAAATGTCACCAGGACACACTCACCGTGATGATGAACGGCACCGTGTTGATCATCTCCAGGATGAAGGAAATGCGAAAAATCTGCTCCCAGATGTTCCCCTGAGGAATTGAAACCAAAGAAAAATTAGATAACCTTAGAAACTTCCCAGAGGACAATTAAAGTGATCCCACTCTGCCACAGACCCTGCTGGATGAGGGAAATACGGTGCAGGAGAGGTGCAGTGGTAGGAGGCACTCTGGGAGCAGGAAACATTCCCAAACTCCTCAGTCCTCTCCACAGCCACTACATCTGTCTGTCTGTCACTGCTGCCACCCAGAGCTGGGGGACAACAACCCTTCCTGCAGGGATGGACAGTGACAGTGACAGATTGCTGGCACTGGGAGCAGGGGGTGACACAGGGTCTGAGCCTCTGCTGCCAACCCTCCCCCGGTCCCTGAGAAGATGCCATTTGTCAAGGTCACTTTTTCTGGCCATTTCAGGCGGCTTTGGTCCAAAGGAGTCAGCTTGTGCCTCTCCTTGGAGCGGTGCCACTCCCCCGGGGGCAGGAGCAGGAGTGACCCTGCCGAGCTCGGGGAGCCTGGGATGTGTCAGCCTGGCACCAGGAACAGCCAGCCCGCATTAAACAACCCAGGATCTCTGAGAAAGCACGGAAAGAAGGGATTCTGCTCTGCACACCCAGCAGCCCGAGGGGGAATGAGACAGGAAAACATCCAGAGGTGGCAGACAAACACATCCTGCCGGGATGAGCGGGCTCCAGGCTGGAGAAATCCATTCCTGAGAGGGGCAGAGGAGGCTGAGCCCTCCCGGCCCGGGCTCTCACCTTGTAGCTGAGATAGGTGAGCAGCATGGTCTCCAGGAAGCTGATGAGGGCGATGCTGACCTGCAGGGACACACAGGGGGGCTCCAGGGCTCTCTCCAGGTGATGGGAGTCCCCCGAGCCCCCCCTGCCCCCGGGGGTGCCACAGGTGGGGCAGAGCCCCCAGCCCAGCCCCTCCGGGCTCCTGCACACCCAGCAAGGGCTGCTCACCTGCACGGCCCACAGAGGGGTTTTCCTGTCCACCCAAAAGATGTGGGACCTGCAAAAAACCCAGAGGGGATCTGAGCTCACCTGTCAGGGTTTTCACCACCCCCAGTGCAAACCCAAGGCCATCCCTGACTCAGGAGCTGCTGCTCCCTCCTGCACAGTTTGCTCAAGCAGCCCCTGCACTGGAATTCAGCCATTCCCAAGGGTGCAGCCAATGGATTTGATTCTGGGATGCTGCTCCACATCCCTGGAACAGCCCCAGGACCAAGAAATGGCCTCAGGGAGCTGCAGGCAGAGCCACCTCCATCCCTCTGCTCCCCCAGCCTGGCAGGGCTGACCCGGGGCACTGAGCAGCTCCCACTCACCAGTTGATGTTGGTGGACTGGTTGAAGGCTGTGTAATTCTGCTTCTCACATTCCCAGCTGGGGAGAAAGAGCAGGGAAAAGCAGTCAGGGGAGAACAGGGATGCTGGGATTGACCCCCTGGGATCCCTGGGCAGCATTTCCATGGATCCAGACACCCTGATTCCTATAGCCAGGGCTTTGCACAGGAGAAGTCTCCCCCAGGCAGCCTTGGGCATCTCATTACTGGAGGACAAAACCCCTCAGGTGCTTCAGCCCTACCAGAGATGCTGAGGAATGCTGATTCTCCCTGGCACAGGGCTGCAGGGAGCTGGGAATTCCCAGGTTGCAGTTAGCAAAACTTGCTGAGCTGCAGCTTCTGGGACGAGGCTGGCTGTGCCCCAGGCCCCTGGCAGGCAGCAGCCCCGAGCTGAGCTCTGCCTGCCCTGCTGGGAGGGCTCTGCTCCCTCTGCCAGCCTTGCTGCTGCCACACTCCCCCGGGAAAATGGGATTCCCTGAGCTGCAGCTGTGCTAGAGCTCTCAAGGATGAGCATCCGTGTCCTGCTTCATTCTCACAGGCCTGGAAGCACTCCCAGAACGTGCAGACGTGCTTGGGAGCCTGCAGCCTTTACAAGGAGAAAATCAAATCGCCAATTATCCAAGCTCTTGGGGGAAAAAAAATCACATTGTACATGAGCTAAACGAAGCAAGGACACATTAAAAATAGGCTTATACTGAAAGCCAGCACAAAGCTGATGTGTGGAATCATCCATCACCTCAAGGATCCACACAGCGCACCGTATTTCCCTCTCAAGTGCTTCAATGGGATTTAGTGTTAATGCCTCCAAGGGCCTCAGCCTTCACAAAATATTTGCATGGTGCTGCCCTGGAATGGCTGAGCTCTCCCTGTGCCTGAAGGCCACGCTGAGCCCCTGACAGAGGCAGACAGAACTTGGAAATGAGCATGACCTGAGTTTTTCCATCATGCTCTGCTCAGGGCCAGTAGATGCCCCCACACCCATCCATGGGATGTGAGCAGGGGCCTCCAGCCTGGGAAGTTTTGTTAAAGCCCCAATTCAAACAGCTGTGTGTGGGAATCTACAAAATTAGAGGGGTTTTGCAGGCCTCAGAGACAGCAGAACTGTGGTTAGAGCTAAGCAGCAGCCATGAGATAGGTCAGTAGAAAAATTATTTTAACTTTGCCTGATCAGCCTCCAACTGTTACCCAGATGCTAACAGCTTGCAGCAAGCTCACTTCTCCACTACATCTGACTAACATACAAGTCAATGCCTTAAGAAAAACATTAGAAGATCATCTGACACAACGTACAGATAAATTTGAAAAGCTCCTAGAAAAACAAGAAAAAATCTGAGAAAAATCTGTTAGTATTGTACAGTTAGACTCTGCTAAAAAGACTTGTTGCTTTGCTTTACCAATCACACAAAGCAAAACCACATTGCTACTATCAATATGCTTTTGCTTTGTGTTATTGGTCAAGAAGCTTATAAAGTAAGTTGTAACATTAAGTTCTGTGTCTGCTGCCTGGGATGTGAGCTGCTGGCATTATCATAACCATGTAATGAGACTGATGCTGAACAATAAAACAGCTCAAGGCACGTTCTGCAGCAGCCCCGTGGTCTGTAAATAGCCCCCCTTGCCAGTGACAGCTGTGGGGGGAGAAAAGCCCATCGAGAGCCGTGGCACAGCCCCAGGAGCCCTGGGGGCACTCGCTCACCAGCCGATGCCCTCCTCGGGGTTGTCCAGCAGCACTCGCACGATGTACAGCAGGCACGTCAGCAGCTTCAGGGAGAAGTTGAAGAGCCGGATCCTCAGGCCTGTGGCGGGAGGGCAGCAGGGATGGGGCAGCATTGCTGGGCATCCCCACAGACCCCAGAGAGCCCAGCAGCCCCCCAGGCCAGCCCCACAGCACAGGAGCCCCGTGATCCCCCAGGGAGCTGCAGCAGCGCTGCCCAGGCTTTGCCCAGCTCCACGTGTCCTGCCCAGTGCCACAGACACGGGAGACCAACACAGAGATAAAGAACCATGAGTCAGCTCCTTGCTGACCCCAAAAATGTGAGAGAGACACGAGGAGCTGCTGGAGTGTATCCCCCTCATTAGCAGGCATCCATCTAACAGCAGCAGAGCAGCACTGACCACATCACAGGCACCTTGCAGGAACAGGGATGGTGAGGAAAAGCTGCTGCTTCATCCACTCTGCCTCCCCAGCCAGTTCATGGGGTTATTACTCAGATTACAAGTGAGAAATCCATCACATTTTCATTAAAAGCTTCCCCGTGGGCACCCTGTTGTGCTGCGCTCCAGCTTTTTAGCAAGACAACAGGATGCAGGCGGGAGAAGAAAAGGCAAATTTATAAATTAACGAGCAGGCCCCCTCCAGACAGCTAATGACATCTTGGAGGAAGAAAATAAAAACACCATTAGTCAAGTGGAGACTAATCCCCATGGCTGGAGCAGGAGAGGGTAACTCACAGAGCCTCAGGGAGGCACAGCCAGCTCCCTGATGGGGACACTGGCTCCCTGATGGGGATATTGGCTCCCTGACACCCCCCTGCTCCCAGCCAGCTGTTTGTCACACTGTGGCTGTCCCCAGGGAGCAGAGGTGGCGGGATGTCACAGACATGTTTTATTTATGAAAAATCCTTTCCTCAAGATTTTTCCTCCTGAGAAGCTGAGAGGCCTCAAAAACAAAATGTAAACAATGGTTATCTGCTGCTGTGGAATGCAACAAATAAATCCGTGATTGGTCTCATGTGGTTGTTTCTAATTAACGGCCAATCACAGCCCAGCTGGCTCAGACTCTCTGTCCGAGCCACAAGCCTTTGTTATCATTCTTTCCTTTTCTATTCTTAGCTAGCCTTCTGATGAAATCCTTTCTTCTATTCTTTTAGTACAGTTTTAATATAATATATATCATAGAATAATAAATCAAGCCTTCTGAAACATGGAGTCAGAGCCTCGTCTCTTCCCTCATCCTCGCACCCCTGTGAACACTGTCACAGCGGGAGGGAACCCCATGGAAATCCCCCAGACCAAGCTGACAACAGGCAGCAAAGGGGCAGGCGGCAGCAGTCCCGGGCTGGGGACACGCGGGGACAGGGCCACCAGCAGATGGCAATGGCTCCTCATCCCGCAGGCCGGAGCGCGGCCCTCCCCGCCCGGGCAGGGCCCCGCTCTCGCCCCCCGCGCCCGCAGCACTCACTCGATCGCTGGTTTTTGATGAAGAAGAGCTTCAGCCGCTCCTTGAAGGTGTTTTCATTCACGTAGAA
>NW_005054329.1:2122763-2141433 GCF_000277835.1 Geospiza fortis | reverse complement strand
CACAGCCCCAAAGCAGCAGCAGCACCAGCCAGGAGCCCCAGGGACCCCCAGAGCAGCCGATGTGACCCCGGGCCAGCTCTGCTGGGAACCAGGGCTTGGCTGTGGTTCACACACAGACAGAGAGCAGAGCCACATCCCTTCACACACTTCACAAGGTCCAAAACCTCCCAAAGAGCAGCTCTGGAGCTGCCTCTCCCTGTTTGTCTGCTCCAGCAGAGCAGGAGCTGGCAAGGACAATGTCCCCAGTGTCCCCAGTATGTCCTGGCTCTGTCCGTGCCCTGCTCTGCCTGGGGAGGAGAAACACTCAGCATGGAAGCTGTAAAAAAAAAACAATTCCGCTGTAAACGGAGAAAATTTCCCTTTGTTGCTAAGATACCACTCCTGGACATTCCAGAAAACCACAGGAGCTGACAACAAGCTCCAAACATCGCCTGTCACCCAGGGCCACTGGTGGTGGCTGATGCCAGGGCAGAGTGTCACCTGTCAGGGCACTGACAGCATCCGGCAGGGAGGAGCAGCAGGCGGGGCTGGAAATTCCCATCCCTGCCTTCCCTGGCTTCTCCTGCCTCCCATCCCCAGCCCTGTGCCAGCCCCACATCCCAGGGATGGGGCAAAACTCCCCGGGGCTGCATGGGGGCTCCTGCAGGCTCTGGGATGCTGCATGGAGGCTGTGCAGGTAAATCAGTCCCAGCTCAGCTCAGCCGCCCCTCCTGGCTCTTTATCACCGCCCGCAGCCCTTCGCAAAGCCAAATCCATCTCCCTGGATGGCGCTGCTCCTGCTGAGTGCAGCGGCTGCTCCTGCCCCGGCTTTATACCGAGCACAGCAAACCCTGCTTCTCCCTGGCCGGCCACAAAGGAGTTCAGGGCCGTGGATTCCCCCTCTGGCTGCTTTCAGCAAGCCTAAGGAAGCGCTCCTGTCATTGCTCCTTTCCCTGCTGCTTACAAGAGGTCACCGAGCCCTCACCAACCCAGCCCGGGCAGAGATCGAGGGCAGCAAATTCCCGGTGACAATCGCTGCCATCCCACCCCATCCCGCAGGTGCCAGCTCCGACCACATCCTGATTTATTGGGGATGGAGGGATGAATATTTACCAAACATCCATCCCCAGCTGATCAGGCAGCAAATTGGGAAGGGATTTTACGAGATTTTCACCCCGGGCTCCATCCCAGCCTGAGGGGAGGGGAAGTGGTCAGAGGGGCTCTGCACCACACCTGGTTCGTGTCAGCACGAGAAGGGACAGCCCCAGAGCCCACTGCAGGAGAGAGCAGCAGAATTTACAAGCACGATGCCTGAGGAGCAAACAGCCTCAATGCTGAGCCTCAGACCCCAGCCTTTACACCTGCTGAAATTCATCCTTTCCAGAGCCAGACGCCGCAAATCATTTTTCTGTGCCAGGGCATAAATCAGCTGTCACGACTGCTTACAACGCTGCACACGAGATAATTGCTCCTTCTCCTTATTAAAAATGGCCAGGAAGTGCTGGGAGCTGGCTTTCAGCTCCAAATGAGCACCCCATTCATCAGAGCCCCCGAGGACTGAGAGCCTTGAGGAGCCGCAGATTCCTCTGCCAGACACTTGTCTGGGATCAAAGCAACAAACAGCTGAATAAATCTCTGCCATCAGACAGATGGTTCACTGATCTGTAGAGCTGTGGCCCACCTCGAGACAATGACTGTAATTGCTGGTGGATAAAAGCACTAAATGATCAGATCTAACTCTCTGTGATAAAGTGGCCCACGTATTCATCCATCCCATGGCTGCAGGAGGAAGGAACACTGGGAAAACAACAAAGCAACAAAAAGCCATGTCTTGACTGGGGGGAACAGGGTGTTTAACGCTGCAGAGAGATGAGGAAATAGAAGAATGTGGAGGGAACACGTCCCTGTGCAGGCAACCTGCCAAGGCTAAGCCCCAGACCTTTGTGGGGACCCCACCCTGCAGGTGAATCCAACACCCCACAGCTGAACGAGGGATGGCTCTTCCCAGGCAGCAGCACCATCCCAAAGTATCAAAGCTCCTACTCTATTTCCAGCTGAGGGAAGGAGATGATCTCATGTAAAACATACCCTTTAATTTCATTGTCAGGAAGTTAACTGGGAGTAAGAATCAAGCAAAACTCTGACTGCATTATCACCACCCCAAAACACACCGTGACAGCTCTGCCTTCGCAGCAGCTCAGCCAGGATGGGGTGCTCAAAGTGCCCCCTCCCTGCTGCCATGGCATCCTGCCCCGGCTTTATACCCTTTTCCCACCTGGAGCATCCTTCTCCCACCTGGAGCATCCTTCCCATCCTGGTGCCAGCCCATCCCAGGCCACTCCAAGTGTCCCCAGCTCCACAGTTCCCCCACCGAGCCCCCCCATGCCATGCAAACAGCGATGCTGGTACAAGTTTAGTCCCAGCCCTCTGCTTGGAAGTGTAATTACTGCTATTATGCACTTCATAATGCCTGAGCGACTTCGTTTTCTTCGCTCGGTTATTTATTGTACTTTATTAATCTAAGATTAGAGGCAATTTGTTGTAAGATGATGAGTTCCCAAAAAAAGACACAATAGTTTGTTCAGAAGAGTGCAGGATGAAAGGGCAGGAGGAGCACATCACAGCCCACCAGCATTAAAATAGACACTGAGGGGCACAGCCCCTGCTCCAGCCTTTCCATTTCCCCAGAGCTGGGACAGTTCTCTCAAAAAGGAGGAAAACATAAAAAATTTGAACCCATACAGGGACTTCTTGTCCCAGGAAGCTTCTCAAGGAATTTCTCCCTTCATGTAGCAGGATGCAAACAAGACTCTTATGATTTTTTTTTTTTGTGGGGGGAAAAAGTACCTAACGAATCAGCAAAACCCCAGAAATCTCCAACCTGGTGGGTGCCAGCAGCCACCTCTGCCAAGGCAGCCAAAGTGAGACCCCACTTCACCCCTCTGCTCCAGCTGAGCTCAGCTGACAGCTCTGCACCCTCCATGCAAACCCACACGGATCAAACAGACAGAAAATGTGGCTGCACCACGCTGGGATTACAGAAATGTGCTGCTGGCCCCGCTGCGCTCCCTGGGGACAGGCTGTGGGTACCAGACACGGCTCAGAGGAAGGGGAGGACAGGGCTGGCGGTGCAGGTCTGCAGCATTTCCTCTCCCAGCAGCCCCAGGAGGCTGTGCAGGATGCTCAGAGGGCACCGTGCCATGGCCAGGCTGCCTCCAGCCCTCGCTCAGCGCCGGGAGCAGCCGGTGCCAGCTGGAACCTGAGCAGAGCCAAAATCCTTCCCAGATAAACCACAGAACCTGCCAGGCTGGGGCTCAGGTACCTGCTGATGAAATTTCCCAGGCAGCTCCAGCCTTTCTGAGTCCCTTTGGGGTGTTTTTCCTTTTTCCTCCCCATTTTTGTGATGGCATTTGGACACAGGGGCTTCACCAGACAGATGCCACGGGTGAGCTGTGCGCTCTGTGTTTGCCATCTGGGGTGAGCAGAGGATGGGACAGCTCCAGCCCTGCCCAGGAGAGCTCCCAGAGCAGGGTTTGGGGACAGGAATGGGAATTGCTGAGCAGCTGTGTGCACACAGACAGCCTGGGCGCCTGCCAAAGGCAGCACAGGCAGCGCAGAGCTGCCCCCGCAGTAATTGAACAATTACTCAAAGGAGGAGGAACGGCTTCAAACCCGGGCAGGAATGGCTCCAGGGGCTTCTCCTGCCCTGCCGGGTCCCCCACGGGCTGGGGGATGCTTGGGCTCACCCTCCTGGCAGGATGGAGCCCTGCCCAGGGCTCTGCAGCCGGGGATGTCTCGGATTCTCAGGGCACCACGGAGCACCCGGAGCGGTCCCACTGCGGCAGCTCCTCCCGGGAATCTGGGGCACGTTTTAAACAAAACAGCACAAAACAGGCAGGGAGGGACGGGAGCTGGGGCTGGCTGTGCCTGCTTTGGGAGCTGATTCCCCCCCTGATAATGCTGCTGATCCAGGGAGGGAAGGGGAGAGGGGGGATCTCAGTGCTGGGGGAGGGACAGGACAGCACTGGGGACACCACGGGTAGGGCCAGAATGGTCCAAAAGGCCAAGTATTGCAAACAGGGCAAATCTGCCCGCTTTCAGTGAATTTTCTCATCCCACATCCCTCAGTAGGTGCAGCTCTGAAGCTGCTCTCCCCCTCACCCCAGAATCCCAGGTGATCCTCGGGGATCACAGCAGCACCCAGCCCCGAGGAGATCAGCAGGTCCCACACCAGCCTGGCACAGGCGGTGTCACATCCACCATGGCAATGGCACTGTGCCACCATCGCAGCCACCGTGGCACTGTCAGAGTCACCACAGCACTGTCACAGCCACCTTGGCACTGTCAGAGTCACTGTGGTATCACCACTGTCATTGTGGCACTGTCACAGCCACAGTGCCACCACCACAGCCACCGTGGCACTGCCACAGCCCTGCCAGGAAAGGCAACTGCTCCTCCTGGCCCCTGCAGCACCAAGAATGATTTCCCTGCTGAGGTTCATCCCAAACCACGACCAGCAGGACCCAGTCCCACATCAGCAAACACTGCCCAGGCAGCCAGGATGCTGGGTCACATCCTGCCCCTCAAGCCCAAGGACTCGTTTCTTCAAGGTTTCATGCATTTACCATGGGAATCAATCAGAAAAAAACCCTCCTGTTTTAGTATGGACTGTGATTTTTTTTTTGCCCAAAGAAAGAATTGATATTGCCAAGCACTCTGCAGCAAATTAAACCCAGCTGGGTGCAGGTAATGTCATCCTGGCTCCAGCAGTAATGCTGCAGCTGTATTTTGGGGGTTGAAAAGCAAATTCCAAGCAGCCACTACAGGAAAAAACCCTGCCCAAGAGTAGGTTTGGCCTCCAGGGCCATTTATCTCTCACCATGCCCTGAACCCATCCTGGTGTGCCAGGGGGACAAGGACTGGCACAGACTGCAAAGGGCTCCATGGGCCTGAGGAGATGTAACAGAAATCTCCTGCTTGACTTTTAGTTCTTTTATACATATATGTAATATTTTATTAGGGAGGACATTGCAATGGAAATGGGATTTTTATCGATTCCTCATTCCCTGAAGGCAGCTGTAATCCCTCCCAGCAGCTGCAGAGCTCATTTCCAGGCACCAAACCAAACACTGGAGGAAACAGGGACATGCCCAGGGCTTCAAGCTGTAGATAATAAAATACTTTGGGCTGGAGAGACCTTAAAGTTCATCCTGTTCCACCCCCTGCCATGGGCAGGGACACCTTCCACTATCCCAGCCCTGTCCAACCTGGCCTTGGGCACTGCCAGGATGGGGCAGCACCTCCCATCCAAGGTTTGGATGGTGCTCATGGCGGGGCAGGGGCACCACTTGCTCCGAAATAAGGTAATTACACTTCTGTTAAAGGTTAAAACCCCCAAAGGGAAGCAGCAATGGGATGGCAGGCTGTGCTCCCTTTGGCCTATTTGTTTTGCAACATTGGAGAGAGACACTCATGAGTCTGCTCCTGTAATTGCTTGTGCTGATGAATCTGCATTGTTTAATTAGGGCTGTGCATGGAGCTCATCGTTAATGGATAATTGCTGATTTGCTGCTCTCAATTCTTCCTCAATAAACTTATCCTTATTATCCTTTCTTTTAGTTACTGTTAATGAAGTTTTCTTCATACCCTTTTAAAGTTTTGAGCCTGCTTTGCCATACTGCCAATCCCATCCCACAGCAGGAAATGAGTCAATAAATTCCAGGGGGTGCCCTGGTGTTTGGCCAGCTCCAGACCCACCACAACTGGGAGCAGGGAATCCTCCCCAGGATGGGAATTGCTGGAGGATTTGCTGCTCCCATGCACAATTCCTGGATGCCCAGAGCAGTAAAGGACAAATCCTGTGTTTATCAGCTCCCTTAAAAGCAGGATCATGGTGGAGCCACAGACTGGGTGGGGTTGGAAGGGACCTTTGAAGGTCACCTGGTCGCAGCCATGGGCAGGGACAATTCCACCGGACCAAAAATCAATTCCACAAGAGCAGAAACCAAACCCCATCCCTCCTGGCCTGGAGAACTTCCATGGATGGACCAGCCACTTTAATCCACAGTAATTAGAGCCAGGATTAACCACAGCTCCCAGCAGCAGGCACTGCCCAAAACCCAGCTCACCGCGTGCTCCAAACACCCCAAATTCCAAGGGGGGTTTTGCCCTGTGGAGAGCAGGGTCAGCTTTACCCCAGGGCAGGCCAGGGTCCCCTGTCCCTCCCCGTGGCGCCGGGAAATGCAGGCAGAGAACTTACTGTGAGAAGGAGGAATCCACGCTGAAATCCTCGGCGTGAGGCCTAAGAGCGAGAGCAGCACACAGAGCGTGAGGGAACCCCGGCCCCAGAACGGCCCCGACGGGGCTGGGACACCGGGGATGGGACACTGGGGATGGGACACCGGGGATGGGACACCGGGGATGGGACACCGGGGATGTCCCAACGGGGCTGTGACACCAGGGCTGTGCCACCAGGGATGTCCCCACTGGGGATGTGCCACCAGGGGTGTCCCAATGGGGCTGTGACACCGAGGACGCGCCACCAGGGCTGTCCCCACTGGGAATGTCGCACCAGGGATGTCCCCACCAGGGATGTGCCACCGGGTATGTCCCCAGTGGGACAGTCCCACCAGGGATGTGCCACTGGGAATGTCCTACTAGGGATGTCCCCATCAGGAATGTCCCACCAGGGCTGTCCCCACTGGGGATATCCTGCCAGGGATGTCCCACTGGGGCTGTCCCCACTGGGAATGTCCCCTCGGGGGCTGTCCCATCGGGGCTGTGCCACCAGGAATGTCCCACTGAGGATGTCCCCACTAGGAATGTCCCCACTGCGAATGTCCCCACCGGGGCTGTGCCACTGGGAATGTCCCCACCAGGGCTGTGCCACCAGGGCGGTCCTGCTGGGAATGTCCCACTGGGAATGTTCCCACTGGGGCTGTCCCACCGAGGCTGTCCTCAGGGCTGTCCCCCCCTGGCAATGTCCCACTGGCAATGTCCCACCTGGAATGTCCCACTGGGGATGTCCCCACCAGGGCTGTCCCCAGCAGCAGTGCCAGCACCACAGGGACCAGCAGCCACCCAAGTTCTCAGCCAAGGTCACACCGTGCCTGGGACGTGTCCCTGCTCAGCTCCCAGTGCTGCTCTGCCAATCACAGCCCCTCAAGGCCTGGCCTCTGTGGATAATCCCAGGTTCTGGGCCTGTTTTATGCCTTTTGGTTTTTAAAGGGTTCTCCCAAACGGCCTCGCTGCCCTGCCTCTAATGGGGCCACTCCTGTGCACAGAAATTGGGCTTTGCAGGTTTGGTGCCATCAGGAATCAGCGCTGTGCCTCTCCTGGGCTGCTCCACAGACACCAGTGATGCAGAAAAGGGGAAAGAAAATAGAGCAAAAATAAACCAAAAATCAAATAACAGAGGAATGATGAGGGGGATGAGGGAGTCAAGGCAAGGGGAGGAAGAACACGGAGAAAAACAGGAGTGGGTGGGAGGCAAAGGGCCTGTGCTTGTGTACTGTACATCCCACAGACAGACAGACAGACAGACTGACAGCACAGGGCTATCCAACACAGCAATTCCAGCTGCAAAGCAAAAATCCCCTTGTGAAAAGGATGCTGTCACCAAGACACCCAGGGATGGCCCTGGGTCCCCGTCTCTAACTGAGCCTGAGCCCTTCCCTGTCCCAGCAGTGCCCTCCCTCCTTTCCTGATTTACTGCGAGCCAGGGACACCGAGAAATATCATCACAGCCAAGGGGCCACTGCAGAGCATAAAGATTTTTCTTGCCTTTTGCTTTTGCTTTACAAGTCTGCAGCGCTCCGGCACAGTTCAAACTAAATAAAAGCAATAAATTCACATTTCAGCAGTAATGCAGGCCAGGAGGAAGCTGATCCATCCCTCAGCTGCATGGAGCAGCCTCCCTGGGACAGGATTTATTTTGCTCCCACTCCTGGGCTCTGCTCTGTGCAGAGCCTGGGGAGGAGCTCATTGCTCCTTCCTCCATCCCAGGTTGCTCCAAGCCCTGTCCAACCTGGCCTTGGACATTCCCAGGGATAGAGAACCCTGTGCCACCCTCACAGGGAAGGATTTCTGCCCAATATTTCATTTAGCCCTGCTTTTTATCACTGTGAAGCCATTCCCCCTTGTCCTGGCACTCCTGGCCCTTATCCAAAGTCCTTCTCCAGCTCTTTTGGAGCCCATTTTGCTGGATGCTGCTGTAGGATCTCCCCAGAGCCTTTTCTTCTCTGGGCTCAGCTCCTGCCCTGCTCCCTCCTGCCATTCCCTCTCTTCCCTGCTCATTTCCAGCTTTCTCCTGGAGCACTAAGTTAATTCCCACCAAAGTTCTCTCTCGTGCCACCTCTGACAGCAGGAACGAGCCCTGGGGTGGCTCTGCAGCTGAGCTGTGCCTCAGAGCAGCCCTGGCATTCATTCCTGCCCAGCACCTTGGCTTTGTGCAGCTGCAGAGCTGGGGAAGGAGCCTGGGCTGGCTCCTGCAGCTCAATTGGATTATCCCCCTGAGCACGGGGGCTGCTCGGGCCCCTCCTGCCCTTGGTTTGGAGCAGGGGCCTTTCCTGCCTCACAGGGATCTTTATAGGGAAAAAAATCAGCAAATTATTTGGTTTTCTCCTCATCTGGTGCCAGCTGGCAGCCGGGGAGGGTGGGGGAACAGGAGCTAATTCCAGCTGCAGAGCAGCACTCCTGAAAGCCAAACAGCCAAAAAAACCCACTCAGATCAGTGGGGTCCTGCAGGACAGGAGGGTTCTGGAGAACTGGGGTCTTCCCCCAAACCCACGGGCTCTGTGCCTCTCCCAGAATCAGCCACAATAAACATCTCCCTCACATGGAGGCATCACCAGCAAAGGGGATTCCAAAGTCATGGACAGACAGAAACCCCCCCAAGGGTGGCTTTGGCCATTCTGTGCCCTGGTTAAAGCACATGCAATGAAATAACCTATAAAATAACCTCTTTTTTTGGTTAAAAAAAGGTGCTTTTGGCTCCCAAATGAGTGAATTTTGTTGTGCTGGTCACAGAGGGAAGAAGTGATTTGAGGTGTCCCACTGAAACCTCTCCTTCTTCTCACCAGGCACCCAAATTCTCAGCAACAGCCCAACTGCTGAGAAAATATGGAGATTTCCCCAAGAAAACCAAAAATCATTCCAAATCTCATCTGGAAAACAGCCATTTTCCAGATCCCAAAACCACTTTAACAGTGATTTATGATATACAGAACCTAAGCCACTTAATGGAGTCAGAAAGGTTACTCTGGCTTTTAATGTGTTTTAGATAATCTACTTCAAATTGACCTTTGTATTTCATGCAGATCTGGCTCAGTGAGAGCAGACAAAGCTCAGCTCGTCTCATTCCCATGGAAAACAGCGACAGCACAGGCACCCAAAGGACCTTGGCTGTCCTGCAGGGTCCAGGAGAGCAGAGCAGTCCCCACCCAGGGCAAGCTGGGGTTCCTTGGTGCTGCCAAGCATCCCCCCCATGCCAGGCTGGCCCAGGCTGCACCTCCCAGACCCCAGGGCAGAGCAGGGAAGGGTGGCAGAAAGGAGAGGAGCAGAGGGGGAAGGAACTCCTTGGCTGCTTCAGGTCTGCCCCCACCTTTCAAGCTGCAGCCCCTGACAAAAGGGGAAGGCTCTGTCAGGAGGTGAGGAGACAAAAGGCACGTTTATTATTAGAACAAAGCCAGAATAAAGCTGGCTTATGTAAAAGAGAGAGCAGCCCACCCGTGCTGGAGGCTGAGCAGCACCTTCCACCTCATCCTGCCTCCTCTGCTCTGGCTCCAGCACCTCCCAGCAAAGGCAGGGAGCCCTGAGCTGGGCAGGGTGTGCACAGCACCCCAAGGTCTGGGCCAGCAGAACCAGCTCCCTTCTCTCCAGGGAGGAGGCAGTTCCAGCTGCAAAGCCACCAAATAATCCCCTTGTGAAAATGCTGCCACCACAACGCCCAGGATGGCCCTGGGTCATCTGCCACCCAGATCCTGCTCTGCCAGGGCACTGCAGGATCTGGGTGGCATTGATCTCCTGTGCCTCATGCAGATAATTCGGGGCTAAATGCTGTCCCTGTGCTCCAAGTGGGACAGAGGGACAGAGCAGCTCAGCCCAGCTCACACAGGGTCCTGCTCCCTCCCAGCAAACTCTGCTCCTTCCACCGCTGTCTCCTGAATTTTTGGTAAATGAAGAGCATTAAAAATTCACTTCTGGTGGTGCATTTCCTATTCCATTTACAGCCATCCTTTCCAAGCAAACAAACAAAAACATCCATGCCTTGACTTGAAGCCTCTGGAGTTACAGACACGAGTAATGACCTGCCAACACTGCTCCTGGCTTCAGGCTGCTTTAATAACCACTTGCAAGGCTCAGAGGCATTTCCAGGCCGCGGTGGAAAGGTGTTAAATGTGATGGCTTTCTCCCCTGGCTTTGGGAAGGGTTTAATGCCTTTTCACCCTGCTCTGGAAATGCCTTGGAGGCAGGGTCAAGGCAGGGGGGTGAGGATGAGCCAAGCAAGGTCAGTGCCTGGGGAGGCTCCCCAGAGCAGAGCTCATCCTCCAGAGACAGGAGCTGCACCACGGCTCCTACCATACTGACAGAGAGAAACTCAGCCCAAAATAGCCTGATGTGAGAAGGACAGATGGGAGGAGATGAAAAAAGAAAGTAAAGAGTGGGAGAGGGAGCGAGCAGGAGGAAGGGGAAGGCGAGAGGAAGAGGCACAGGTCTGCTCACAAAGCTGTGAGAGAGGGGAGGGAAGGGCAGCTCCCCTGCCTGCTGTGGGATGGGCAGGGATGACCCCAGGGAAAGGGCTTGAGCCTCAGCTCCCCTGGTGTGGAGGAACTCATCCAGCTGTGCTGGTGGCACCTGGAAAAGCCCCCAGCAGCTGCAGAGGTGCCACAGGGACAGGCAGTGCCACCGGAGCAGCCCCACGGGCAGGGAGCAGCAGGAGTGGGCTCAGCTGCCTCCCAGCGTGCTGCTGCTTCAATCACAGGAGCTCTTTTGCTTGGCATTCCTCTGCAAAAGGAAGCTCACAGCTCACAGCTCACACACACAAAGTTTGGGAAGCAGCGGGCGCGGTGCCAGGGCTGCAGCAGCCTGGCTGCAGCTGGACAGGCTGATCCCAGCCCAGGGGCCAGCCTGGCCTGGAGGGACCTTCCAGAGAGCTGTGCCTCTCCCAGAACAGCCACAGATTCACTGAGCTTGGAAAGCACCTCTAAGGCCATCAAATCCACCATCAAACCTCACCCCAGCAGTGCCAAGCCCAGCACTGAGCCATGACCCCACAACCACACACCATTCTGATCCCTCCAGGCATGGGGGCTCCGCCTCTACCAGGGCTGGACAATCCTTGTGGTAGAGAAATGTTGTCCCAAATCCAACCTAAATCTCCCCTGGCACAACTTGAGGCCGTTTCCTCTGATCCCAGTGATTGTTTCTTGCAAGAAGAGACCGATCCCACCTGGCTAAAGGCAGATGAAGAGGGCAGGCCCTGCCAGGCCTGGGCAAAAAGGCCCTGCAGATGCTCAGGCTGCTCTGACACACAGCTCCCTGCCCTTGCTAATGAGCTAAATGAGTCCCTGCAGTCCTGCCCAGTGGCTGATCCTCGTGGGGGAAGGACTGTGGGCAAATTTGGAGGTGGGATGTGAGACCCTGACGTGCCATGGACCCCCATGGCCCACTCAGAGCAGTGCCACCTCTACAGCAAGCAGGAAAGGCTCCCCTGAGGGGGGAACGTGCCAATGCCCGTGCCCTGATGGGACCTGGTGGGGATGAGGATCCCAAAATAACCAGAGCAGAAGCCCAAGTGCGAGTGCTGAGCGTGGCATCCTTGGGTGAGATCGTGGCTGCCTGTCAGGGCTATGTAGGGCACCGAGATCCTGGCAGCTCCCCAGGGCCGTGGGAGGAGAGCTCAGCCCTCCCAAAGCTCAGCCTGCTCCCCCAGCCCTCCCAAAGCTCAGCCTGCTCCCCCAGCACCCAGCCCAGCCCTCCCAAAGCTCAGCCTGCTCCCCCAGCCCCCAGCTCAGGCTGGCATCACCCTGTGCCCACAGTGCAAACCCTTTCTGGGTCTGTCCCCTTTCAGGGAGAGCCTGGGCTTTGGGAGGTGGGCACCACACACAGGAGCAGCCACAACACTTCCAAAAGCTGGAGGGAGCTCAGGGCTGAGCCAGGCTGGGACACGGCCATGCCAGGGCTGTCCCTGCAGAGGAGAGGCCACAAGGCTGGGAGGGTGGGCAGAGCTCGGGGCCCTTCCAGCACTTTGGGGCAGCTCCAGGGCAGGAAAAGAAGCAGCCAGGCCTGAGCCCTCCCTCACAAGGTGACACTGGTGGCCTCAGCTCAGAGAGCAGGGCAGGGCCAGGTCTGGCACAGCCCATCCTGGCACCTCCAGCTCAGCCTGCTGGGATTCCTGGCACAAACCCCCATGCCCAGGCAGCAGAGGGGCAGCACAAGAGCCCAGGCTGGAGCTGGGCAAACCCCACACAGGGGATGGCCCTGGCACAGCATTTCTCCTGCACAAAACCCCTCACCCAGAGCTGAGGCTGCAAACCAGCACGGGGCATTTGCTGAGGACACAGAGAGGGCTCTGAAAGGCCTTTGCTGGAAGAAGCTTTTGTTAAAGAAAGGTTAAAAATGAATAAATTGACTTTTTGTCCCTGCAGGAGGGAATTCTGCAGCACAGCAATGGTTCAGCAATGGTCCCGTGGAGAGCCCCACCTGGAGAGCTCCTGCAAGCACTGAGTGGCTGCACTGGCCAGACTGGACCCTCTGGGGTTCATTTGTGTGCAAGTGTCAGGCAAAAAAACCACATTTAGCAAGTCCTGTTTGTTAATACCAGGCTGCCCCCGAGGGGGAACAAACATCCATTGGTCAGAAATTCTATTTTCAGACACATTTGGGTGAATTCCTCCCTCTCTGGGGTGCTTTACCTCCAAGAACCTCACATTAAACTCGGCCTAGCAAGTGCTGCTCCTTCCACAGAGGAGGCTCCAGCACCTTGTTGACTGTACCAGGGCTGAGGCAGAGTCCCATTTATTCCTGCCAAAAATATCTCAAACTGAGAGACAGGGCAGGGCTGGGGGAGTGTGCAGCCTGAAGGAGAAAGAAAGGGAGGGAAGGATCCAGCTGCTGCCCTGGGCTGCCCCAGGGGAAAGGAGCAGGATCAGCAAGGCAACAATTATTCACTGAGAAGGACCAAACCCAGCACCCAAAGAAGATGAGAAGTGTCCAGTGAGATGTTCAAAACTCAGCAGGACTGGTCCTGAGCCAGCTGGGACAACTTTCAAGCCAGTTCAACTCCAGGTGCTGTCCAAGCCCAGCTCCTCTGCCATGCTAACCCTCCTCCCAAAGCTCAGCAGCTCAACAGACACAGCTGAGGGGGGCTCAGAAGGGACACAGCCCTGCCGAGGGCTGGGCCAGAGCATCCAAGCCAGACACAAACAGGAATGTTTGCAATCCCTCTGGAGCCGCTCAGCGTGCCCTGGGACAGGCAGTGGTCACAGAGCTGGTTATCTCACAAAAACCTTCGTTTGTGTTTTTAGGGAGATCACTGTCCATGAGATGGGATCCAAACTGATGTTTGCCTGTCCTGCCCCTGCCAGCAGCTCCTTCCCAAGCACAGAGTGTTCTGTGCAGCTCTGCCTCCCCTCACAGCTTCCCCATCAATCCCCCAGCACAAGGGACAAACCTGCCTCAGGAAAAGCCTGGCTTGAGGAGACTCAGCCTCTCCTGGCTGGTTCCAGTCACTCTCACCTGGTGCCAGGGGAGGCTCAGAGCCCGGGCAGCCGCTCTGCATGGCCAGGAGGCTCCAGTTCCATCCCCATCTCACAGCAAGCCCTGGCACACAGAAAGAGCTCCAAGCCTCTTTGCTGGAGGAAGCTTCCACATGGGCAGCCTGGGCTGGTCCCATCCCACCTGCAGGTCAGCAGACACAGGAAAATATCCCTGTGCTGGATGCCCAGGGGCAGCCCTGAACTCCCCCTTTTGCTCCCAAGCTGTGGAGTGGATTTTCCCTCAGATGAATTCCAATCCTTTCCTCCTGTTTTGACTGGGAACCCCTAAAAGCTTTGAGATGCTGCAGTGACTCAGAGACAGAGTAAGGAGGTAAATCAAGTAGGTGAGAACAGATTACCCTGGCTTCAATCATCAGGAGGGATCATTTGCATCCTGAGAACACCCTGTAACACACATCTGCTTCCACCTGCACCTGGCAATTCACCCCCAGCTCCCAGGGACAGTCAGTAACGCTGCTGGAGTCTGGCTTTGGGAGACACAGAGCACCTCAAACTCCCTGCTCATCCCTTCCAAACCCATCTTCCTGCCTTTGGTGCAGCAGGGGAAGAGAAGTGCAGAAAGCTCAACCTTCACTGCCAGCTCATGGCTGGGCAGCAGTGCCAGGGAAGGAGGAGATCCTGGGGTGGGAACTAAACCCACAGGCTGTGGCTGGCAGGGCCCTGCCAGGGGTGCCAAAGTGTTCCACCAACTTCTGCACCCCTCAGCAGCAGCCTCTTACAGCAAGATTGCTGCAAATCACTTAAATTCCTGTGAAACCCAGGGCATTGGGTCTTTATCCAGCCCTGGGGCACCTTCTCTAGAGGGTCCCCCAAAACACCGTAGTGATGCGATTTTTGGAATTGCTGCCCTCCAGATCCTTGCAGTATCCCTAGTTAATTCTGTGCTCCCACAAAAGACAAGGAGGATCAGCCCTGGGATGAAGGTTTGTTCCCCTGGACTTGGGCAGGAATCCACCCAGCCCTGGGTGCCAGGGAGGAGAAGCCCTCTCGGGTGTTCCATCAGTGCTGAGCACAGGGATGAGTTTGTAGCAGACTCACAGCTGTATTTTCCTGGTCCCTACACTTCTGGTTTGACCACTGACCCTGTCCTGAGGGGACACCGCCAGAAATTGGGAGAGCACAGAGAGGAAGCAGTCTTGCCCCAAAGGCTTTGCCCAGGATGTGCCCTCAGAGATCCAGGTACCCCCAGGACAGCTCCAGCTTTGGTGCCTCTTTACAGCAATGAAAGCAAGGCACAAAACCAGACCACAAACAGCCTGACCAGCCCTGGGAGCACACCCAGGCTGCCAAAACATTCTGAGACCACACCAGCTCCAGGGATTTAGTCCCGCAATGCCCGTTCTCAGCCTTCACACGTGTAAGCCTGGCAGAGTCAGTGCCCACCAGCTCCCCGTGTTTGCCCACCCGAGCCCCAGCACTGGAGCCTTCTGGAGGGCTGTCACACCACCCCAGGGACACTCCCAGGTGCTCAGTGTGCCAGGGCTCTGCCTCCCAGCCCTGCAGACCGAAGCGTGTGCCCGGCAGGGCAGCGGCCGCGCCGGCGCTCCCCAGCACACACCTCCCTCCCCGGCTTCCCCAGCTGCTGCTCCTGGCTCCCTGCCACCCTCCCCCCAGACACGCCAAGAGGCAGGAGCTGAGGCATTAATTCATTCCAGCCTAAAGCCTCAAACAAGTAAAATTCCCCCCCTCTGAGCAGGAGCTTCCCTGCCGTGCCCGTTTGCAGCAAACGACATCCTGGGAGACGTACAGTACACAGTCACAGGTGAGCAGCATGGATGGGCTGAAAGGCTGGGGAGATGGTGGGGAAAGAATGGAACAGAAAATGGAGCAAACAGAACGAGAGCTGAATTAGTGACATTTGCATCCTCATCGTAACTAGGGGACCTGGCTCCTTCTGAATCACTGAAATCCCAGTGCAGCACAGAGCATCCTCCTCCTCCTCCTGAAAAACAGCTCCTTCCTGGCTCTACACTCAGCTCTGGGCTTGCAGGAAGGCTGCAGCATTTCCTATGGCATTTTTTTTTTTTTTATTATTGCAGTTACAAATGAATTATTGCTCAGATGGGGGACTGAGCATCTCTCCTGCCACACAAACATGGTGATAATGCACAGTGGGTACTGTGGCGTTAGCAGTGTAAATAAGCTCGGGGTTTCTGCTGCACAGGGAAGGTGCAGTGCAAGTTAACAGTGGTGTGTGGCAGCCCCATGGTCTCAGGCTGCCATTCAGACATGCTTTAGGCATATAAAAAGAAAAATAAAAAATCAAGAAGCACCTATAAAAAATTTAAAGGAACTGGTTTCCTTCTGCTCCAGCTCCCTCTTTCATAACACAACTTTAGAGCTGCCGTGGCTCTTTAACATAGGATTGATCCACCACCCGTCCAGCCCGTGGAGGCACTAATCCTTTCCCTCTCATTTCAAAGAGAAAAGGTGCTGCCTCCCCCCCAGCCTCCCCAGCAGCCCTGCAATACCTTTGTCCGACATCACTCCCCATGGATCCCATCCTCCGAGACGGTAACAAGGGGCTCACCCCGTGCACATCTTCTGTCGTGCCTGCTGGGACGGTTTTGACATGGGAATTGCTCTCTGAAGGGGAATTCTTCAGCTTGGCTCTTGCCATCCTGCCAGCCTTGGCTGCCTGTGTGAGTTGCTCCCGCTTCCCCCCTGAACTCTCTCACACATAGCAATCCTCACCGCAATCACTTTAGAGCTGTCGGCACGTACCATCTCCTTCCTTCTTCTCTCTCCCCAGTCACGGCTGCTCAGTGGAACAATCCTGCCCTGTGCATTTATTTTGGTAGTGAGGGGAGTCAAGGCAAACTCTCTGGCCTTGCTGCCGCAACAAATTTGGTGCAAAACCGCCGAGAAAACGTCCACGATGCAGAAATCTCTGAAAAGGCTTTGTTTGCTAAATAATGAAATTGCCTTGCCTGACTCTGTCAAAAGAAGGATTGCACTGCTCTTATCACCACAGGCAGGGCAGGGGCTGGAGGATTATTTTTTCTCCCCATTGCTGTTTTTTGGTAGCAGCATGAGGAGGAGGAAGCTATTTTATCTTGTTCCTCTGTGCACAGAGCAGCGTGCTCACTGCGTGCCAGGGAACACACTCAGCAGCTTTGGCTCCCTCAGCCATGCAGCAGCAGAGCTCTGTCCCCTCCTAAATGCTGGGAGCCAGCAGAGAGGAGCTCCTGCTGCTCCCTCAGAGGGGCCAGCAGGGCTCAGTTCCTGCTCACCTGGCCAGGCAGGTGCATGTCACCTGGCCCAGGCTGACTCACCTTTCCCTCTGCAGGTGACAGCAAAAGCTGCTGCTCCTTCAGCACTCCTGGCATCCATTTCTCAAGATCTCTGGCAGAAAAGGGAATTCACGGTGGCCAGGGGAGAGCTGAGCTGCAGAGAACACCTGAGTGCACAGGTGGGGTTGCAAAGGAGTGCAGGGAAAGGGTCCTGTGTCCTTCCCTCTTTGGGGAACGCCACCAGCCCAGAGCTGCTCCTGCTGTGTTTGCTGGCAGCCAGGAACAAAAAACATCCTGAAGGTGCCACAGCCTGGCTGGGGCCCAGGGCTCAGCACCACGGACAGCAGCGTCACCACAGCACCAGCAGTGTCACCACAGCACCAGCAGTGTCACCACAGCACCAGCAGTGTCACCACAGCACCAGCAGTGTCACCACAGCACCAGCAGTGTCACCACAGCACCAGCAGTGTCACCACAGCACCAGCAGTGTCACCACAGCACCATCAATGCCACCACAGCACCATCAATGCCACCACAGCGCCAGCAGTGCCACCACAGCACCAGCAGTGTCACCCCAACGTGCCAACCCCACCCCAGGTGCTGTCAACACATCACAGGGCTGCCCAGACCCACTGCAGGGCAGTGCTGCCCCTCTGCAGGCTGGAAATAAAGAATGAATTCACCGATGGTCACCACGTCAAGGTCTAAACAATGTGAATAATCAGGCGCCACCACAGGATTTCTTTAAGTGTTGTTGTACAAAAAGTCAAAGCGTTGACTGGAAGGGTCTTACCAAAGCCTGGGACCTGCAGCTGTGAGAGGGCTGGGAGGGCAGGGCAGGAGCTGCCCTGGATGGCAGTTCTGGGATCCAATACCTTCCTTCCAGAATGAAACGCTGACAATTCCCTTTGGCTCAGCTCCATGCCCTAACCACACCTTCCACCCCCTGCCAGGCTGTCAGAGCACCCAGAATCACCACCCTGTGCCAAATGCTGGGAACAAAAGGCCAAAAGGGCAGTCCTTTGCTTCCTCCCTGTGCCAGGAGCTGCTCTGCCCTCTGCTCTCCCCCAGCATCAGTGCCCAGCCACCACTCACCCCATGGCACAAAGGCAGTCCCCAAAGTCCCCATTTCCTGTTAACCAAATCCTGGTTTCCCTGCTCACAGCGTTATTTCTCAATGGGATTTCACCACCCGTACTTTGTTTCTGCATTTTGAAATGGAAAATGGATAAAAACCCGCAGCCCTTTTCTTAATGTGCCAGCTTTCAGCACACATTTAATTTCTTGTTTTGCCTCGAAATGATTCATTAGCTCAATACATTAATTTTCCACCCAAGTCATTCCTTTCTGCTTCATGGTTTGATTCAGGCTCTTCAACTTATTTTTCCACATCTCTTTACTTGGGGGTGTTGTCCTCAAACACCAAATAAAATCTGTTATGGCCAAATATAATCTGTCAGCCCTCTGGGTTGGTGTGCCCTGATAAATCCTCCTGGACCACAGAGCCACTGGGATGGGGCAATCAGGTGTCTCTTTTTGGATGAATTCTACATTCCATTGTATTCCTAATTGCAGAAGAACATTAATTTTAGGCTTGAGATTAGATGTGAAAAGGGGCTTAGGCTTAAGTTATTCATCTCAGCACTAATGCCCTCACACAGCAGCAGGAACAGGAGAGGG
>NW_005054329.1:2115646-2122753 GCF_000277835.1 Geospiza fortis | reverse complement strand
CCTGGGGAATTTTAACAGAACATGTAAACCCTCCTGCCATTCTTGTGCTGTGCAGAAGGTGACAAAAAGCACAAAGAGCCCCATGAGGAACTCAGATCCTGCCCACAGAAGCCTCTCCGTGGTGTTGCCTTTTCTGTCAAGCACTTAAACACAAACCAAGAGAGGAAAACCAGAGAGAGGGGAATGATCTGATCCCAGGTCACCAGAAACTGCACCCAGGGCTGTGGGTCAGAGCAAATGTTCCCTTCTGGGGAGAGGAGAGGTGGCCAACGCTGAGCAGAACCTCTGAGAGCCTGCATGATCCTCCAGGGCAACTTGGGGCGCCCAGCCCTGCCAGAGCAGCTCCTGTGCTGTGCTTCCACCAGCAAACTCCTCTCCCAGCAGTGCAGGGCGTTCCCCAGTCCACCTGCAGACCCAGAGCCCAGCAGCCTCTGCCCTCCCAGCCCCAGCAGAGCACAGGGAGCAGGGCTGAGGCAGGAGCTGAGCCAAGGCAGCCCCGTGCACACCCAGAGCGCTGCCCCTGGCAGGGAACAGCCTGTTCCTAGAAAGAGCCGTGCTGTCACCTGAGCCAGCCCTGCAGGGACACATCCCCTGTGCCTCTGCCCCGGGGACACCGCAGCCAGCTCCAGCGGAGCTCCTTGTTTGAGCAGCGCCTCCTCCCAGGGAGGGGGCAAAACCAACCAAACACAACCTTGGCAACATCAAAGCCCCAGTCAGAATTCCTCAGGTCCAGCAGCACCTCCCGGGCCAGCTGAATGCCAACCATCTGAGTGCAAGCCAGGAAATGCATGTTTAATTTTAGTTTGAGAGCCCATTACAAAGTGCTGATTTCTCATTTCGGCATCTCCAGGATGCAGAAACCACTGCTGTGCCGGGGGCTGGAGACATGGCTGGGAATTGCTGAGCAGCAGTTGCAGGGGTAATAATATTTCAGAAAATAAGATTAAGAAAGAAGCAGATTCTTCATTGCTCTTAATTGAATCCACAGCAACTGCGCTGTTAAATATTCTCCCTTTTATCCAGGCTGCTTTCTGTCCTGGCTGCCAAAACTCCCTTTACTCACATATCCAACTTATTAATAATAAAGCATCACCCTGTCCATTAGAAGCAGTTGATGATACAGGAAGGGGTTGAGTTTTTCCCATTTTCTGGCAAACAAACCTGCTCTGCTGAGACACAGCCCAAGGGGGTTACCTTGCAGGACCTCTTCAGGGAAAGCCAGGTTAATGTATTTTAAAATCGTGAAAGGAATCAGCTCTGCAAAGATCATTCCAAACCCACAAGGAGTAACCTGGGTGGGAAAACACACTTTGGAAGAAGAGCTTGTGCTCACAAGCAGTCAGAAGCTCACAGGAGACGTTGCCAGAGCTGCTGCTCTAAGGAAGGGCTGTGTTCATACAAATAAAGTGTAAACTGCAGGACCCCGAGCTGAAAAGCCATTAATGCTCATTATTATCCCCCCAGGAACCCCTGGACACACTTGGCAAGCAGCTCTAGGAAAATCACCTTTCCCTGCATGGCCCCTCTGTGTTGTGCAGAGCAAGCCTGACCTCCCTTTATTTAATAACACCGAGGGAAAACAAGATCCCATGTAATTTATGACTGCCACAAACACCTCCTGTATCTCAAGACCCCAACAAATGTCACAGCATGACATTATCAGCTCAATAAACTTCAGAGGGCCACTAATGCTCAGATAAATGCACAAAGCTGCCTGGCACAGCCTCTTGCTGGGGTGTTTTTCACAGAGTGCACACGCACCAGCTCTGCCCCTGAGCCCCAGGGAATGCCCTACGTTGTCACCAGGCACCCTGCAAAATTGCTTTGCAAAAGCTGCCAAGGTCTGGAGGTTGCCAAGGCTCAGGCAGAGCCCTGCAAAAACCACCCCCCATCCCACCAAGATCCTGCAGCCAAGGCACAGAAAACACCACTGAAACATCCCTCTGCAGCACAACTGCCTGGGAATGTCCACGCTTCTGAGGAAATCCAAAGATTTGATTTATTTTCTCTATTCACTAATCGTCCCCTCTCCCAATGGGAAGTTAAAATCACAGATAAAGGAGCTTCTGCTTCCTCACCAGAATGGTTTTTTTTTTCCTCTTGACATTTGTCTCAGTGAAAATAGTAAATTTGCCAGAAAGGAAAAAAAAGAAAAATAAAATATGAAATGCTGGTGCTTCGTGCTCTTTCTCTGTGCAGAACTTGGCCTTTCCATGCCTGGCAGTGCCAGAGCTGCTCCCACACACACATGGGGTGCCTGGACACCCCCAGAGCCCTCTGGGCCAGCCAGGATCCCCCCAGCTGCTCCCCCAACAGCACACCCTGCTCAAGAGTGCCCCAAGGAACTCTTTTCCCAACAAAACAAATCCTTCTGCCAGGAATTCTGACTTCCACCAGCTCCTGGAATTACAGTTAGTGAGAGAGTTGAACCCAAGGAGCTCCAGCTCCTTTCACAGTCAGACAGACAATACCAATGCATTGATTAACTCAGATTGGAGATATTACAATGTACAGCAGATGCCTGGGAAGGGATTTATGCAGATATTTTCCTAAAAGTGCTTTTAGGAAATACTTTTACCTATTGATCCCAAGTCAATTATAAAACTTCTCTCCATTTTCTTTCCATTAGCCTGGAGAGGAAGGGCCCTGGCATGGGAGCAGGAGCTCAGCACTGCAGGGCTCTGCCAGGGATGAAATTTCAAATTCACAGGGGATCAAATCCCTCCTGAGGGGCTGCAGAAAGCCGGGGTGGAGGGGGACTCCTACCTGCCAGTGCCAGGAGGGGCATCCAGGTGAGCTGGGGCTGATCCCATGGGACAGACACGGATCTGTGGGGCATCCAGGTGAGCTGGGGCTGCTCTGGGGCTGATCTCCCTGGGACAGACACACATCTGTGGGGCAGGTGCTGCTGGAGCAGGGCAGGGCCAGCCACACTTTGCAATTCAAAGCACTTGCACACCAGTCCTGCCTTGGTCTCCTGTCCCCAGGGTGGTGGGTCCTGCCTTCCCCGCTGCCTGCAGCTGAGTGCCAAAGGCAATGGGAGGATTTCCCAGGATTTTGGCTTGCTCTGAGGCGAATCCATGCAGTAATGGGCTGCGAGCAGCAGGGCAGCACTGAAAGCATCTCAGGGACTCTCCCAGCAGCACTCACAGGCCTTGGTCACTCACTGCCCATTACTGCCACAGCCAAAACAAGCCTCCACTTGCCTGGGCTCCCTGCAGGCTGGAGAGGGCCAGGATGCACCAGGGGGATGTAGAGCAGGACTGAGAAGAGAGGAAAAATGCCCAAAATTCAGTGACTTCACAGGAAGGGGTTATGGCTTCTTTGAGTCTTCCCACTAAGAAACTAATCAATGATTAAAGTAATAATTTCAATGGAATTTCTCCATGCACTACACAGAGAGCACCAAGGATCAGAGGACACTCAGGAGCTGGGAGGATATTCCCAAGCCATGGGGCTTTGAGCAGCTGGAGAGGAAGGGCAGGGGGAATAACACACACCAGGGTCAGAAACACCCACTTGTCACAGACATCTTTCCATGAAAATCCTTTCTTTAGGATTTTTTCCTCCTGAGAAGCTGTGAGGCCTCAGAAACAAAATGTAATCAATGGTTATCTGCTGCTGTGGAATGCAACAGGTGGATCTGTGATTGGTCTCATGTGGTTGTTTGTAATTAATGGCCAATCACAGCCCAGCTGGCTCAGACTCTCTGTCCGAGCCACAAACTTTTGTTATTCATTCTTTTCTATTCTTAGCTTATCTTTCTGAGATGAAACCTTTTTCTTCTATTCTTTTAGTACAGTTTTAATGTAATATATATCATAAAATAATAAATCAAGCCTTCTGAAACATGGAATCAGATCCTCGTCTCTTCCCTCAACCTGAGACCCCTGTGAACACGGTCACACTCACTCAGCAGGAGCCAGGGCACAGCAAACCCACCCTGAGCCCTGCTCTGCCTTTCTGTCCCCTCCTCCCTGTGCCTTGGCAGGGTTAATGCCTCTCACCACAGGCTCTGACGAGTTCCCTGAGAAGCCATCAGATGGATCTGCACCACGTGGAGCCCTCTAGGACTCCTTTCTGACATTTGTCTTTAAAAAGCAACGCCATTCATATGAAAAGTTGATTAATTCCACTTGTTCTAATGAGGCTCACAAATAAAAGCAGCTATTTCCCCCAGCTCACAGGGGAGATAATGGTCCTTACCCTTCTCACACAGCCCTGCACTTCCAGGGGTGAGAAGCTCTGTACCCAGCACTAAGTGTTATTATTAAACCGTCATTAAAAGCATTTCAGGAAAAGTTCACAAGCTGCAGGGATTTCTGTCATCACAGCATCTGGCTGGGGCAGCGCTTGGGCTGAGTGCTGCTGCCAAAATCCCAAATTCCCTCTCTCCATTCCGGAGTGCCAGCCCAGGTTTGGAGGGGACTCACGTCCAGAGGTCTCTGTGGGATCAGCTCCCACCACGGCGGGCCTGGGGGGCTGCTCCATCCCCTCTGCCCTTCTGGGGGGTCCTTGGCATCCTGACAAAGCAAACAAACCCACCAGGAGAGAGCCTGGAGCCGGGGAACACCGATATTCACTGACACCATCACACACCCACAGAAACCTCTGGCCGAGTGGGACCACTGTCACAGAGATCTTTTATGGAAAATCCTTTCTTTAGGATTTTCATTCCTGAGAAGCTAAGAAGCCTCAAGAACAAAATGTAAGCAATGGTTATCTGCTGCTGTGGAATGCAACAGGTAGATCTGTGATTGGTCTCATGTGGTTGTTTCTAATTAATGGCCAATCACAGCCCAGCTGGCTTGGACTCTCTGTCTGAGCCACAAGCCTTTGTCATCATTCCTTCTTTTTCTATTCTTAGCTCGCCTTCTGATGAAATCCTTTCTTCTATTCTTTTAGTATAGTTTTAATGTAATATATATCATAAAATAATAAATCAAGCCTTCTGAAACATGGAGTCAGATCCTCGTCTCTTCCCTCAGACCCCTGTGAACACGGTCACAGGACCACCAGGAAGATTTGCATGGCACAGGCAGAATTCACTGCCTGTGTTTTATTCCCTCACTTTCCCCATTTAGCCTTGGCAGCTGAACCAGGCAGCAGCTCCTGCATCACCCAGCAGCTCCTCAGCAGAGTTTGGGAGAGTTCTGCAATAAACTGGAGCAATGGAGTTCTGGGGAAGGAGGAACAGCTTGGAAAGCATTGATGAGAGTGTATTTAGCAGCTGCAAGAGAGCTGGAAACAGAAGGAAGCCTTTGAAGAGCTGGGCTGATGGAGAGAGATGGAAAAATTATGTAAAGTAAGAAAACACATCCAGAGCTTGCAGCAGGCTGTGAGCCCAGAGGGGGACGGGCTGGTACCAGAAGAGCCTTTGATTTCTCTCCTCTTGCCAGTGCACCCTGCATTAACACTGCAACTATTAACAACTTCCTAAATGTTAGGGTTCAGAGGAGAGGACCCAGGGCTCCAGAAAGTGCCCAGTAACAGGAGCAGTGCCCTGAAATCTCCCACCCACCCAGAGCCAGAGGGCTGCTCCACTGCTCAGCTGTGCCCTGCTGGCTGCAGATGGATGGGGGGGATTCCCAAAGTGAGCCCCTCTTTTGGGCTGGAGGGGATTCCCAAAGTGAGCCCCTCTTTTGGGCTGGAGGGGAGCAGGGAGGGCAGCTCCCCTTGCCCAGGAGCTGGATGAGCCCTTATGTAACTGCTGAATCCCAGAACTGTCATCACTGCAGCCTTTGCAAAGCCGTTTTTACCTCTCTGAGTGTGGCTCATCAGCGACACAGGAAAGCTGCAAACCCAGCGTGGCAACTCGGGATGCTTAGCAGGGAGAGGGAGAAATGGAGCACGCCCGAGCAGCTGCTGAGCAAACCTCCCTACAAAGCCACAGCTCCCACTCCTGGGTGCGTTTGACAGGCTCACAAGCAGAGCAGTGAGACCCTGAAGCGTTTCAGTGACTCCCAATCCCCTCCTGCTCCTTCCCAAAGCCGCTGGCAGGTTAAAATGGCCGGAGGAAAAAGGGAAGGTGAGTGTGTACCTGTCGCAGCTGCTCAAGCCAGCGAGGAAATTAAAAGCCCTCGGGTAAAATCTAAATATACATCTGCAAGGGAAGCATGAGACGTCTCCAGGCAGAGCACAGTAATGAGGCACGGCCGAGTCACTTTTCCAGGTGAGTACAGAACGGGGTCACTCTCTGCTGCCCGAGGTTTAATGGGAGCAGCACCGAGTGCTCCAGGCAGGGCTGGGCAGCAACGAGTCAGCCCCGAGAGGAGCAGGGCAGGGAGGGAGGCAACGATGAGCTGGGGAGATGCAGGGCAGCACTCAAACCCTGACAAAGAGCAAAGCTTGGACCTCAGAGCCCAATGAGTGAAGTGAGTGAAGATTGGGTGAGCCGGGAGGAGCTGAGGAGATGCAGGGCAGCACCCAAACCTTGCCAGGAGAAGCAGAGGTGGCAGGCAGCACCCAAACCCCTCCGGGAGGAGCTGGGGGGCTCCAGGCTCCCCCAAGCCCAAAGCTCCCCCTCTCCCCTGCCAGCAGCTGCTGCTCGCTGCCTCCCAGCAGGGATGATCTTTGCACCATAAATGTTTATGGCTTTAAGCATCTCTGCAGCACTTTCCCACCGGGAGTCTGAAAACACCTTGGAGATGGCCCTGGGTACCACAGGAGGAGCAGGGCAGGAGAGGCAGAAAATCCACCTGGTGTGGCAGAATTACCGTGGCAATTCCTCCAGCCTCTGCCAAGCCTGAGTCCCACGGGTGCCTTCGAGGCCAGGATCCCCCTTGGTGTCTCCTTCTGCAGGGGCTGAGGCAGCACCTGGGACAGACAGGAGCGCTCTGGGCTCCCCCAGTGACCAGGGCAGGGCAGGGCAGGCAGCAGCCACAGCCCCTTCCCATCCCACCCAGCACCTGGGACACCCCAGCTTCTCCCAGGGGATGTGACGGGCAGCCAGAGCTGCAGAGGCTCCTCGTGGCACCTCTCACGATCCCCTCTGGAATTTGGTTTCGTGCCCAGCAGCAAAGCGCCCGGGGGAGCCGGGGATGGAGCCGGCACCGCGGCATTCCCGCTGCTGCAAACAGCCCGGGCCGCCTGGCAGGGCTCAGCAGG
>NW_005054329.1:2113592-2115555 GCF_000277835.1 Geospiza fortis | reverse complement strand
TTTTTTGCATGATGTTCTTTGCTTTTAAAATATTGGAATTGCAATGCGATGCAGAGCAGTGTCTGCCTATTGAACGGTGCTAAGGGTTTGTGCTGAGAAACGTGGAGAATTTTAGCGTCTAAAAACTTCCACAAAACTTCTAAAAAAAAATCCAAGAAAAATGATTGACATTCAAAGAAGAAATGTTGGCTTTGGGGCTCTCCATCAGCACTGCCAATTATGTCTCATGGTAATGACATTTTCCTCCCTCTCCGGGGTCGCTGGATGATGCCAGGTACCATTTCCCATACAGTTTTTCATTTCTCTCAGCATTCTTTTTGTGATGCATTATATAAGACAGAGAAAATGGCAAGTCCCCCTAAAGAGGAATTCACAGTGTGCTGCAGAAATGAGGCATGAACTCCATGGAGTCTGTGACAGCCTCATCAGGCTGTGTGGGCAGGACGAGAACAGGGGGCTGTGCCAGACCATTGATCTCCAAGAACGTTTCTTATTTTAACTTCAATGAGGAAAGATTTGCTTACCCATCAACATCCTGCTGTAGCTGGGGGTTCTGCTGTGAGCCAGGAGCCCCTGCAGCCAGGTGAAGTGCTCAGAGAGTCACCTGCAGCCAGGGGATGGGCTCAGAGAGTCACCTGCAGCCAGGGGATGGGCTCAGAGTGTCACCTGTAGCCAGGTGAGTGCAATGCCCCAGTCACACAGGTGCTGTCCTGGAGGTGACAAAAACCATCTCTCTTTTCTCATCCAGCCAAAAGCAGGGGTCAGCCCCGAGGCATAAAAAGGAAAAGGCAAGGATGTGTGAAACTGCACCCCTGTTGTGAAGTTTTGCACAAAACCCCCTGGAATTGCCCCCAGAGCTGCCTCACACATGTCAGAGCTGCCTGCCCAGCCAGGGCAGGAGCCAAAGGTGAACTAAAGGCACAAAAGGTGGTGGATAATTTTAAATTATCCACCACCACTGCCCTTATCTGCCCATCAGCTTTTGGTTCAACTGCCATGACCAAATCCTCTGCTGGAAAGGGAACATCCACTCCAGGAGCTGGTGTGACAGCAAATGCTGCTTCACAGATCTTGGCTGCCTCCAACATTTACAGTAAAAAGAACAGCAAAAAAAAAATGCCTTGGCCTGTTCTCATCTCTCATATAAAGACACAAAAATGAAAAAGAGAAGGCTGCAATTTTTTTTACAGTGTCTCCTTAAAGACTGAACTGCAAACATCATCCTCTCCATTTATACCCATCCTGGCCAGGCAGAGGGGTTTAGGAGGAAGGATGGTTTAACAAACAGACATTTATAACAAGTGCCAGAGCTTGCAGCTTCATCATCTGGAAAAGAGTCGATTAAAGCAAGTGAGAAACTCCCTGATCACTAAAAGTGTCTAATGGAATTAAAATTGAATTATATCATGATTAATATCTTCACCAGCATGTTCAGCTGTACTCCTTTCTCTCCCTAAAATCTGCCTGTGGGGAATGGAGCATAAAAAGGTTAGAGGGGGAAAAAGGCCCTAAAAGTTTGGGTAATTGTTCCAGCTCTCCAAAGTTTCTCAGGAAGAGCAGCCATGAGGTCCCAAAGAGGATCTTGAGGTGAGCACAGGTGAGACTAACCTGTGCTGGAACAGCAGCACTCGCTGCTCTTTGTGAACCCTCCTCCTTTGAAAGGGAACAGAAATTCCAGCAGCACACCCAGACACAGCCCTGGCAAAGGGCACAGGACCCACCCAGCCCCTGCTCTCAGCCTCACAATTCCCTGCTGCAGAGAGGAGCATCCCCTCTATGCCTCCTGCTAAAATCCAATCCTCACTCACTTCCCTCACTCCCAGGGCTCTGAGGCCCAAGCTCTGCTGTTTGTCAGAGGTTTTTGTTTTTTTTTTTTTTAATTCTCCCCATCAGGAAGGAGTTCAGCCCTTGTGCATGCGCAGTGAGGTTGGCACAGGTCTGCAAGCAGAGACATTTGTGCTGC
>NW_005054329.1:2102905-2113582 GCF_000277835.1 Geospiza fortis | reverse complement strand
TGAACATTGCTGAGGCACAGAGCACAGCATCCACCACTAAAACCATTTACAAGTTCTTAGCACGAAAGAAATATTTCCCATTAGAGGCCTAACAAGAGCTGCCCAGAAAATTGTTTTTCCTCTCAATTTTCACACAATAGCTGCTGGCAATAAATCTCCCCATCAGCACTGGGCAGTTCTAAGTGCAGTTACTGTGTGGGAAGAGTCCAAACAAAGTGACAATACCGAGCTTTAAAAGCATTTTGGAGGAAGATGAAAAGGAAAAATCTGTTAAACTACAGCTCTGGAAGAGGCTGAGGAGCTGTAATGGCTTTTGTGTCACCATCTCACACTCCCAGTGACCCCAGAGAGCAGCAGCTCCTGCAGCAGAGCCTCCAGCTCATGGCAGTCCCTGAACAGCAGCTCTGAGATGACAGCTTGAGACATCTCCACTCTGGAAAGAGACTGTAAAATGTTCTTCCACACAGAAAAACCTCATGGTGCTGATTTACTGACCTGGAACTGATGGGTCTTGAGAGAAGCAGGGATGGCAGGCTGGGTAGGGAACACAAACCTCCCCTTCCTGGTGTGCTGGCTCCTGAGCGAGCACATTGCTGCACACGTGTGTGTGAGCACCTCGGGACAGGGCTGTCCCTGTGCCAAGGAGCTGGAGCTGCTCCAGGTGAGCAGAAAGTCCAATCCCAAACCATCTGAAGTGGGAACTGAACGTCAGAGGAGGCCTCGACTCTCAGCAGCGTGAGTGTGATTGCACCAAACTGCAATGAAGGAAATCCATCTCCAAAATCCAACTTCAAGAACACTAACTGAACAGCTTCCTCCAGTAAATGCCTTCCCAGAGCCCAGCTGCAACTTCTTGCTGAGAAATATGGGCAGCACCTAATCCCCACTTCTGTTCTTGAGCAAACACCGTGACTGTGCATTAGAAACACCAAACTAAATTAACACGAGTGTCCATGCCAATTATTCCAATTAAACTCTCTTCTAAGAGCCAATTACCACCCATTTGATTAAATGAGAAAATTTTCAAACAATACTCCCATATGGAGCTCTCAGCCCAGATACAATTATGCACTTCACACACTGGTACTGGACACTGGGCAAACGAGTTTCTCTGGATCTCTGCAATGCCACCACAAGCACATTTGTCTGAGAGGAGTTGTAGGCAGTGTTTTAGCTCTGAAAAGCTGTATTTAGCACCCATCTGCAGCACCCTTTTCTGTTTGAACTGCTTTTTGCTCACCTGCAAAGCAACACGGTGCCTCAGTGAAAAGGGCACTCTCAAATCAAACAGCTCAGGGCAGTGATTGAGGCGCTCAGAGCAGGGCAGAGCGGCTCAGGCACACGGAGTGCTGTGAGCTGGAGCAGGATTCCCACTGCTCCAAGAGCTCACGCTCCCCAGGCTCCGTGCTGGGAAAACGCCCACTTTTGGCAAAGCCCTGCCTCGCTCCGTAAACATTTCCCTGGGGGATTTTTTTTTTTTCTTGGTTTTTTTTTTTTTTTGCTGCTTTCTGACAGGATAACACATTTCTCAGCAGTGTCACTCCTGCCCACAGGATGGCAAGGTCTCAAGCTGACATTTGCTGAACATCTTCACCACCTGCTCCCCAGAAACATTGCTCTCTCCTAGACAGAGGAGACCTTTTCCCTGACAGCTGCTGCCACCAGGGAGGTGACACGAACCTGCATGGAGCCACCGGGGAGGTGACACAAACCTGCATGGAGCCACCAAGCTCCAGCTGCTCCTGAACCCCAGCTTGTGCTGGAGCCACAGGGCACTGCCCCATGGCCGAGGCTCACACAGGGCTGGGAGCAGCGTGTGGGGCTTTTGCAAAATCCATTTCTGCAGCCAGAAACTCTTTGCAGCGAAGCTCCAGGAAAGAAACGACTTTGCTAACAGTCACACACGGGGAATGAGGCACGCACAGCAGCTCCGTGGCTCTGCCCACGGCCCAGAGAGGAGAGCTCCCCGCCTGGAGGGAGATGCTAAATTTGCAGAGCCGCACTCGGCTGCTCTGGAGGCTGCGTGGGCTGCAGGAAGCGCGGCAGAGCCGCCGAATCCAAACACAGCCGCAGCTTCCTGCAGCCTCCCCGGTGCTCCGGGATGGGGAAACACCAGCCCGACAGGAACGGGAATGGGAATGGGAACGGGGTGGGGAAACACCAGCCCTAAGGGAATGGGAATGAGAATGGGAATGAGCTGGGGAAACAACAACCTGACAGGAATGGGAATGGGAACAAGAACAGGAATGAGCTGGGGAAACACCAGCCCAAAGGTCCAGGAATGGGAATGGGAATGAGAATGGGAACAGGCTGGGGAAACACCAGCCCGATGGGAACGGAAATGGGAATGGGAATGAGCTGGGGAAACACCAGTCTGATGGTCCAGGAATGGGAAGGGGAACAGGACTCATTCCCAGTCTGACAGGAATGGGAATGAGCTGGGAAAACACCAGTCTGATGGGAATGGGAATGAGAACGGGAATGAGCTCAGGAAATACCAACCCAACAGTCACGGAATGCGAATGGGAACGAGCTGGGGAAACACCTGCCCGCTGGTCTGGGAATGGGAATGAGTGGGAAACCTCCCCTGGGGGCCACAGGCAGCAGAGTGCAGAGTAGGGGATCACCACCCGAAGAAATCCACACCCAAACGCCACCAGCCCCTGCAGATCCCAGTCATGGTCACTCACACAGGGTGGGCTTGCGGTTGGCCTCGCCTCAAAGTGAAGCTTTTTTGAGAACCCTGCTGTTGAAGCAGAGGCTGAGAGCACACAGCAGCCGTGTCCATCCCCAGCGGTGCAGGAGAGGGACAAAGCCCATCCTGGAGAGAGGAACTCGTCACAGCCCTCTGCAGAGCAGGACCAGGTCTGAGGGAGCCATGGCACCTGCAGATCCATCCATGTCTAACTCCAAGAGTTTGGGACGTGCAGAGAGGAGGATGGCAGCACATCCCTCAGGACCCTCCCTGGGTGATGGATCCCAGTTCCCAGCCTCGGCAGAGTGGCCGTGGGTGGCTGCACAGACAGGAGATGGGGACAGACCCACTCCTCACTCCCCTAGACCCCACAGACAGCGTACCCAGCACCTCAGGGACAAACACCCCACAGCAGCCAGCTTTATGTCAAGCTACAACCAAAAGCTCAAAGACAGGTGACAACAGAGGGCCCTGGAGAGAACAAGAAATGCCATTTTCGCCGGGTTTGTGGAGCTGGACGGCAGCGATGTGTGCGCCGGCCTCCAGAGGGCCCCTCCGCAGTGAGATGGCAGAGCAGCAGCAAAAACCATCGTGACAAAGGAACCGGTGACAGCAGCGACATCAAATCCTGCCCAGCAAAGCACAGGCAGCGGGGCAGAGAGAGGGACAGACTGACAGCCCCAGGGCCAGGGCAGAGATGTCACACCAGGGACAGTTTGTGTGTGACATGGACACCCCAGGCACAGCAGGGGCGGCGCAGAGCACAGGGGACACCTGGCCCTGCTCCATCCCTCCGTGTGACACCCAGACCCGGCCAGGGACACAAACCCCGCTCTGGGTGGCAGGAGGCTCCTGAAGGAAGAGTCCTGGCCCTGCTCCTCCCCCAGTGCCAGGAGCTCCAGCTCCAGCCCAGCAGAGTGTGCCACGCACAAGGGCACAGCGGCACAGTGACACGGGACAGCCCAGCTCCATGGAGAAAACCAGGATATTTCTGCACCACCACAGGTACAAACCCACCCCTCACCATTCCTTAGCTCACATCAGGCAAGATTTTCGTTCATCCAAAGAGCAGCACCACGAAGGAAAGGTGTGATTGAAGCTCCCCGCTTCACTGAGGGACGCCTGGCTGTGTCCCCACACTTCAGTCAGTCACCTCCCCCGGTAATTCACGGTTAATTCACGGCTCTTTCACTCCACGTTATCCTGCTGACCTCACTGGATGGCAGGGCAGCGTGTGCTGCTCTCCCTCCCCACATCCCTCCTTCCTTCCTTGCTCCCCACATCCATCCATCCATCCATCCATCCATCCATCCATCCATCCATCCATCCATCCATCCATCCATCCATCCATCCATCCATCCCTTCCCCCCAGCTCTGAGCCCCCCATGGCCACCTGTCCATGGTGTTCCACACCCCTCAACACAGAAAACAAAAACATAGTGGCTTTTTATCTAGAAATCTACTTGGAAATTAGGCTTGAACTACCATAAAAGCATTCTAACCCAAGAGCATTTGGTCACTGGTGATTATCAGCAGAAGAGACAGATTAGTATTGTTATGACAACATCTAATAAAATGAAATAAGCATGGACTGCAAAAGACATTCATCCCCAAGCACTGTCATGTTTTAGCATCTTGCTGAGTTTGTACACTTGTAGGATATGGGCTATATTAGAGCAGCATGTGGAGCCAGTACCACATCAGGCCTCACAACGTGAAGCTAGAAATCCGCTTCTTGGCAATTCCAGTAAAGATTCTCACAACTTCATTTAGTCCTGGACACCTGTCTCACCAAGGCCTTGCATCTCAACTCTATCGCCACAAACTTCTTCATTATCAATTATTTATTACCTAGAATAATTAAAGGGGAAATGCTGAACCTGCCAGGGGATTTGCAACCCTGAAATCCTCCTTCCAGCCCTCTGGCTGTGCAGGGGAGATCTTAAAACATCAGTGAGGTTGTGGGGACAGAACAGAGAGCAGAGTCAGAGTGGCACCACAGGGACCAGCCTGCTCCAGCAGGCTGCACTTTGATCCTCTCCCTGCAGGAAAACAGCAGCAAGAAATTTGCTAAAATGGCAACAAAAAGCTTCACAAAGAGAGGAAATGAGGTCACGGAGCTGATGAAATTCAATGCTGTTAATTGATACAAAGTGTGATGGAGCAGCAGAATCCAAACTCTGAACTCTCTGGAAGATAATTATTTTTTTTTTAATTGCAGCAATGCAGCAAATTAATGGACTGATAATAGAGGAAAACTCCAGATTTGGGGGCTGGGAGGCTGCACTGCCAGCCCTTGGTGGGCAACCTGCGAGCAGCTGGCAGGAGCCTTGCCCAGAGCCCGTGTGGGCCTCTCTGAGCTGGCAGCCAGGAGCAAGAGCAGGGATTTAATTTGCACATGAACACCTCCACCTCTGCTCTGGATCCGGACAAGTGCCAGCAGAGCAGAGGCAAATGCAGCATGGCAGGGAAATCTGTGCTCGCTGCAGGGCTCCACTGGCAGCGCGCTCTCATCTCTCAGTGAGCAGGGCTAGAACAGAAAAGGATTGCTCCTGTCTGTTGGGGGCACTTCTCACCACCAGAGATGTTTGGATTCAAATTCCAGCCTTTTGTTGCTGTCCAAGCCCCTCTGCTGCACAGACCACAATAAAATGAGTGAGATGCCTCACAGGAGCAGGCACAGCAGCACTCACCAACCAAGTTATTCACTCTGCTGGTGATCTCAGGGGCACACAGGGGTCTGAGGGAGAGCAGCTCACACCTGAGCGGGGCTGGCACCACCACAGGGCTGGGACAGAGGGAGAGGAACCTCTGTGTCCCCCGAGAGGGGAATGCCTGAGCTGCCAGGCACTGAGCAGGCTGTGCACAGGAAAAGCAGTGAGCAACACCTTCAGAGCAGCAATAAATTATTTCCCTTGGGAACAAAGATGCAACTGTGATGAGAGAAGGTGGTGGGAAAACACAGCAGTAAAATTTAATGCATCCTCTGCAATTACAGCTACAGCTGCCAAGTTGTTTCTCGTGCTGTCACCACAGCAGCAGTGACAGCTTTGGGCTCAGCCCGACCTCCCAGCCTCACCTGAAGCTGCACAGCCCTCCTGGGGATTCCTGCAGGCCCAGGGCCTTGCCGTGCTGACAAACAGCAGCGTGGGGTGTGCACATCCCTGGGCTGGAGGCCCTGGGAGATCCCTGCCCAGGTTTCACACCCAGCCTGGATTCTCCCCTGGCTGCCCCTGGAGCTGCCCCTGCCCTTTCCCCGCAGGCTGAGGTGGCACAGGAGCTCCCCTGGCAGGGAGATGCCCCAGGGCCACCCCAGGAGCCACCAGAGAAGCCCCAGCGAGCTCCAGAGCCACGCCAAGACCTCATGGAAGGAGCTTTGTCCCATTTACCATGGCATGAGCCAGGACTCCAGCATCTCTCACACCCCTCTGCACTCTGCCTGCCAGGAAATCTCTCCGTTAGGACTCTCTGTGTGTCCTGTACGACTGCTTGAGGGGAGTAAAACAATTCATTTTGCCCAAATGAGTGAGATCAGCACCAGCCCAGGGGCTGCCCTGGAACGTGCCCACCTCACCAAGCCCCTGCCCCTGCTCCCCCCTTCACTCAGGTACCTTGAAATGCTGATTTCTCTTTCAAACCCATTCCCCCAACAAATAGAAAAAGAAACCAAAGGGAAAGTAAATAAGTGGGAAGAGAAAACCACCCCAGGGAGGGACGGAAATTTGAGCCCACAGTGTTAAATTGCACTAAATAACTGAAAATCAATGTTGTTCTTCCTTTTCCTCAGGGCACAGGCATACACAGCAGCACTCCAGGGACACCTCTGCTCGTTCCACCAGCCTGCTACGTGCACTTTCTTTTATTGCAAGCAAGGGCCCACTGCTGACAGTGAAAACAATATCCCCGGAAAAAAGCAATGGCCATTTTTTAAAATAAAATAATAGTTACAATTACAAGAGAACTGCGTTTCTTCTTTGCTCTATTACTTTCATAATTTTCCTAATACTTCTGCCAATGTCCAGGGGTACCTGCCTTAAGATGAAGAGACAAGAGCACACCAATAGCTGCGAGGAAACATCAATTAAAAAACTCCGAGCAGCACTGCAATTAAGACACAGCACTGGGAATCATCCCTGCAGCCTTTCAGAAACAACTGGAAAAACAAACCTCAATTAAGAATGCTGTCATTAAAAAAAATCTGCAAACACAAGAAAACCCAAATCAATTTCATAAAGCTGCCTCAGGCTTCCAATGCTCCTCATCCTGGTGCGTCCCACCTGGGGCTGGGCTCAGCAATCCACTGGCAGCATCTGCTGGTTTTGCCCCTGTTAAGGGTGAGGAGGTGCCCACACCATGCAGGGCTGGCAGGGGCAAACTCCTGCTTGTGCTGTCACACAGAACTTCCTCGGCAAAGCCTTGACTCAGGGAAACAGCCTAATCTAATTATTTAATTAATTAAACAGCCTAATCTAATTAATAACTGGTTTGGTTTTGCTTTGCCAGGTGGATGGAGCAGAGGAGGAGCAGTTTAATTCTGCTGGACTCACAGGCACTCCATTCCCAAGTTCCTGTCTGGGATCCCAGCACCTTCACAAGGGAAATTTGTTACTTGCTCTGCTCAGGCATCATCACTGAGCTGTCCCTTGAGAGGTTCTGCACCCAGGGATGGTGGGAATAGGTCTAAACACCATTTTTGAGGGAAGGGATATTAGCAATGATATCCATCCTGCTTTACAAGCAAGGGGTCACACTGCTGGGGGATGAAGATCCTCCCCCAGGGGAATTTTGTGGCACACAGGAACCAGAGCTGGATCTCCTGATTCCAGGTACAAACCTTCCCTGGCACAGAGGCTGCAGCCTGAGCAGACTTTGCACTGATTTAAAACATTGGCCATTACCTCACCAGCAGAGAAATAAATGTCTCTAATTTCTGGATACAAACTGGAATTTTCAAATTGGCATCTGCATCTTCCAAATAAAATGAGGAAAATTGGCCATTAAATCAAATAGCAATGAAGTGAGGACTCAGCCACAGAACCTGCCTGGGGAACACAAAACTCCCCAGCTCCATTAATGTAATGATGCATTTTGATGAGGAACTCACTTGGGGCATGTTAAGCGTGAAAACTGCAGGGATAAGATCCTCCAAGGCTGATATTGCAGCACTTCACTTTGCTCATGCCAAGCATAATCTGACCTAAGAGTCAGAGCCACCACTTAGTGACAAATTAGAGACAAAGACCAGATGTCAGATCACAGACAAAGAAGTTGTAAGACTCTAAAAAAACTGAAAGCAGAAACTTAAAAGAATTGGCCCCGGTTGACAAAATCCTCTTTTCTCGGTTATGCAACATCCAAAATATCTTTGATTTGAAATGGGAGACGTTAAAATTTTATAGAGAAGTTGCTGAATTCTTCTGCACAAGCAGCTTTTCCAAACATTCTCATCCATCAAAATTATTTTTTTGCTGATAATTAGCCTCAGAAAAATGCACTTAATCAAAGTGACATCCATTACTTCTCACTCCTGTAAATAGGACTGTGGCTTCTGACGATGATTTTCTGGAAAGTGTTCAGACTATTCAAATTAGGCAACAAATAAGCTCCTAATGAACACTTTTCTGAGATACAGTTTAATTTTACTTGTGGGCTTTTTTTACACATGCCCCAACCCAGCTGTCAGCACTGTCCAAGAAAAGAGAAATGCAGGAGATCAAAAACTGCCACAGCCAGGACAGCAAACATCAAAGGGATGCTACAGCTTGGGGTGTGAAGCAATATTTATCCACCCAGCAGATGTGCTTTCTCAGCTGCCTTTAATCAGCACTTGCAGCATCCCTTCAGAACAGGAGCCTGGGCAGGCCCAGCCCTGGGGATGCTGGGCTGAGCTCCTGATCCCTTCCCCAGCACCCTGGCCTGGCTCTGGGATGCTGTGCTCAGCTTCTGCTCCCTTCCCCAGCATCCCTGGCCCTGCTCCCACACCTCGCTGGCCCACAGGATTCCCATGCCAGGAAGGTGAAAAGGCAGCCAGGCCCCAGCAGGGTTTGTGCCCCCAGTTCTTCACCTTCTCTTTGCCACAGGCTCAACATCTCCAATTCTGCCTTTGCAGAGGCTCTGGGTGCTTTCATGGCCACAAAACATCAGTGAGATAAGAAAGGCAGCACTGCCAGGAGCCAGCAGAACAAATCCATTTTTCTCCCAGTACTGGCATTGACAGCACCTTCCAAATGGGGAGGAAATTTCTGAACTGGGCAGGACTAATGCCAGACAACAGAGGCAACTGCAAGGCTCCAAAGAGAACCTTCCCTCCCCAAGGCAGAAATCACCCCCAGGCCCCAGCAGTCAGATTCCTGCCCTGAGAGCATTTGTGGCCTCTGGGAATTCAGAGCTGAATGACACCTCACCCTGCTCCTCCTGCCTGGCAGAAATGTCAAGCCCAGGATTCAAGCACAGCCGAGCCCAAAGCCTTCCACCCTTCGTGGCAGTGAGCTCTGAAGATAGTGAGATGATCCTGGAAGGAGCACTTGGGCTTGACAACTCTAGATTTGCTTGTCATTAGGCTTTTCTCTCTCTGTCTCACAAATCCATTTTCCTCCCACATTCCCTTCCCAGCCAGCCGTTTCCTATTTGCTTCCTGGCCAATTTATTGCATCCACCACAGGATGTTCAGAGTGTTATTTCATTCTCCTGTCAATCAGTCCACCTGCCAAAGAGCCAGCCCTGCTCAGATTGACTGCGTCCGTCTTTCACATCCCAAAACCAAAAGTAAATTAGGAGCAGCCTCATTTACCCATTCCACCTCACACTCACTGATTAGTTCCTTCTGTTTCAGAGGTTATCTGGACCCACTCTCTCCCCCTGCTGTACCACAGCTCTCTAATTATCTACTTGTTCCAACGAGCTCTCATCTCCTCAAGCTCCAGCATTACCTCATTCCAGGGTTGGTGTCTCTTCAGCATCCCCTGTGATGAGGATGCACTAATTCATCTCCAGCAGGAGCAGTTTTAACTCTCCAGAAGCAGCTAAACCCAGGCTCCCCTTTGGCCTCTCATCCTTTTATTCTTTGCTGACCCCAGAAACCTCCTCGCTTCCCGCAGCACACTCATTCCAGGGTAACGCTCAAAATCGGATCTTTGATTCTAAGCATTCCCTTGACAAATAAATGAGATATTCAGCATTATGGGTGCTTTCCTTCAGTGTTACACCTCCAAGCCCAGGGAGCTCTGTTTTACCCCTCCAGGTTCCCTGCAGAGTTTGTGGGGGGATTTTCCTCAGCACATCCCTGCCAGGGCTGCAACAAAGCCCTTCAAAGCACAGCTCTGAGCTGCTTATCATCCACCAGCACAGCAAAGCCAGAAAGTCTTTCTGCTTCTCGTTTTTTTCTTCCTAAATCAGCTCCTGATTCAGTGGGTTTGGAGCAGGCTAATGAACTAGTCATAATTACTCCAGCGAGCTCGGTTCAGCCACAAGGTCCCACTGATATTAATGACTTGGACTGGAATTTGGGCCTAACAGCAACATTTCCCAAAGCCCACACTCATCTCAGCTCCCAGGGAAGTCAAGTGGACTCCAGCGAACAGCAAATGTGGGCTCAGATACCTGCATGCCCCCACACAATGAAATTATCAGTGTTTTCCAGATGAAGGGGAAATCAAATAACTCAAGGAAACAGCACAGTGAAACAGAGATATCTTGAGAAACAATGCTAATGAATTCTTGAGAAATGGGGCTAATGAATTAACAAAACAACCCAGAGTATCTCCACATTAAAATTAAAGAGAGATGCTGAATCAGAAAGACTCAAATTTAGAGGAAAATGAAGGTTAAGGGGTGTAACCAGAGAAATACATAAAGAACACAATCTGCTATTGCCATCTTCATATTTCAGATGCTTCCAAATACTTAAATATGAAAACTATTAAATCTTCAAACTTGACCAAATGAGCCATATCACAACCGTTCTGAAAGCCAGACATTTTCTG
>NW_005054329.1:2102433-2102891 GCF_000277835.1 Geospiza fortis | reverse complement strand
TCAGTATCATAAAACTATATTAATGTTTAAGTGTCTGTTAAGGAAATCTGGGCTTTAAAACCTCCAGGATCACAGATTCCTTTTCGAGCCAGACCAATTTTATGCAGCGATAAAAGTTAGGAACACTTAAAGAGAACATTTGTAAAACCCACATTCACAGTCTCAAAGCCAAATTCACTCTTTTTTTTTTTTTTTGTGATACTTGTACATATAAAAAAAAGAAATTATCTCTTAAGAGAGACCCACAAAAGATTTGATGCAGGTGTACCAGGCACACAGCAGCTAGTCAAGGACTAACCAGTAATTGAAAGGTTTTCTCCAACAAGAATTACATCTCTCTATGTTTGCATCATGCAATTAATTGGTGGGGAAAGATAAAAATCTGACTCCCCATTAGCACTGGTATTTATGGCATGAGCAGAGTTGAAGGGAAGGTAATTGTTCCTCTTGATTGAACC
>NW_005054329.1:2101777-2102411 GCF_000277835.1 Geospiza fortis | reverse complement strand
TCACGGCATTCCCTCTGTTCTCACTCAACCTGGGGATCAATCCCAGCCAGGCAGGAGCAGCAGGCTGGTGCTCAGCACAAAAAAAGCCATTCCTCTGGTCATCCCGAGGAAAGGAGAGCAGCACCACAACCCCAGCAGCTCTCCAGAGTCACCCTGCTGCCAAGACAGCATCCGAGGGCAGCCTGGAGGAGCCGTCCCTCCTCAGTAAATGCCTGTCAGCTCAAATTCCACACAAATTCACAGGGAGTTCCACCAGCCCCTCACCATCCCACATCTCGGTCCCTTATCCTGCTTGCCAGCCCCTGGTGGGACTCCAGGATGCAGCCAGGTGCCCACAGAGCTCTGCTGGCCCAGCACACCCACAGCACTCCCAATGCATCCACAACATTCCCAGCGCACCCACAGCACTCCCAGTGCATCCCAAATACTCCCGGCGCACCCACGGCGCTCCCGGCGCGTCCAGCCCCGGGGCACCCGCACGCCTGGCTGTGCCACACGCCGCTGGATCCTCCAGCACATCCCAGAGCCCGCAGCTCCGAGCCCCCCCGGCCATCCCCGGCCTCTCCTGCCCTCAGCACCGCGGAGAGCTCCGCGCCAGGATCGGCCCCGCGCCCGCAGCACCGCGGACAGCTCC
>NW_005054329.1:2098361-2101301 GCF_000277835.1 Geospiza fortis | reverse complement strand
CCGAGCGCCCCGCACAGCGGCGCCGGGCTCAGGACATCTGCTGCGAGCGGCAGAGCGACGGAGAGCAAGAGGAGCCAATGGAAGAGCCCAGCCGCCGGGAGGAAACCAAACTGCTCGCAAGATAACCGAGAGCCGAGCCCAGATCCACCCCCAGGCTCCCCCCGCGGCGAAAAGTAGGGATGGGAGGCAGGCAAGGCGATGGCTCCACAGCCGTGCTGGAAGCACAAGCACAACCTCCTCTCCGGACTGCTGGCACTTAAATCATCCCAACAGCCCCGGGATTAAATGAGAAACCGCCAAGGCTGATGAGTCAGTCGTCTGTCCATCTGCCAAGGGCCATGGCCAGGAGGATACATCACCCACCCCTGGCATGGCCATGGCCAGGAGGATACATCACCCACATCACCCATCCCTTGGCATGGCCGTGGCTCCATCAGGGGTGGGCAGTGCGTGGGAGGGACCCAAGGTGGTGGCTCACAGACAGCTGTGTGTGGCCACTACACACAGGGAGGAGATGAAACCCAGCCAGCCCTCAGGAGGTGGTTTCAGAGGGTTGAGTGCTTTCTCTGGTCTCTTTTCTCAAAGCACATTTACCAAACAGAACGTGGGGACAGCCCTGCTGCCCACCACAGCAGACTGGGGTTGAACTGAAACCTCACAAAGTAGCAAAGCCATTCATTGCAGAGACCCCAAAGGCAGCACCCCAGGTCCTGATCTTGTCTGGTTGGGCTTCATCAGTGGAGTGCATCCCTGCCATGACAGGAGCACCAGTTTCACAGACTGCTGGTGGGAAGAGGGGAGGACAGGGCTTGGAAGAGGACACGTGGTGCCTCTGAGCTGATTCTTTGTCCCTCACATGTAACTGGAGTGTGAGGCAGCAAAGAGCTGGAAGGCTCCAACTCCTGCCTGATGTTCTTCCAAGAGTCTCCTCCAAAGCCTCTCCAACCCATTCCCAGCATCTTCCCCCAGCTTTGCCTCCAGAATACCCTGCACAAGCAAAGGCAGAAGAGCCTCCAGCAGCTGAATACTGAACCAGCACTGAGCACAGATCAGGGATTCGCTGCAGGGATGGGAGCTGAGGCTCCTCAGATCATCTTCTCTCTCTACCACCTCACAGCCCCGTAAATCAGCTCCCAGCTGAGCAGATCCCAAAGCCCTGCTCAGCTGCTGCTCCTGAGTTTCCAGAAGAGCAGTCAGCACGCAGAATTTCAGAATTTCTGCTGAGCACAGCCCCAGCAGACAGCCCGGCCCGCCCTCAGTGCTTCAGATGGTTCTCACTGCTGTTATTTGCCACTTAATTCTGTCCCCCCAGAGCTGCTCAGCTCCTTTCAGCTGCCATATGCACAGAGCAGCCAGGGCTCTGCGCTGACTAATGCATCTGTGCAGGGCCTTGGGCTTCAGGGAGGTTATTCTATGCTACCCATTGATCCAAAACTTGGTCTTTAGGATAAATCAAACCAAGCTCCTGTCAACTCAAGCACTCCCTCTGGATCCACTGATATAAACACCGAGGTTTGCTGACCACCTCCAGCTCGTGTTGCAAAGGAGGATCTAACATTAAGCACAAAAAGAAAAGAAAAAAAAAAAAAAAACAAAGAAAAAGAAAGCCACAATTAAGTCTTTCCTCTTGGAGCTTAACTATGATTAATGAGGCCAAAAGCAGGCTGTTTCTAGGCCATCAGGACAGCACACTCTGAAACGCAAATTTCAGCGTGAGAAAATGCAATTTTGAAAAATTATCCACCCTCTTATTACAACCATGGTTTAAAGCGGGGAGCAAGGTGCCTGGCTCCAAATGTGGGTGATTGTAATTGTGTTTGAAGGAGGCTGTCACACCCAGCGCTCTCCTGTGGCTACCCAGTGCCCGTTTAAAGCAGCACCTTGCTTCCTTCCCCAGAGGAAAGGAGTGCTGCAGCTGCACAGCCCTGGACACGCGGCCTGCCGTGTGGAAAGGGCATCTTTACCCACAGCTGCCACCCCACAGCTCCTGGGCAGGCAGGGCCATCCTTATCCAGCCCCTCTGGGAGCTGTGGGTGCTCACAGCTATTCCCAGCCCTCCTCCTGCATACCAAACACATCTTTTGGGGTTGGGGTGCTGTTTGGTTTTTTTCTTTGCACATGATTCTTTTCCAACTCAATCCGTCTCTCCTGGCCTCAGATCATGAAACAAAGCAAATATTCACCACTGTCCTTTATCAGCACTTAGAATCTGTAGTAAAATCCAATTATATCAGTAGCTCTGGAAACACAATTTCTGCTATTTGCATCTGAGCTTCTTCACCCATTGGCAGTAGCAGCTACATTATGAATGTATTTTCTCTTACTCTTGCATACAAAATCATTCAGAATTTTTAAATTTTGGCACATTTGTTTATTCTGGATGAAGCTTCACTACACTAAATACTGCATTTGCTTGTTTGTCATGATGTCTTTATCAACTGCACAGTGACTTTGAGATATTGTACATCGACGTCTTAGACAAAAGTGCTCCTGCACAGCACACAAATCCCCTGACACTGGCACAGAGGATTTACAACCTCTCCTCCCAAACACAGGGATCCTGAGCTATGGAAATGCCACAGCAACCTGGCTACTTCTTCAAAGCTGTAGTGGTATAAAATAAAAAATTCATGAACAAGCTCATTTATTGCATAGTCTTCAAATACTACCAAAAAAAAAAATAATCCTGGAGTGGTTTATAGCTAAATACAGATCTGCAGCTTTATTTTTATCATCCCTTTCCTTCCTTCCTCCAGAAGCCTGTACCACTAAAACAGCGTGCTGCCATCAGCATATGGAAACCTCCCCACTCTTCACTCTCAGCTCCAGCAGCGTCTCTCTCCCAGCCTGGGCAGCTCCCTGGGGAGGGGACACGGCCCGTCCCAGCCTCCTGGAGCTGGGCTGAGCGCTGTGTGACCCAGCCAGAGCTCTCTGCTCCCG
>NW_005054329.1:2089825-2098337 GCF_000277835.1 Geospiza fortis | reverse complement strand
GTTCAGCACACACAGGAGCCCCAGAGCCACGCCTGCCTCAGTTCCCTCCATCCTTCCCTGAGCCTGGGCTGGGCTCAGCCTCCTCCTGCCCTTGCTGGTGCCACCTCAGCACCCTGCCCTGGGCTGGGGATGCCAGCACAGAACCAGGGAGAGCCCAGGAGGAGCTCGGCGTGGCTCTGCAGTGCCACGGGCTCCTGGAGCCCCTCAGAGCTCCCCGGATCCAAGAGGCAGCTCTGCCTCACAGGAAAATCCACAGGCAGGGAGCTTCTTGCGATGGATGTCAGGGTTTCCATTGTTATTTGTAGCTATGTCTGTCAAAAAGAGGAAGGACACAACCCGAGTTCCTCCTCTGCTTCCTCTCACACCCCAAAACCCACAGGGCACCTCCTGCTTCCCACCACAAACCAGCAGGGTCACCACAGACCCCACGCTGCTGCGGGGTGGACTTGCCCAGACCTGCCAGGAGCCCCAGAGCCCTCAGGGACTCCTCTGCTCTGTCAGCACCAGAAGTTTCTGGAGATATCTTCTCCTTCTGCGGGCAGGGCTGTGCAAATAGAACAGGTGCACCTACATTTGGGGCAGGCTCTTACATAACCTCCAGTCTGAACCTCTCCTCTCCCACTCCGAGCTGCCAAAGGAGCCAGAGGCAGCAGGCCCTGCTGGCAGGATCTGCTCCAAGGCCATCCTTCCCCAGGAGCATGGCCAGGGAGCCTGGATGAGCACCAACATCCCCTCCTCAGGCAAAGCCACCTCACGGTTTGGGACCCAGCAGTCCCTGCAGCACCCAGGAGCTGCTGCTGTGCCTCCTGTCACCTCTGAGGGCACGAAAGGACAATCCCTGGCTGAAACAGGGGGGCAGAATCACACGCAGGGTCTGGTCTCTGGCTGTTGGCACCCACACAGGACACGAGCTGCTGGCACAGCCCAAGCTCTGGGCAGCAAACGGGCACCGGCTGGGCAGGAGCCTGCAGCTGCTCTTTGCTGGCCCAGACCATCATAGGATGGGTGTCTGGATGGCACTCAAGGGCTGGGACACCTCTCCAGAGGGTCCTTGGGCACAGCAAGGGCTGCCATGTCCTGTCCCCCCTGACCCAGCCATGGCTGCAGAGCCTGTCCTGCATCCTGGTCCATCCTCAGCCACCCCAGGCAGCACCAGGCTCCCCGAGCCTCCCCAGGGAGCCAAGGCACACCGGGAATGCTGCCCTTTCCTTTCCTTTCCTATAGTTATTTAAATATATACAATCATCTCGTGTTTGTTTCTCCTCCCACAGCTCTTCTGGTTACCAGGTTACAGTTGTTCTCCCCTCTCTTTACGGTTTGGGGTTTTTTTTCCCCTCTGAGTGACATCCCTGTGCGGTCTCCTAATGGCTGGAGTGTGTGGGGACACAGGTTTGCTCCCTGGAGCCAGGCTGTGGGGCAGGACACCCTCCCAGCCCTGCAGGGACAGCCCCATGGCAGGCCCAGGGTGCTCATTTCAGAGCTGATTCCTCTGCCAGCACCTCCTCTCTCTGTGAGCAGCAGCCAGGGCACTGCTGGCTCTGCCTTGCCTTGTTGACGAAGAGCCCCAGGCCCTCATCCCCTGTCCCTCCCCAGAGGTGTCACAGGGGCCCATGGTGGGTTTGAGACCTCCTGATTCAAAGAGTTTGAAGAGCTCTGAGGGTGTGAACAGGCCCATCCCAACCCCAGCCGTCATTCCCAGGCCTGAGCAGCTTTGGCTCCAGCCCTGGTTTGGGTACAAACCTGCAGAACGCACCCTCACCCATCTCTACACACACACTCACCATGTGGGAAGTCTCCCACATTAAATTCCTGCATCCCAGCTCCCATCCCCACAGACAGCTGGACTGTCCACGTCAGGAGCTGCTGCTGCTCAGAACTTGTGCAGAGCAGCTGAGCCCTGTGACAAATCCATCCAGCCGACAAGCACAGGCAATTTAGCACCACAGGCCTCACACAGAAATTAGCATTTTGTGCGTTTCACGTGGAAAATGAACAGGAAGAGTGAGTCAGTGCAAAGCTCCACAAGCCTTTCCCCCCACTGGCAAATGCTGTTTTCTAGAAGATAAAAGTAGAAATTGCACCTTCCAGGTCCAGAGCCACTTTCCTCATTAGACAGCCCTGCCTCAGCATTCGAGCCCCACACCTCGCCGTCCCTCCTGGCCTGGTGCACGTGAATGTTTTGTGTGACAGGCTCACAGGAGGCACAGCGCCACTGAGAAACCTTTTCCCTCTTCTTTGATCCCACAGCAGCCCATGGGGGGCAGAGGCAGCTCAGCATCCCCAGCCCCAGTGCAATTTCCCAGCGCTGGCCCTCCCAGAGGGGCAGAGATCCAGTGGGAGGGAGGCACAGCCATTCCCTTTGCCCAGGGGGATGGAAGGGCTGCCAGAGCTGCTTCCCAGCAGGCACAAAGGCAAACCGGCCATGCTGATGTCCCTGGGGACTGCAAAGCCCAAATAACCCTGGGGAAAAGGAGGGAGGGAAAGCTCATCCTGCACATCCTGGGCTCCTGCAGGTGAGGGGAGCAGTTCTCCCATTCCTCAGGCCTGGGCTGGGGCCTCCTCATCTCTTTGATACGAAAAACCAGCCTGGAGTCGTGCAAGGTCTGGTGGAGCCAGCCTGGGCTGTGGAAGGTTCCCTGCCCAAGGCAGGGGGCTGGAACTGCAGGACCTTTAAGGTTCCCTCGGCCCAAATCCTTCTGTGATTCTGTGACTTGCAACCAGCCCATTCTACTGTGTAAATATGCAAATAAAATGCAAATTTTCTCAGCTGAGCACTTGCAGCACAACATCCCAAGCTGAGGACACAGCTCTGCTCCCATCCCTTGTCCTTGGGCTCCCAGGGCTCATTCCCAGCCTCGGGAGAAGGGGCAAACCCAGAGCACTCAGCCTGCAGAGCCAAGGTCGCCAGCCCTGCCAGGAAATTCCTGACTCAGCCCTCTCCAGGCTATTTGTGGATTGCATCAGGCCCCTCTCTGCTGTGGGAGCTCTTTGTTGAGGAGCAGATTTCCCAGTGTCCAGCCCTTCCCAGCAAGGACATCATCCCTTTCTCCCCCTGGGTTTGTAGGGCAGCCTGGGAGAACACATAAATTCTTCTGAAAGGCTCTATCAACACCAGGGCTCAAGAAAAGCAGGAACCAGGACTCACTGCTGGAGAAACAATCCCTGGGGGAGGCTCTGCCAGTCCCACTGGGAATTCTGGAGGCTCTGCACACCAGATTCCTCAGGAAAACCACCCAGCCTTTCACAGGGTGCTGCAGGGACAGCACCAGGCTCATCATTCACACCAACCAACCACCACAGATCTTAAACCTGAACAGATTATTCACCTGAAAAGAGAACAATTCCCTGGCCACGGCCTCCAGAGCTGTTCCTGAGAGCCCACGGCCAACCCTCCCCTCCTGCCTGTGCCATCCCAAGGGACACAATCCTGGCAGTATCTCACTCCCCTCGCCCCAAGCCAGAACATCCTCAGCCACGTTTGTCAGTAGCCTTCAGGCTTATGTGAAAACAAATTGAAGTCTGCAAGATGGGGAAAGTGCTAATTCCTGCTAATAAACTGCTGGGAAAATCCTCCCCTCCGCCCAGCCCCAAGCTGCTACAAACAGCAAGGGTTGGAGCATGGAGACAAAAAAACTTCTCTATGTTCCAGACTCCTGCAGAACAGTCCCTGCTATGGAAGCAGAAAATAATAGAGGCACGTGGGAGGAGGAAGAGTCTCTTCACACCGAACAAAGCCACAAAGTCTTGCAGAAATAAACCCCCAGAGGCAGGTTTGTCACCACACCTGCCGGGCCAGGACGTGATGGGATGAAGGGAGATTGGAAGGCAGGAGACAAACAGAAGGGGAGCACTGAAGCAAACATCAGTGGGGTCCCACCAGGCTCTCCAGGACTGCATGGCTTCAGAGGGGATGGGGATGACTGCAAATTATCCACTGGAGTCCCACCAAAACCAGACTGCAAACAGGAAGATCCTGTGGCACTGACCGACCTCGTGATAAAATGTCAGACAAAAATTAGCATCCATAAATTCCAACTGATCCAAAGGGAGAGGGGGCAAACATCTTCCTGCACAGGCACAGAGAGCTCTGCAAATCAGCACTCAGGAAAGAGCCACAGCCACAGCAGATAATGCCACAAAGCCAACAGCTCTCAGAGATGGTCAAAACCCCAAATTTTAGGGAAGGATTTTTTTTTTCCAGACAAACCCACCATGGAGTCACACACACCTCTGGCTCCCCTCCTCAGAGCTGAAACAGCACAGAGAAACAGATTATTCAACTAATTCCAGAGGTAACTGTGGGTTTCAAAGTGATTTGTGCAAGGCAAGGCCAAATAGACCAGGAGGAGTCTCCAGCCTGGAGAGAGACATGATGAAAAGCAGATAAAACCAGAGAGGACAACCAGGGAGCAGGAACATCACAGGAGCTGCAGGAGCTCAGGGAAATCACAGGCAGCAGCTCAAAGGAGCCGCAGCATGTTCTGTCACACCACAGGGCTCCCATCCCCTTGTGGAAGCAGAAAGTGCCAATGGCTTCAGGAGGGAGCAGGTGAATGCCCAGGGAGTCCACCAGGCTGGCACAGCCCTGGGAAGGGCTGCTCCCTCCTGCCCTCTGTCCCTGCCACAGAACCCCACAATGGTTTGGGTTGGGAGGACCCTAAATCCCCTCATTCCCAAGGGCAGGGACACCTTGCACTGTCCCAGGCTGCTCCAACCCCATCCAGCCTGGCCTTGGGCACTGCCAGGGATCCAGGGCCAGCCCCAGCTGCTCTGGGCACCTGTGCCAGCCTCACAGGGAACAATTCCTTCCCCAGCTCCCTCTAGACCTGCAGTTTGTGTCACCAGGCACTGCCAGGGGACAGCAGGGCAGGGGCACCTGAGCCCGGAGCTCTCCTGGCTCCTGGCCTGGCTGATTCATGAGAAGGATGAATGAGATGTTCCCACTCCAGCCCAGCCTGGCAGGGACGCAAGAGAAACGCTCAGGGCTCCAAAACAAATTGCGTGCAGCGCTCGGGAACGAGGCGTGGGGTCAGGGAGAGGTCGCTGCAGGACGGGCAGGATCCAGAGAGATGCTGTAAATATTTTTGCAGAGCAGAAAGAGCCCTGAGCACAGGCAGTGACCTACTTTGCTGTTCTCCAGTGAAGGGTGACACGGCCATGCCAGAGCCCCAGGGCAGCTCCTGAGGAGGACATTGAGCACACTGGGGCTCCTTTTATGGACAGAATGGTGGGGAAGGTCCCAAAACCTCTTCCCACCAAGCCAGGAATGGTCCCAAAGCCTCTTCCCACTGAACCAGGTGTGCTGGTGGGTGTTCCCCCTTTCCTAACCATCTGAGGAGGACAAGAGCAGAATTCTGTCTTTTCTCTGCCACATAAACATCCTGAAAATAGAGGATGTTTGGCCCTGTATTTTATGGCTCCCCATTGCAGTTTCTCCTGGAACAGCAAGGCCCGGATGCCCATGGGCAGCCAAAGCAACAGTTGCTGCTGCAATCCACCAGGCTGACTTTCTGGAAGCTGACAAATGTCCAAGCTGGTAATCACGCCCGGAGGAACTGATTACTAATTAGCTACAGAGCCTGGGTCGGTGCAAGCTCTGCCAAAGAAGCCTCTTCTCATCCATTTGCGGAAAATTGAGAACTTAAGAGACAACAACAGCCTGTCAGCTGCAGGGACCATCCTTGTGCTAAACTGAGGCAGTTCCTTGGATTCATGGAAAGATGAGCAGGAGAATCATGGCAGAGGCATCCTGGACCTGGATGAGTGCTCACACTTAGCAAGAATCCCATTTAATCTGTGCTTTTTTTCTTTTCTCCTGCCCTTGGACTCAGGCAGAGTGGCAGAAGGTGCCCATGGGCATTTTTAACCCGGCTGCCACTGCTCCAAGCATGGCTGTGAATTTTAGGGCCAAAAGCCCTGTGCCAGCCAGGCGGGACTGAGCACAGCCCCCTGGAGCTGCCATCCCACAGGAACACCCCGAGGCCGGCAGCTCGCTGCTGTCCAGCCCCAAGCTCAGCCTCTGTGCACGGGACGGACCCCCCCAGAGAGCAGGCAGCAGAAAAGGCACGTACGTCTAGGGCAGAGCCAGGCGCGCCCTAAGCAGCAGCTCCAGGCGGCCCCGGGCGCTCCCTCCGGCCGCTCCTCCTCAGCCGAGCCATGCGAGCAGCAGGACGGAAACCCGAGCCTCCTCCCGCCCATCCCTGCCTCTCCCGCTGGCCCCCGGAGTCGGGCAGGATATTTTTGGGTGAGTCCTTCCATCTGGCTGCCCATCCATCACCGTGCCCGTACATGGGCAGGCGGGGGAAATCCTGAGCTCCCCGAAGTGACAGCCTGGATCCTTGTGCAAACATTCACCCACATTTCCCACGAGGTAGGACAGCGAAATTTAGGCTCTTTGTACCCTCTGGGTGCCAGAAATGTGTATTTACTCTCCAAACAAACTCTCAAGTGCTTTTACAATTAACCCTTTGCTTTCCACCAGGGAGGGACTTTCAGGACCATTATAGAGAGGGCCAGGAGGAAGCTCACAGACGTTTCCACACGCACCTCCCCTCTCAGGAAACCGAGCAGACAAAATTTCTCTTTAGCAGCTTTTAAGCCAGCTCTAGATTCGCTAAGTGAAGGGATAATTGAGCTTCCCCTTATTTCAGCGGGGTCAGCCCAGCTGAGGTCCCCTGAGCACCCAGCAGAAGGTTCAGTGAGTGTGTTCTGCATCTTTGCAGCTCTACCCCGGCTCCCACATCCCTCACACACGTCTCTGGTGACATTGCTTGTCTGCCCTCACACCTGCAAGCACATGGAGGACACAAGGAGATGGTGTTGGGCTGCTGAGCCCTGCTCTGCCCTGGGGCTGTGCACAAACCCCACCTGGAGAGGAGGGGAAACCCACGGGAGGTGAGGGAGAAACCCTTGTGGCAGGCAGGGGCCGAGAGGCAGCAGGTGGTTAAATGTGGGTGATCATTTGTGACAGGATTTGTGCCCCCAGCCCCATCTGCAGAGGAGGAAAGCGAAGAGCAGATCAGGCAGGGCCCCCTGGGACGGTGTAATGGTGCTCATTGCCTGCTCTGCCCTTTCTCTTTAGCCTGTCTCTAACAATCCTCTTCTGCTTCTTCAGCAGAGCAGCGCTGGAAAAGTGCATTAGACACCAGTCTGCTCCAAGCTGGGGAAACTGCAGATCCTGAGGGCTCCAGGCAGATTGTTTAATATCTCCAGAAGGGCAGCAAAGGGCTGAGCACAAGGGCAGGCAAGACAAGCAATGGCATTTCAACCTCTCTCCGGAGCCTGAGGGGGTTAGGAACACATCGAGCTGCAGAGAAATAATTAGGAAACAAAGTTCCTCTGTCCAGATTGAAAGAGACAGGCAGGAGGATCTCTGGGCAAGGATTTTGTAGTGCATTGGGTGAGGATAAATCACCCCAGGCAGGGCTGTGGTGTCAGTAATGAGGAGCAGCTCCTCATCTTCCCCTAATGCTGAGGTTGGAAATCTCCAGGAGCTGCTGTCTCCAACCCCATCCCTGATCTTCACAGACACAGGAACCCCCTCAACGGTGTCATTTCTGCAGACACATCAAGCACAGCTGCAAAATGAGGCAGTTTGGTGGCTGGGGAAAGCACTGTGCTCTGCAGCCACCCTGCTGTGCCCAAAATAACCAAATGGTGCCACCCAGAATGGGGGTCCTGAGGCACCACGGAGCCTTGGACGTTGTGTCACTGACAGGGAGAAGGTAATGAGGGTCTTAACCCTAAAAAAACAATATTCAAGGATTTTATGTACTGAGAGTTAAAGAACAGAGTGTTCCTTCTTTTTTCATTTAGGTTTTTAGTCATAAAAGATCATTTCCCTAAATCGTGGCAAGCAGATGAAGACATAAAAAAATCCCAGCTGGGCAGCCCAGGGCACAAGCCCAGCTAAGGTCCTAATCTGCCAAGCATGAATTGATACACACGACTCATCTGCACACTTCAGCTGGCACTGGATGAGTGTGACAGTCAGAAGAGGCACACGAGTAAATTTAACCAGAACAATGATAATAAACAACATTTTTTCAGGAAAAACGGGGATACTCTGGCAAGGACCACTTGTGAGGAACAGATGCTGCTGCCAGGCACAAGAGGATGGTGGCACTGAGTCCCCCCGATCTCAAGCAGCCCCCCCCTCACACTGGACATGACAACTTTGGCACAAACCCAGCCCAGAAATGGAGCAGGGGCTGGGCAGCACTTACAGGAATGCAGCCTTTTCCCGGGTGTATTTTAGCCCCTTGGCTTTGGGGTGGCTCCGGGGCTCAGCCGAGGCCTGCCTCACCCTCACACCCCGGAGCACGCCCAGAGGGATCAGCACGGACCCTCTTCCCATGAAGGATGGCACTGCTCGGGGGTCTCCAAGAGCCCCTTCCCCGTCCCCGGGCAGCTCCCGACTGCCCATTCCCGAGGTGCTGCCCACAGGGACCCCGGGCGGGCCTGCGAGTGCCGCAGAAACTTTCCTGCAGGCTCGGGGCGCCGGGAGAGCGGC
>NW_005054329.1:2088893-2089228 GCF_000277835.1 Geospiza fortis | reverse complement strand
GCCGGTGATCCCCCCCGATCCGCGTCCCTTCGCCTCTAGTTCCTGTCAGCACAACCTTTCAGCAGCTTGCTTTATTTTTCTTTTTCTTTCCTTTTCCCCTATCTTTTCCCCGTCATTTTCCCTTTCCTTTCTCCTCTCTTCTCCTTTTTCCTTTCCTTTCTTCTATTCCTTTTCTATCTTTTTTTTTCTTTTTTATTTCCCTTTCTTTATCATGGTTGGATTTTTTTTTCCACTACCCACACAAATATTTGTGTTGAGCGTTGCTGCGCCTCGGGGTTGTGCCGAGAGCAAACAGCGCGGCCAAGCCCCGGCAATTCCTGTGCCGTGCTGCGCGG
>NW_005054329.1:2073039-2088748 GCF_000277835.1 Geospiza fortis | reverse complement strand
GGAGGTGCCCAAACGTGAAGCGCCCCAAAGCCGTGTCCCCTCGCAGATGTGAGCGGCTGCCAAGGGAGCGGCTCCGAGCAGGGTCCCACTGAGCGCCCCCGGCACAGGCAGCGCGTTCTGCCCCAGCCCTGCTCCACTCCTCTCCTTGTGCTTCTTTCTCCGTTCCTCTCTCCGAGCCCAGGGCGCTGGGCAGCTCGCTGTGGTGCCGTTTTTTGGGATGCCGGAGCCGTGCTGGTGAGCAGATACCCCAATAAAGGAACTGCTCCCGCGGCGGCCACACAGCCCCTCGTGCTTTGTGCAAAGCGCCACCTCAGTCACCCGAGCACTTCAGCGCCACCCGGGGAAGGTGACACCGCCCACGCTGCGATCCCGCTGCTCCCGGAGCTTTGGTTTCTCTCCGGAGCTCCCAGTCCCGCTGACCCGGGGTACCCCACCCTCCACGGGCCCGTGTGATCCGTGGGCACCCGGCGGGTCCGCAGCCCCCGCTGTGCCACAGCCCCCGGAGCCAGAGCGAAGTGCCCCCGCTCGGATGCGCTGGGCTTTGCGCTTCTCTCCAGCACCGGAGACTTCGTTTCTCCCGCAGCATCTCTTCCTCCTCCTCCTCTCTCTCCATATGGACTCTCCTACACCAGGAGTCACTGGAGAGAAAAGCAATTAATGCTCCCCGTGCAATCCACCCGTGTGATGCTTCCCAGCCCAGCCCGCTTTGAAGTGGGAAGGTTATTCTCCATTCACTAATTGCCTCACATTATCTGGTGCAAAGTGTCAACGTGCAGCTCGGCGAGGAGAGGGGTGGGTGGCACAGCAGCGTATTGACATGCTGGGTGATAACACAGGCGTGGGGGAGGAATTATTTAAAACAGTCAGATGCCGAGAGAAACGAAAAATGAAAGAGAAAGAGCCAGAAGAAGAGAACATCCCCATCCAAATGCTGGAGTTTGAGTGGCAGAGTGGGGCTGGTTCTGCCTGCCCTTGACATTAGAACCACCCAGTCCCACCACGAGCAGCTGCTCAGGCCACCACAGGGACAAGCTGAGCAATCTGGTGCCATCCTGCCTGAGGAACGAGCTCTGGGCCTGGGGACTGCTCCCAGCTCCAGCACAGAGCAATTCCCTGCACCCCTGAAACCAAGAGAGGAAGGCAGGGCAGTGCTCTCAGCAAAGGCGTTGTTCTGAATTTTGGGGTCATGGGGCTGAGCTGGTCCTTCCTGCCTCCAGCTGCAGCACTCCCCAAAATGTTATCGATGCTACAAGTCCTCATTTCCACAGCTGGTGCTGTGTGTGAGCACAGAGCTCTCTGCTCTCCAGGCTCGGGGGGCAGCACAGGGGGCTGCCAGGGGAGGCACAGCCCCTGTCTGAGAACCCCCAGGGCTGGGAGCAGGGGAGGGCCCAGCTGAAGGCTGCTCTGACAGATCCCAGCCCAGCTGCCCGAGGAGGGGCCTGGACAGGGCAGGGAGACTCAACTCTGCTGTTCCTGCGTCTGGGAGAACAATAAATAAATCTGTGGGAGGCACCAGTGGGATGAGTCAGAGGCGAGAGTGAGAGAAAGTCGTCATGCACAGAGCACATCATCCGTGTCCAGCGATCCACAGGGCTCCAGGGGTTCCTGTCGGGGGGCCCCTGTCCTGCTCCAGCCCCCAAAAATCCCCTGCCAGGAGGGCGATGGGCACAGCCCCACCAGCGGGAGCCTTGGCCGTGCCTGGGGGGCTGCAGCCCCTCCCCAGCCCTGGGGACCAGCAGGAGCACAGCTGGATCCATCCAGCACCTGGAGAGGGTGGGCTGGGGCATCACTTAAGCCCCAGGAGCTGCATCCAGCTCCTGTTTCCCCCCACGACCTTGGGCAAGCTTTGCCTTTTTGGGTGCATCACCCCGGGGCAAGGAGGTGCCCAGGAGAAATGCTCCAGCTGAAACTTCTCCCATTTCTCCCAGGAGAAATGCCCAGTGAGGGCAGAGCAGCCACAGGCGTCAGGAACAGCGACACCAGATCTGCTCCCAGCTGGAAATGTTGTCAGAGCGTGGAGGGAATTTAATCAGAGCAGAGCCCGAGCCGAGACTCCGGCGCTGCGGATGTTGTGCGTGTCAAATGAATTCCATGAGAATCTCCATTTGCCAGGCACAGATACAGCCTGCAGGGAATGAAAGGACAAGGCAAAAAGCACCAAAAAAGCATCAAAAACGCGACTCACATAGCACAGTCTGAGAATTAATAACAACAAGGAAACTTCAGGCCCGCTGCAAAATAAGCAAGTTTAGTGTCAAGTTGACATCTTGGCAGGGAGAGCACTTGGGGAACCTGCTCGGCCCTGTGGCCTCACAACTCAGCATTTCACACAAGTTTTGCTCTTTCCACTCAGCTCCTGTTAAACTCAGGGCTCCCGAGGCTGAGTGCAGCACTTGCAGAACACACAGGGGGCTGAGGCTGTCGTTACCCAGGAATGCAGAGGTAGGGAATTGTCAAAGCTGTCAGTAATCTCAAGAAGGAATAATCAAACTTACCATAAAAAAGGAGAGAGCTCTGTAACTCCTAGACTGATGTATGCAAAACAGAAAGAAGAATGCAGGAAGCTTGGCTATAAAGACATGGGTTTAGTCTCATCACTGAGCCATTAAATCAGAAGCAAAGACACCTTCATCTGCACGTTGGGAGCCACAGAGTTGTTTGTCTGCTGTGTCAGTGCTCAGGTTGGCTGGCTTGGTTTTCAGCTTCCTACTTTTATTTAATGCCCAAAGCAACATTAAATATCAAATAACAAGTGAAACACACACTGTAGAACTCTTACAAAGCCTCTCCTTCCATCATTTCCCAAACCCCATTGAGAATGTGAGGTGAAGAACTGCCTGCAAGAGCTGAATCATGTCTCCAAGCACAAACATTGCTATTAGGTGACTAAGACCCAAACAGCCATCTCTATTTATTGCAACTGATGCTGTTATTAAAAACCAGACAGGTCCCTCTGCAGCCCCTCGTGCTTTCAGGTCTGTGTGTGCTGGTGAAACTGCAAAAGGCAGGTTGGAATAAAGGGGATCCTTTGTGTAGCATCCAAAACACTCTGGAAACCTGGGAGTGCTTGGTGTTCCCAGAGCATCCTGGCTGGGGACTGCTGGGGTGACAAGGGGCATCTCTGAGCCCTAGAATCAGACAAGTGAATCCATCAGAGCACAGGGAATGCTTCGTGGAAAGGGATGTTGTTCCTAGAGGGGTTCTGAGCTATCCCTGGAGCAGGAGGCAGCAAGGGAAAATTTGCAAACCTGCCTGTGGGAATCAAGCTGGAAGAGCCTGAGAGCATCATGGGGCACCATGGTGGGCCCAGAGAGGGGTGCCCACCCTGCCCAGAAGGACATCTAGGGCAGGCTGAGCTCAAGCTTTCACATTTGAACAAATTCTTATTGGGAAACCTGATTTTCACTGGATTTTCCCCATCCACCAGTCCCATCCATCCCCCTGTGCTGCTCCATCTCCTGAGAACGCTGCGTCATCCAAAGCCTTCGCATTTTCACCAAGTGAAGTGGAGCAGAGCTGAGGGAAGCCAGGCTCTGCTCCCCCTTCCAAATGTTCCCAGCACTGGGAGGGAAGCCAGGAGGCTTCAGGAGATGTTTTAAGGAGTTGCAGGTTGGGCTGCTCCCCTGCAGCACCCACTGCCTGCCCCAGGCTCCTCCTGCTCCACAGCATCTCCCACCACCCTCCTGGCAGCTCTGCTTTGACCTTTGGGTATCACAAAATAAATGCTCTCCAAAAAACCAAACCCAAACACCCTTCAGTCTGAGCGCTCACAGCTTTAGGACAGCTCAAGCTGCTCACAGTGTTACATCTCTGCTCCTGTAATGAGGTTTTCATGGACATAAAATTTAATGAAAATGTGAAAACATCTCACAGACAGCAAATTGCAGCCCCGTGGCTCAGGAAAATCTGCTCTCCTGGTTGACTGCCTAATTTACACCCCCAGGACTGTGCAGGGTCTCAGTGCAGCTGTAGGAATGCTGTTCCCATCCCCACTGACCTGACTGCAGCCATTCCAGGGTCCTGAACTCATTCCTGTCCAGGAAACTCCTGGATCTCCCTGGGAGTGAAGATTTCCCCAAACGAGCTTCACTTCACCCTCCTGAAAAGTGAGATAAGGTCACACATGAGCTGCTGGTGCTGTGTTTGCCTCAGACCTGGGGCTAGAGGTGATGGAGGGATCACCCCCAGGCAAACCTCCTGGAGCTCAGGGACTCACTTATTTTCCCCTTCAGCAGTCCTTGCCCTGCTGCTCCTCAGCTTTCTCCCAGTGGGACTCCACCAGGCTTTGTGGATAAATAAAAACCCACATCCAAGAGCTGCCTGTGCCCTGGCTGGGACTGGGGAGTGTTAATTTTATATATTTGGTATCAAGGTGCTGCTGCCACCACAGAGCAGTGCTAAAGGAATGGCTTCAGCAGTGCTGCCAGCACCACGCTGGGCCTAATTGCACCAGGGATGATACACACGTGGGGCTGATCATTACTATTATTTTATTATTCTAAATATATTCAATTTTTAATGTAAGAGGTTTCAAAAGCTGGTATTTATTTGCTAATTAAATGATTCAGCTGGAGACAGAATATCTTCAAAGAAGGATTTTTTTTTCCCCCAGAATGGGTATCTGGAGTTGCAGGGCTGTATTATTGTACATGAAAAAAATGTCCTTATTAGCCTTTTATTTCAGGGCACACATTTAACTGACACTTCCCGTGCTGACAGCTCACCCAGCTTCAAAGCACAACTTCTGTGAGGACTGCAGAGTGTGAGGCTGGGCTGGATGAAGCTGTGGCCCAGCTGACACACGAGCCCTGGGGAAGTTTTCCCTCTTTTTGGAGAGCCTGAAGCAGAAATCCACACTGAGACTTGCCCACTGGGAGTGTTTTGGGGTTTTTCAGTGGGGTAAGATGCACTTCCAAGCTGTGAGCAGATTTTGGGAACCTGGCTTGTTCTGTAATTCCTCTGTTCCCTCTATCAACACAGCTGGGAGAGCTGAGCAGCTCAGCCAGAGCTGGGGATTAACCCTGGAGCCCTCAAGGCAGAAATCAAAGCTCTTCTCCATGTCCCTGGGACATTGGGCTAATCCAGGCTGCCCTAAGGATGCTGCAGGGAGCCTTGCAATGGTCCAGCCAAGACAAACCAGAGCAGTGCTGTGCTCTCCTTTCACCCAAGGATGCAGAACAGAAACGCACCCTGACCTCTGAGAAACCTCAGAATTAAAAAGAAACCACGATCTCCCTGCTCTCCCAAGGAGGCAGGAGTTCCCACAAGGCTGAGCACCCCAACCCACCCCTCAAACAGCAGCACTGCCACCACCCAACCCTCCCCTGCCCTGCTGGGATCCCAAAGCCCCTCTCCCCTCGGTGCTCCCCAGCCCCACTGCCAAAGCCAACTGTCCCCTGCTGACAGCTCCATCCTGTTTGTGGTGTCTTTGGCACTTCCCCCTGCAGCACTTCCAGGCCCCTGTGGCTCCCCAGCCCCCCTGGCTCCAGCACAGCCAGGGCTGAGCCAACAGCAACACACGGAGCAGCCGAGGCACAGCCTGCCCAGGAGAGCCCCAGGGCTGGAGCCAGCCTGTCCCAGCAGCACCCACGGCCTCGGCGTGGCCTCCACCACCCCACACAAGGCAATGCCACAAGCTCCCACCCCACACAAGGCAATGCCACAAGTTCCCACCCCACACAAGGCAATGCCACAAGCTCCCACCCCAAAGCTCCAGCTCAGGGGATGCAGAGCCCAGCAACTGCCCCAGCCTGGGGACAAACACAGCCCCCAGGGCCAGCAGGTCAAGGACAGACTCAGCAGTACCAGGGGTTCCTCTGGCCAAGTGAGCCCCAGCATTTGCTTCACTTATTCCCCAGAGTGCCAGAAATTAAAGAAGGGAAAGGCCAGGGTTTTGTTAGCTTTGTGTTTTATGTGCCTGCAACACGATCAGCCCCAGGGATCATCTTTCCTGTGCCCAGGCAGGTGAGGTGGAAGCCACAGGCTGCAGGTACTGGGCAGTAACTGGATCCTGCAGACCTAGATAGAGCCAGAGCCAGGAGACACTGCCCAGAGAGCCCCTGCAGCAGGGACAGCTCCCAGCACCATGCAGGTAAGTGCTGCAGCCCCTTACAGCTTTCACAGGACTGGGGTGGAAGGGACCTTAAAGATCATCTCGTTCCACTCCCTTCCACTTTCCCATGCTGCTCCAAGCCCCATCCAACCCTGGCCTTTCCCTCTGGATTCTAACCCTGGCAGCTTTCATAGGGCGGTGTCAGGCCAAATAACAAAAGTTGTCCTCCAAGGACACATTAAGGGGCACCTCAAGCCTTCAGTAACAGCTTAAAAATAGTCAAAAATTATTCATAGCAAGTCATACTTCAGTATTTCCACACATGGATGCACAGAGAGGAGCTTCCAACATGGTAACATCCTTCTCAGTCTGGGATCTCCCTGTGCCTCAAGCAGATTTCCTAAGTTTCTAGGAGAAAAAAAGCCTCACTAATAACAGAAAGATCAGCCTAGAAGTTGTGATTGCTTTGCATGGCTATATTGTAAAATGAGGGAAAGCCTTTGGCAGGAGAGTTCAGTGTCCATGTTGCTGCTCCCCAGCTGACGCTCTGCAGGCTCCGCACACACCAGTGGTGCTTCATCCTCTGCAATGTGCTGCTCTTCCACGTGCTGCTCTTTGGGGCAGATCTGCTGGAGCAATACTTCCTGCAGTCCCTGCCTCTCTCCTACACCGATGCAAAGGCTCTGGAGATCCGGGACAGGGCCAGGAAGCTGGATCTGGATCCTCTGAAGGCCAACCTCTCTTACACCAGCAGCAGTGCAGTGACTTGCTCCAACCAGGAGATATTCCTGCTCATTGTGGTCTGCAGCAGCCCGGAGAACAGGACAAGGCGCAACGCCATCAGGCAGACCTGGGGCAACGCCACGGCCTCCAGGGGTTACAGTGTGCTCACTGTGTTTGCTGTAGGGAAGGCAGCTTCAGCAAGCACCCAGCTGGAGATCCAGGAGGAGAATCAAAGGCACAGAGACATTATTGAAGGCAGTTTCATCGACTCCCCCCAGACACAGACACAGAAGATGCTGATGAGCGTGGAGTGGACAGTGATTTTCTGTCCCCGTGCCAGGTACATCCTTCACACAGCCCAGGATGTGTTTGTGGGTGTTCCCAGCCTGGCTGGGTACCTGCTGAGCTTAACCCAGCAGGAGGACATCTACCTGGGCAGGGTGGTTCACCACGGAGTGCCCAACAGGGACCCCCAGAGCCCCGGCTTTGTCCCCATCCATCAGTACCCCCAGGAGTTCTACCCGGATTTCTGCCACGGCAGCGCTTTCCTCATCTCCCAGGACGTGGCCCGGAAGGTTTTCGTGGCTGCCAGGGAGGTGCCCCTGGCACTGCCCCCCGCTGCCTTTGTAGGGATCTGTGCCAAGAGAGCTGGCATCAGCGCCAGGCACAGCTCCCGCTTCGCTGGGGACAAGCACATCAGCTACAACCCCTGCTGCTATAAATTCATTTTCACCTCTTCTGACATGAGAGAGGACGAGCTATTTAAGGACTGGAAGGAAACGAGCAATGGGGAGGATTGTTCCTTACTGGAAACCTACTACAGCCTGGTGTCCTGCAAGGTTCTGACCTACATTGATAAGTTCAAACAGTTCAGCTTGGACAGGATAAAAAGTGAGCTCCTTCATTTTGTCAATTAATGCTTAACTTCTGCATGAAGAGGCTGGATTTTCTTTCATCAGCTGTGTTATCCTGTTAACATTCAGTACAAAGGATGCCCTCCCGAAGTTTGCTCTTTTCCCTTCAGCAGCAAATGAATTCTCACTGTTACACTGTGACAGAGCAGAACTGGATGTCCTCTGCCTCTCTAAGTACCTACAAGTGCATGCATGGAAGTAAAAAAGAGTATTCCAACCAACTTGTCTATATCCACGGTTTTTCAGACTTTTGAGTCTTCAAAACTCCTTTTTTATGTGAGTGAGACATCACCTACTTCCAACGAATTCTGGAACAAAGGGGAAGTTTTCCATCCACAAAAGGAGCTGGTTTTGAGCAGGCTGGTTCGGAGAGACACAGAGCAGCTCCAGCAGGAACAGACACTGAGCCATCATGGAAATTCCTCAAGCGATGCTGTTTGTTAACATCCATCAAATGACAAGGTTTGGTTTGGGATTTTTGGTTTTAAACCAAATGTTCAGCATGTTACCTCAATTCTCCAGCATTCCATTTCGGGTTTTCCTCAGCTATTTCCACCTGTTACTTTAAGGGGGGATGACAAAAACGACACACTTCAAAATTGTAATTTCTATCAGCTACAGCAGCAGCATGTAATCCATATGGCAATGTACTGCATGGGCAGGGAACTGCCTCTGAGTAATAAGGGGAAAGTGATCAATTAATCAATCAACTCTGAGCTCAAAGCTCAACAAAATAAAGCATATGTGTATACATAAAAAAAATCCCCTTGTTTGGCATCTCTGCACATTCTAAAATATTGTCTTTGGCAAATGTACCATGCAAAGCAGATGCTAAACACTCAGCACACAGAGTAGCCTTCAAAAGCACCAGCTGAAAACACACATGGAAGAGGCTCATGAATTGCAGAACAGGTTTATATATTGATTTCTTTTACTGACATTTCAGCACAGGGCTCGTACAGAGCCACCAGCACACAAAGCCACCTAAAATAACAGAGCTGAACTGCCCAGAACAAGCGCAAGCTAAGGACTTCTACATTCTTTTATTTCCTTTTTAGTGCTTTACTGTGTTTGCTGGATGCAGGATCCATGAAGCTCCTGTGCTTTCTCCAGACATGACACACTGCAGTGCATTTCTCACTGGCAGATCTTTATTGGGCACATTTAGGGTAAAAGCAGCAGCATTGGGATGCAGGATGACAACTCAGGGACATCTTGGGCAACAAGGCACCTCACCTGCATTCAGACAGCTTAGCAAACATTAAGGGATCTCCCCCAGCTCCTCTGAGCTCTCCTGGGCAGCAATTTTTGGCAGGCAATGCCAGCTGAACCTCCACCTCCCACAGGCAAAGCCAGAGTTCCTGCAGGACAGACCCTCCTGTCACACTTTACTAAAAGAAGCCCCAAAGTATTAATTTCTTGTTTTATTCTGCTCCCCCTCAACAAAAAGAACACAAGGCTTTGACAGAAAGTACCCTGTGGTCTGTTTATGGGCAAAGACACATCACATGTCATGGAGTGCCCAGCCACTCCTGATCCTCTGCCACAGCTCTGACATCTTCAAAAGAAGATTCCAACTTCCTAAGATGCCACATTTCCATACTCCCACTTCATTCACTCCCTTCAACACAAGAGCTCTATGTTCTTATCCCTTTTAATTTAACTCAGGTAACTAAAATACCACATTTCTTTAAATAACACTTTAAAAAAATTGCACCTCTGTTAAAAAATAGTGTAAACAATTCAAGATTTGGTTCTGAAGTAGCCTTGTAGTGCTCCAGCCACTAAACTGAGCTGCCACCCCACAGCACAGCCAACCAGGGACACAGAGCTCCCTGGTGGGTTTGATCCCTACAGAGTGCAATGATTTGTTTTAAAAGGGCTAAAAACTTTTTCTTTTCAAATCCTCAGCAGAAAATGTAAACAATATTTAGGATGATTTATTCCAGCAAGACTCACACCCAGCAGGTTGAAATCAAGAGAATCCAGTCCATACTCCCTCATGTGGACAGCGTCACTTACTCAGCAACAGGATTCTGACAGAACAGAGTGTTCCATGCAAGTGCCAACTTTGGCAGGTAAAAAAAGGAATTAAAAAAGAATATAAATTATGGCAGCATCTGAGGTTACAAACCTTGAGGTGTTTTGGTGGGTTTTTTTAACTGAACTGTAACCTACTGATAAAACACAACAGAAACTCCAAACCCAAGAACAATTTAAACAAACACTGATAAATTCTGCCAAATAAAACACAGCCAGCAGCTGCTAAGTGCTCACCTGGGTTACCTGCCTCATGAAGCACACAGGGAACTTCTGCCATGACATTTTAGGGGGAAATACCAAACAACCTTTAATTTGCTCTCCTGACTCATTTCAAATAGAGTCAAAATATCTTCACACTCCTTTAAAGAGACAACCTCCAGTGTGGAGAGTTTTTACACCTTGTACCTCAACACCTGTGCCAGGACTGTGTTCTGCAAGAGGGGCACCCCAGACACCAAGGACACTATTCTGCTCCTTCCACAGCTGTAGTAGAAGCTGCTTTAACATAATAGGGGCCCTCGAGCAGGTAAGCCCTGAGCCTCAGGTAGTACTGATTGCCAAAGATCTCTGCAATGGTTTTGGAGTTCACCAGGGCCTTCACCAGTTCGTATTTTGCATCCTTTGAAGCTTTGTCAGGCTCCACAGATCTGTCCACAACGTACTCCACAAACCCTGGGCTGCTCAGCATCAGCTTCTGGGCCCATGGTTGATTTGCAATGGCCTGAACAGGAAACAAAAGATGTGAGAGGTGGGGGAAACATTTTTTAAAAAGCAGTTACACAGTAGGGGTTTTAGTACAGGGACAAGGGACAGGAAAAATTAAATAAGAAACCACCACTCAAATCAAGCAGCAGGGTTTAACACTGGAGAACAAGTAGAGCTCAGTGCTTATCTTCAAAGTTTTGAGGGAATTATCACAGCAGTGCCTCTGCTAGAGAAGCAGCACCTTGGAGCACAGCTCTTGCCTTTTTTTTCCCCCCTCTCCAATTTATCAGAAAATTAGCATTACAGACATGATGTGTCTGCTGCATCATTTAAATGGGGAAGCCAAGTGGGGCCTGAGGGAAAAGGCCTTTTTCTGACCACTTCTGAGCTTCAACTAGAACTTGATGGTATTCACTTCCAATAAATAACTAAATCTGAGACTGAATGGCACCACAAGTCCCTCCCTGATGTTTCAAACCAAAAGCACTCACAGTAAACACTCGTAAAGCCCCACAGTGGAGATCAGGGAATGGCTGAGTGCTGATGCTCCTGAACAGCTCCAGGGGCTGGCTGGACAAGGATGTGAACCAGGATTCAGTCATTCTTAAAAGGTCTTCTGTCTGCTGGTCTGGCTGCATAAATCACAACAATGAGTTTGATTAGGATTATGAAAAGCTTTCAGGTTTTTGGGGTGTGTACAAATGGTTTAATCACCCCTTTAGAGCTACACTGTTAACCCAGATCCCTGAATCCAAAGACCACAGGGACTGGAGCAGTTTGCCCCCATCTCTCTGAGCACAAGGATATGAACCTGCTTACTCTCATTCCCTCATCAATGAAGTCTTGACTCCATCTTTTATTAACATTTCAGAACACCTGGCACCTTACAAACAAACCCAAACCTTCAGCAAACCAATCAGGGAATTTCAAACCAGTAAATCCATGACTCACTGAAAGCACCACTGCCACCCAACCTAGAGGCTGCAAAATGTCTCTCACAGTTACTCAGGTGTGTGATGAGTTCATTCTTGGAGATTTAAAGAAAAACCAAAGACAAAAAGCCCAACTTACAGGCAAGTAAAGCAGGGATGAAATCGCATCCAAGCACCGGAGCCGTAACTCGGTGGGGGCATTCTTGGCCTGGTGCCCTATTTTGCTTAAGAGATTTTGAAATCTACTTCCTTTCAAAACAAAAACAAAGTGCTTTTAATTAATTCAGCCAGGAATATTGTTACCCAGCAGTTACATTATAAATTTATTCATTAGATAAATGAACATATTTTTTATTTCCTTTCTGTATCACCCCAAACCAATTCACTCTTATGTTATAAAGTATTATGAAAAAAGATACTAACTGGTTTTCTGTAAAACCTGTTTGCCTTCCACATTTGATCCCAGGATTCCCAGTGTGTCCACAGCCACCCCAATCATGGTTGGATCCTGACTTTCTGCCATTTCAAAGACTTTTTCCATAAAGACAGGGTAGCGCTCACAGATCTGCTGGGGACTGTCCACAACAGCCAGATTGCCAAAAAATTTAACAAATCCTGAGAAAACAAGACCAAAAAAGCATTGAGTGGAAGAACAGCAACTTCAGCAAAGGCAAAATTAAATGTAGATTAACGTGAGACTGATTTGTTCCTAAACATGTGGTATTAAGGCTGAATAGTGTTGGTAAAAAGCTCAAAATAAAGACAGAACTAAGCAACAAGCCAAATATTTTGACTGTTGCTTAATTCATGATGTTTGTATTCCTAAAAAAGGGTACAATAACACAAACTTTAAAGCTACAGCACAGCCTGCCCAGATCTTACTGAGGAACATCCTTCAGACTGGACATGTACAATACTGGATATTTAAAAAAATGCTGAGGGACAATCTAATACTCAAAATTTCCCTTGAGCTTTCAGCAGAGAGGCTTGGCAGTGCTGCCCATTTAACCCAGTACCAAAGCAAGCAGCAAAGGCTGGCAAGGAGGAACTCAGGTGGCACCTGGCAGGTAGAAGCTGGAGAAGGGGTCAGACTGTGCCCCCAGGATGATGTTGGAGATCCTGTCGATCACTCCCTGCTGGGCCAGGTACTGCCGGCCCTGCGGGCTGTGGGCCAGCGCCGTCACCATCTCGATGCACGTGGCCCTGCAACACCAAAAAAAACAGATTTGGGTTTGTTTCAGCGAGGCTTGAAGCACTCAGTGATTTTAAAAAAGAAACCACACCCATAAGACACAATCCCAGCAAAGAAACCCAAATGATCCCAACTGCTCTGCTCATTCATCTCTTTAGATCTGGGAAAGAGCTTGAAGTGTTTCTGCTGCAGCCACACATGGTAATTATCACTCCACTAAGATATTAACTATTTGATACCCAAGGCAGTTTAAGGAGAGGCAACACAGCTGTTCTTCTTTTTACAAGAAACACACACAAATACATTTGTTAGTTTTACCAATGGTGGAAATGTCCTGGGCACACTCACCAACATACCTGACCAGCACATCCTCTCCAGTCAGCTCCCCAATTAACTCAGAGATTAACCCACTGCTGGCACAGTAATTCAGAGACTCTGCTGACACTGATGAAATCTCCACAATTAACTAAATAAAAGCAAAAAGGACAGTTTATAAAAACATTATTATAATTCACTCCAACAGCCAAATACATCTTCTGTGCTAATTAACCTCACATATACTGAATATGGAATTAATCACATTTTTATCATTAACCCAAATGTCTGCCTGAAGCAACTTCATAAGGAATTCCAAGTTTCCAGCACTTGCATTTGATCTCTATTCACAATCAGCTCTTCCTGTGCTATCCCCATTAAGCTCTAGAATGATTAAATTGTGTTATTCCTCCTTTGCCAAACATCTCTAGACTGACAGCTGGCATCTCCCCAGAACTCTTAGCAGCACTTCCCATCCAAAAGTCCAGAGGCTACATTGAACCATTTTACTTTTATTTTCAGAGAAACAAACACTTTCTGGTGCCTTTAGTGATTCTGTGTAGCCCTTCCAATGCCTTAGACACCACAAGTTAGAAAACGAACAGCAATTCACACTTTTACACCGAAAAATGAGAAAGAGAAGTTACTGCAGCATGGGGTCTCTGATGATGTCATCTCCCTACTCCTTTCTAGTTTTGGTACAACACAGACATGAAGGGAAGAGGGTAAAGCAGACAGAAACAACGATGTAAAAGCCATAAAAGCCAGGCTGGGAGCAGGAGCAGCAGAGGAGGTGCCCTGTACCTCATAGACCCGGTAGCGAACGACGTCACTCGTGGCCATGACCCTCCTCAGGTCACCCAGCAAGCTGCTCCCAAACAGGGCCTCCAGCCCCTCCTGGCTCTGGGCTATCCTGGACAGAGATTTGATGGCCTGCAAGCAAAAACAGGAGCTTGTTACTGTGAAAAATGCGTGGTTTATCACTGGCTTTTGGCAAATATTCAAATGAATATTATATGTGTTGTGTTATAAAGTGATGCTGTATTAATTCTCTTAAGTAGCGTGGTAAATATAGTTTTAGGTTATAACAAAATGTTAAAATAGAAACTGTGGTTTCTAAAATAGAAACTATGGTAAGGTACTCTTTTTAAAGAAAGGACTCACACTGAGACAGCAGCCACAGGACACCTGAATCTTTCAGAGAAACAGAATTTACTGCCCCATTATCAGGAGACATGAACTTCTTCCCGTCAGGATTCAGAGGAAGAAGCTGACACTGACCAGACAGAATCCTGTGTTTGAATGGAATTTATGCATCATGTATGAGGTGTATGAACATGCAACAGGTTATTGTTTTTAAGGGTTAATCCTCTGTTCACGTGGGTCTTTTTTCGGGCTCCTGCTGCCCAGAAAAAGGTACCCAGACTGTCTGTAACTCTTTGTTTCTATTGTCTCATATTGTCCTAATCCAAACTGTCCAAATTATTATTACTCTAATTGTATTACTGTTTTTATCACCATTTTATTACTATTAAACTTTTAAAATTTTAAAAACAAGTGATTGGCTTTTTTCACATTATTAAACAGCAATAAATCAGACAGAGAAGAAAATCTGAGACTATCAGGTTTTAGTTCTTTATTAACTTCTTAACTACAGCTATACACTTAAATTTAATTATAATTCACTTTCCACTGATGACAGCTCATTATTACTGCCACCCAACCACCTAAGCTGGCAGAGGAATGGGACAATAAAGGCACCTTTACCTCTTTGGCCACTGCTATTTTCTCTCCACCAATGCAGTTTATGATTTGCTGTAACAGCTCAGGGCTGTGCAGAATCTCTGGGACAGCAGCTGAGTCCTCAACAATCCTCCCAACCTGATCAAAGAGACACAGAAAATAACATGAGAACAAATTCCTTCCCACTGTAAGGATACTCAAGCACTGGAACAGCTGAACAGAAACCAGAGTCACAATTTTTTGAGGTTTTTGGATCAAAACCCAACTGGACAACACCTGAGCAGCTGATCTTAGCTGAATTTCGAGAAATCCACCCCAAACCACAACATCCCACAATCCTCTCCTTTGAAATCAACGCAGCAAGTGTCAAGCTCTCACAGCCTGTTTGGTGTTTCCAAAATAGCGTAAAGTATCCTGAATATCAAACTGTTGTTATTTTTAATTCTTCCATCACGTGGAAAGCTTTAACCAGGACACGTGGCAGAAGTTTTATTCACAACCTGCTTTTGTCAGGACATAGTTTTGGGCGTTATTACTGACATATCACAAAGCATTATATACAGTGCACAGTAATTATCCCAAATGGAACAAGTGCAGGACACAATTTCTGCTTTTATCACAAAGGCTGGAAAAAGCAGATGGGACTAACCCAGAGCTCTGTCCCCTCCTCCTGGAGGAAACCCTGTACCTGGGACATGGTGAGGATCTTCACGGAGTCGTCGGGGTGGAAGAGGCCCTTCTGCAGCTCCTCCCTGAGGCTCTGGATCACGTAAAGGGGGTCCAGGGCCTGCAGCAGCCTCTCCAGGATGGAAACACACGCGGACACCTGTTCCCTGGGCGGGACGGAGAGAAAACCGAGCCCTTGAGCAGAGGGACATCGCTGTGCCACCTCCCGCCCCGAAAGAGGGCAGGGAATGAGCCGGGGAGGCGGCAGGACCCCCCCGCTCCGGGAGAACAGCAGCGGGGCCGGGCAGGCCCGCGGCACCGCGCCGGAACTCACCGGTCATTGACGGCGAGGAGGCCGAAGAGCGCCCTCAGGTGGTGCTCGGCGAGGCGGGAGCGGAGGGCGGCGAGCGGCACGGCCTGCACG
>NW_005054329.1:2071916-2072531 GCF_000277835.1 Geospiza fortis | reverse complement strand
ATAAACGGCGTTTATGTGGTTCGGGAAGGGAAAGCGCCGATCCCGAGAGCGCAGGAACAGCCGGTCCCATCCCGGTGTGTGCCCGGGGCAGCTCCCGGCGCGGAGAACGTGCCAGCCCCTCATTTTCTCACGTTTTGCAAACAAACTGATGCTGTCAGATAACTCCTGTAACTTTGTGCTTCCAGCTCTGCGCAGGATTCCCTCAAATAAACCTGTGACAGACAGGCGGCTCCGGCAGGCTGGCAAGGAGGGAATTCTGAGAGATCGTGGGGACAGACTGGGGGACAGAATAAAGTTACACGGGGGACAATAAAGTTACACGGGGGACAAAGCGCCCGGCTCTGCCCTCGGGAGATTTTGGGTACAGCCCCTGCCCGGCGGTTTCCATCCACAGAGCCCCAAACAGACGAGATCTGAGGAAATACCAATTTTATAGACAGGGAAATGGAAGCAAAGGGGATAAATGGGTCAGCGCGTCTCAGAGCGCCGGGATGGCTCCGGGGCTGGCACTGAGGGACAGCCTGGAAACTTTGGCACCAGCTCGGGGCTCTGAGCGCACTTTGGGGTGCCCAGCCCCGGTATTTGTGCCCCCAGCCCGGCAGGTGCAGAGGCGGC
>NW_005054329.1:2061147-2071587 GCF_000277835.1 Geospiza fortis | reverse complement strand
GATGGATGGATACAGGGATGGATGGATACAGAGATGGACGGACACTGGGACGAACACGGGGATTGACGGACAGGGGGGTGGACAGACACAGGGACGGACATGAGGATGGACACAGGGATGGATGGACATGGGAACAGACATGGGGAGGGACACGGGGACGGATGGACATGGGGATGGATGGATGGATGGATGGATGGATGGATGGATGGATGGATGGATGGATGGACATGAGGCTGGGATGGACACGGGGATGGACAAAGGGCTGGGATGAGGATGGACACACGGCTGGGATGGACACGTGGCTGGGATGGACACGGGGCTGGGATGGGGATGCAGGACATGGGACACTCCCTGGGGAGCACAACAGACCCCAACCCACACCGAGCAACCTTGGAAATATCTGTGTGTGCCTCTGCTAGCAAACCTCTCCCCAAAACCATCGTGCAGGAGGGGTGCACTCCCTGTGTCTGCTGGGAGAAAAGGAAATTTGCAAGTTTTTTTTACACTCAGCATTGCCACAAGTTGTGCTCAGTTGGGGTTTTTTAACAGAATCTCGTCAAAACTAGGCAAAAAGTCCTGGCAGGGCGATTCTAAACCTGACGGTGTTTATAGCTCACCAAAGCCAGAAGAAGCGTTGCAGAAATCTGAGTCTCTCTGCACTAAACTGGCATTTTGTGCTTTTCAGTGAAGTTCTTAAATCCTCACAGGGGTGTTTTCAGTTTTTTCACTTCAGTATTTTGGCAATCATTACTTTGATTGGTTTATCAGGCAGGAATCCTGATGTTTCACTACTTTTTTATACCATCTCTTAGCAAATACAATTATTCTGGAAGAAAAAGGGGGAAAATCTTCCTTTTCATAAAAAAAAGGTGGGGAAACACCAGAAAAAAAAACAAGGTAGCATTCATGTTTGTACTGATATTCAATCACAATTGATCCTGGGGATTTCCTCATCACGTGCACGTACATCTTACAAGATTAATCATCATCAGGCTGAACAGGTTGGATGTTTGGTTTTTTTTCCCTGAGCAAGGAGCATGATTACATTTTAATCTGGAAAAATAGGTACAGCAGCACAACTCCGTTTGGCTTGTAACTCACTGAGCAGCTTCTGGGATTTGTTGCATAATATTTGTTAAATGGTTTAGTGGGGAAAAAAGGAGCACAGAAGGAGCTCTAAAAATTAGGATGAGAAGTCTTGTGGTAATAAAGAATATTTCCTCAAATGGATCGGGAAAGAGGAGACAAGCAATACAGCACATCAGTCATTTTCCAAATGGAAAGGAGTTCCTGGCTTTGTGGTGGCAAGAGAGATTTTTAATTCAATTTTAAAAAAAAGAAAGAAAAAAAAAAGGAGAAATTTCTACATTAGTGCTGTAACGGCAGGTTTTTCAGAGGAAAAAGGAGGGTGGAAATAAGGGGGAAAAGGAATATATTCTTAGCATTTTTTAAATCACTGCAGCTGAACCAGGGCCAGATGCTGTTTATGTCAAAAACAAAACAAAAGACAAAGGGAAGGCGCTGCAGCCCAGAGTGGCACCATCCTTCAGCTGCTCCCCAGCACTCCAGATTAACCTCCCCATTCCATGTCCTACCTCCTTATGCTCCTGCAGAAAGCCAGTCCTGGCTGCTGGGCTGGGGTCTGGAGCCCCCATTGGTCTGGGGGTGACCTCCCACAGTCGAGCCCTGGGCTGATACAGCCTCAAAAGTGCCCTCTCCTGCCCTGAGCATGAGATCGGCCCTCTAGGAGGGGAATGAATCCCCCTAGGAGCAGGTTCTCATTTTAATTCACTCACCTGAGCACTCACCTTAATCCAATTTAACCGGTTAAATTGAAATAATTCAATTAATAAATTAGTTAATTCCATTTACCTGGTTCCTGCAGTGCTGAGGAATGTCCCTCCAGCCCCAGACAATGCAAATGCTGTTTTCCCAAGTGCAATATTTCACCTGCTGCCTCCCCTGGTGTTCTCTCCGAGGCGCTGGCGCTGCTGGTGCTCCTGCACCCCCTGCTCCGGGGCCTGGCTCTGCAGCTGCACTCGGCTCTCACGGGCAGCTCCGTCCCCGGGACGCACTCGGTGGTTTTTGTCACCTGCCTCAACGAGCGCATCGCCAGGGACATCGCCAGGTACGGCCACGCCAGCCCTGCCCGGCTGCTGCAGGGGCTGCAAGGCTGCAGCAAAGCTGCATTGCTCCTTGGCAATTCGGGCTGCCCAGAGCAGCTAGGGCTGCCCCATCCCTGGCAGGGTTTGAGGTCAGGGTGGACACTGGGATTGGAGCAACCTGGGATAGAGGAAGATGTCCTAACCATGGCAGTGACATGAGATTTAGGGTCCCTCCCAAGCCAAACCATTCTGGGATTTACCCCATCCATGCTGCTTTCCACTGAGTGTACCACAAGCCCTTGCCCAGAGCTGCTGTGTCCCGAGGAAAGCTGGCATTTGCCTCTGGAGTCAATGCCATGGTGACAGCAGGCAATTCTCAATGCGTTTCACTGCCTTGTGTTTTCCAGACCCATTTTCGTGACTCTGAATTTCTGGGTTCTCAGGTGGATTAAGTTCCAACCTGCCACATCCTTTATTCCTCCCTAGAACAGCACAGACAACAAAATGCCAGGAGGGATATTTATAGAGAGAGACCAAGCAGAGTGCTCTGACATGAGAATAAAGGAAAAAGGGTCCACAACAAACACTTCTGAGGCACCACTCTGCTCACCAGGCAAACTCCAGGGAATGAGGGCTTTTCCTCGATTTTCTCCTTCTGTTTCAATATATGAGACACTTTGGGTGATGTTTTGCGTGCAGAGTTCTTTTCACACATCTGTCAGCCCTGCCTCAATGGATGGTCTGTTCAAAGAACTGAACCCGTGTTGCCTGGGGAAGTGTTTATGATGGACCGTGGAGTTTCCTGCAACACCTCCTGTGCTGTTTTCCTGCTGCCCTGCTGCTGCCAAAACCCCTCCATCTCAGCAAAGGGCTCAGGAACTGACAGGCTACTGAAAGGGAGTTTGTGTCACCTTAAATACTGCAACTGTGTTGAGAAACTCAAATAGAATTATGTCTGCTCTGCTCGATGTCTCCTAAAAAAAAAATTGGAGCAACTGTACCTGGTGAAAAGAGCCTCAGTTCCTGAAAATGCCTCATCTTAACAGCTTTGCAAATGCTTTCCACTCTTTGTTGCTCATCTTGCAGGGAAGGGAGAGGAGATAAATCACTCCCCCTTGCTGAGATATGTGTACTTTGGTTGTGGTTTTACTGGTGGAGTAATTATTCCTTTGTTCTGGAACGGGGAGCAGTGAGCCCTGATTGCAGGGGATGACCCAGGGCTTCTACACTCATTTTCCCCCACTCCCTTTCCTGTGTTTATTCTTGCTTTGCACTGCTCAGTGGAGCCCTCGCTCAGATGGATCAGTCTGCAAGGAAATTTTCCACTGGTTCAAGGGAAAGGGGTTCAAGCTTTGGGAAAGCAGAAGAGCTGCAGGTAGAATGCAGCATCTCAAGACCTTCTTGCCTGTCCTGGGGGGAACTGACCCCCTTGGCTGAGTGGTGTGGCCACTGCACCTCACCCAGCTTGCCCAGCACCCCACCAGCCCCCACTGCTGCCTTAGATTTGTGTTTATCATTTTCTTTCCTTTCTGCTTGTTAATACTTCATCTGTCTCACTTCAGAGCAAAGAAACACACAATTAAATACCCAACCCAAAGCGATCATGTATTATGCAGACATTTTCCACAGATCACATTCAGCTTCTCACAATGTTCTCTGTTCCCCTGGTGGCCTCTTGTTGCTGCTCATCTTGCTGGGACCAAGTTCAGGATCTCAGGATCTCAATTTATGGGGACAGAGCACTGAAACCAAAAGGTTCCTGTGCTAAAGGAGCTGCAAGTTGCAGGCAGCAAATCCAGACTGATTTGTGCCATGTGTGACATGACAGGCACAGCAGGGGTGGCTCTGCTCGTGCTGCTGCACTCTGTTGCTCCAAAGATTAACTCAAGATGCTCCAGGAGCGTTGAGTGCCTGGAACTGCCTGCACATGGTGGGAGCACACAGCCCAAACAGCGCTGAGCCTCCTGGGGAGCTTCTCCTCTCCAGCCATGGTCCCCTCAAACCAGTGCTGAGGCAAACCAAGGGTGGGGTCACTGGTGCCCTGCCTGAGGGACAGCTGCCACCTCTGTGAGAAGGGCCAGACGCTGCTCTGGTCACCAAACACAACACTTCTTCTAAAAATCTTCTAAAAATCCTTCTTCTAAATCCTTCTTCCTTTCTTCTAAAACTCCTCCCTGAGGTTGCTTTAGTGCTCTGTAATCTCTGAGGTGTCGCTTCTTCCCGAGCAGCTCTGCAATAACAAACAGCCCTCAACTCATGGAGGCAGCCCAAGGGAGGGAATCTATCTGGGCTTCAGCCTTCTAGGATATTTTGGGTTGAAAAACCTTGATGTTTTTCATTAAGGATGCACATTCAGGCTGCTCTGGGAGGAAGGGGCACAGCTGGACAGTGGCAGACAGAGCCAGGCTGGGTTTTTGTGGTCCCACATTTCAGTCCCTGCCCTGGTGACCCCACAGCCAGAGGGACACGGGGCTGGCACTGGGCAGGGTCCTGCAGGCCAGGAGCAAGCCCCAAAGTCCCTCCTGAGCACAGGGAGGGTCCCAGAGCCCTCCAGGAGGGCCTGATCTGAAATATCTCCAGCCAAAGTTCACCTTTGTTTTCTCAGGGTAATAAGTAACCCAAAATTCAGAGTCTCCAGTGTCAAAGCTGACAAGGGAATGTCCCCAAGGCTGGGGTGAGCTGTGGGCTGGGCTGGCACTGAGTGCCCTCCTGTGTCCCCCAGGGCCATCATGGACAGGAGGCTGGCTGCCTGTGTGAACATCCTGCCCAAGAGCTCGGCCCTGTGAGTAGTGCTGGGCATTCCCCACGGGAGGAGCAAAGCTGGGCTCTGCAGGGAGGGAGGGAGGGAGGGAGGGGATGGACACAGAGCTCTGTCCCAGAGGCTGCTGGGTGTGTTTGTTGTTGCAGATGGTGGGGATGAGGCTCACTGTGCTCGCTGAGGAGGGCAGGTGCTCTGGCTGCCCGTGGGGCTCGTTCATTTATTGGGCACTTGGCTGCACAGACATCCAGCAATTGAGGGTTTATGGTCTCGAGGACGTGGTGCCTGTTATTAGAGACTCGAAAAAGCAGCCAAATAGGGACCAGAAGAGGCTTTTGCAAAATGAAGCAGCTTTTTCAGGCAGGAGGAACAGCGGGTTTGACCTTGGAACAGGCCCAGCCCTGCTCTGCAGGTGTCCTCAGCTGTCCATGCAAAGGGACTGCACTTGCTGGAGGGATTCAAAGCCCCAAAACAGCTTTTCCTCACAGAAACCCCCGGCAGAAGTGAGGAGCAGATCCCACCCCAGTTTCCCTCAGGAGGGGATCCCACAGTGCACCCCATATCCCACCTGAGGGCAAACCCAGTAACCCCTTCTTCCCCTAATCCATCCTTTCCTACAAACCCAGAGGGCAAACCCAGCAACCCCTTCTTCCCCTAACCCCTCATGTCCTACAAGCCCAGAGGGGCAGAGCAGAGCTGCTCCTGCAGCTCCAGCTGGATCCTGCTCCAGGATCCTGCCCTGCCCGGAGCCCTCCCCTGCAGGCAGATGAGATCAGGACAGCTCCTGGCAGCGGAAATGTTTTCAAAGGTCACATCTGACTCATGAGAAGTGCAGCTCCTCGAAAGAGAGGAAGAAAGCTCAGCCTCCCTGCAGGCCCCGTCCCCCAGCCACGCTCGGACACCCCAGCCCAGCCAGTCTGCCCTGCCAGTCCCCCTGGGCAAATCCTCTGGGGGAGGCTCCTGTCCATAAATCTGGGGTGCTCACCCGTGTGCTCAGCAGTTTTGGGGCCAGAAATGCTTCTCGAGCCGCTTTGTAAAGAAATGGCCACGTGCAAAAAGCACCAAGCAGGGACAGTAACCCGAGGGTTGGCATGGCTGCAGCAGAGCTGGATTTGTTGATGCTGCTTTTCTTTTAAATCCAGATATTTCTGGAAAGGGGAACTGGAAGAATCCACTGAAATACTGCTGGTAAGTGATCATTCCCTACATCACAAAAATCCCTGATGCAAAAGGCCCCAAGGGTGGCACCAATCTGCTGGGTTTGGGATCATCCCTGGGAGGGAAGGAGCCCTGGGAGAGCTCCTGTCACACCCTGGCCATGGTGAGAGAGCTCCTGTCACACCCTGGCCATGCTGCACACCAGGACCCCTCCATCCCTTCACATCTCCCCTGGGGTTTGTTCTGTTTTTTACTCCCCACAGTTGGTGAAAACAAGGACGTCCAGAATAGGGGAATTGTCCAACTACGTCAGGTGAGGCTCTGGCTCTGCAGGAGCACTGGGTGTCCCATCCAAGGTAGGCTGTCCCCTCCTGCTCCAGCTTTGGGGGTTCCTTGAGCCCCATCCCACCCAGTGGGGGTTAAGTGCTCCTGCTGTATCTCACAAGCCAGAAAAACCCAGAGATGGCACCAGCAAAAAGGAAAAGGTGGCAGAAACATCAACTGCTGGGCTGGATTCGAGGAGGGACGCTGCTCCTCGCACCGGTTATCATTCCCTGACAGGATTTCCTGCAGCTCCCGAGCGGGGGGCACTGGCAGCTTGGGGCCAGCCCCGGCAGTCTGCGGTAACCCCAAAGCCAAAGCAGAATTCCCACGTGGCCCAGAGGAGCCGCGGGTGCTTTGAAGTGCGGGAGGGCCGGGCAGGGCTGGAGCGGCTTCTTGACTCCGCTCCTCCTCCGCGCCTGTTTCCACTTTAGATCCATCCATCCCTTTGAAATCCCCGAGATCATCAGCCTGCCCATCGACCAGGGGAACCCTGCCTACCTCCGGTGGATGGAGGAGAGCGTCCCACGGCACTGAGAGGCGCAAAGTGCCGCTCATTTTTGGGGAGCGGCTCATTTTTGGGGAGCCGCGCCGAGGCAGCTTTTATCTTCTGGGGTTTGCGGTGGCACAGGAGCTCGGGATTGACAAAGCTCCGGGAGCGCTGGGCAGCGCGGAGCCGGCCCAGGCTGAGCTGGGGAAGAGCTGCCTGCACCCAGAGCTGTGCGTGAGGATGCGGAGATGCCCCTGTCAGGACACTCGGGGCTGTCAGCAGCGAATTCCAGCCGGGAGCCGTGGCCTGGCGGTGCCGTGTGTCCCCACAGCCAGCCCTGACCCTGCCTGGGCCCCCAGCATCCTGCCCGATGTGCCCCAATGTGCCCCGGCCGGGCACCCCCTCCCCTGGCGGCTCAGCCCTGCAGAGCCCGGGGAAGCAGCAAAGCCCAGCAAAGCCCAGCAAACCCCAGCAAACCTCAGCAAACCCCAGCAAACCCCAGCAAAGCCCAGCAAACCCCAGCAAACCTCAGCAAACCCCAGCAAACCCCAGCAAAGCCCAGCAAACCCCAGCAAACCTCAGCAAACCCCAGCAAACCCCAGCAAAGCCCAGCAAACCCCAGCAAACCTCAGCAAACCCCAGCAAACCCCAGCAAAGCCCAGCAAACCCCAGCAAACCTCAGCAAACCCCAGCAAACCCCAGCAAAGCCCAGCAAACCCCAGCAAACCTCAGCAAACCCCAGCAAACCCCAGCAAAGCCCAGCAAACCCCAGCAAACCTCAGCAAACCCCAGCAAACCCCAGCAAAGCCCAGCAAACCCCAGCAAACCTCAGCAAACCCCAGCAAACCCCAGCAAAGCCCAGCAAACCCCAGCAAACCTCAGCAAACCCCAGCAAACCCCAGCAAAGCCCAGCAAACCCCAGCAAACCTCAGCAAACCCCAGCAAACCCCAGCAAAGCCCAGCAAACCCCAGCAAACCTCAGCAAACCCCAGCAAACCCCAGCAGGATTCAGCTCTCCCTGTCATGGAGAGCTGGGATGAGCTGGGTGGGCCAGCTCAGGGAGCCCAGGTGCCAGCAGGACCACAGACAGTGGTATAAAGGACAAGAGTAATCCAGTGGTTTTAGGAGCCACTCATCTTGGTGCAAGTCCAAGTGAAAGTAATGGACCTCTCACTAGTCCTAAACACATTCATACTTTTAACCCTAGTAACCCTCTCCACCCCCACCTATCTCCACTTCTATCCAACAGCCTCAAGAACCCCCCAGCACAATTACAAACACAGTCAAAACCTCCTTCTCAATCAGCCTAATCCCAATAGCAATCTACGTCCACTCCTTCTGAGAGTGAAAATTCATTATAAACTTCAAAACCCCCATCAGCCTAAAAATAGATTTCTACTCCCTCACCTTCTTCCCCATTGCACTGTTCGTGGTCCTGCTGGCACTGTGTCCCCACCCCACCTGAGCTGAGCTTTCTGCCAAGCTGAGCTTTCTAAAAGGATCCTCATGTTCATGGTTTCTGGGACATAATTTAGGGAACATTTTTGGGGTATTTATGTGACTGGGAAGGGAATAAACAGGAGTTTCTTACCTGGGCAGGAGGAAAGGCCTGTCCTGGCCTTGCACACCTCAGCTGGCACAGAACACAGCCCAGCAGCACAACCCGTGCTGGGCACTGGGCACCCCAACCCAATAATGCTCACACTACAAAAAAACAGTGACTTTGAAAAAAACCCCACTTTTTAATTGTACATCAGACATATTAATTACAACTCGGGTATAACGAGAGGTGCTTACAAGCAGCAACCTGAACTCAGAAATCAGAAGGTGCACAGAGTTGTTATAACCTCTATTACAGCGAATGCAAAATATACTCTGCAACAAAAATACTTTTAAAGGCTCCACATTCAATTCTCTGCAAGAAGCCAGGAGAGAAGGAGAGGGAACAGGGAGGGAGCAGAGAGGAGCCAGGGCCAGATCCTGTGGGTGCTCCCACTGGGATAACCCTGCTCAGCCCTGGCACAGCTCTTGGCAGCCCCTTGGAAGGGCTCCATAGGCACTAAGAAAGGGAAATATTTGAAGTGATCCTTCAAGGACAAAGCTAAGGCAGGACAGGCAGTTCTCCAGCTGCTGGACCCCTCCCTGCCAGGGATGGGGGGACCTGGCAGCCCCTGTCCCAAAGGGACAGGGACATTGCTGTGGATGAGTGAGATCCCACAAGCACAGGTAGGACAGGACCCCACAGCCCAGCATGGCCCAGCCTCCATCCCCTGGGACAGCCACAGTGGGATGGGGGAGAGATGAGGAGGACATTAAAAATATCTCTCTGTCTCTCTAAAGGATAAAAATCTAACACATCTATCTGATATTGTAATATTTTTTAGAAGCCAACTGCTCTGCTCCTGCCCTAGCTGGCAGTATTGCTTTGTTAAAGGAGGGGCTGCTCCTTCTCTCCTGCAGACAAATCAAGCCCAGTGCTCACAATCAGCACTACGAGAGAGGCACAGCCAGGAGGCCACAGGGATGGACACAGGGATGGCCACAGGGACCCAGCACAGCCCCTGCCCCCCTGTCCTCCTCAGCCTTTTTTGGTTTGTCTGCTGGTTTGGCACGTTTGGGATGAAGATTCCTGTAGAAACAAAGGCCCTGGGCTCCGCTCTGTGCAGTGCCCATGGTGGTTTTAAGGCAAAGGAGGATTTTTTGGACGATCTCTTCCAAGATCATGATTGTCAGAGCAGGGAGATGAAGCTGGTGCAGCAGCACACACAGTCCAGGCTGTGGGGTGAGAGCCCATCTGCCCCACGGCTGCAACAGCCACACCTGGGCTGGGCTTGGGGCATTTTCCTCCCATCTAAAGCAAACAACATTCCTTCAATGAATGGATTCAGGACTAGGTGGAAAACCCCGGGAGCAGTTCCCAGTTTCCCGAGGGCACAGGGATGAGCTGAGAGCCCAGGGATGAGGAGGGGCTGGTGTTTGGGCAGCAGGAGCTGCTGCTCGGTCAGGCTGGGACGGCGGGAGGAGCCAGGCTGTGCCAGGCACAGGCCGAGGTCCCTCTGTGTGAGCAGGGGGTGCCCCCCGAGCAGCTGCTCCAGCTGTGCCAGGGGGACCCTTCTGGAGGGGCCGGACCCCCTCAGTGCTCTGAGCAGCCCCGGGCTCCATCAGCAGGGCACGGCTGGGCCACGCTCTGCATAAACACAGCCAAGGAACTAAAAATCGTTAGCATTAGAAACCAGAGTGTCAGGGCTTCAGGTTTCACTCCTGGGCAGCCCTGCCTGCCTGGGCGCTGCCTCCCCCCGCGGGGAGGGACCAGCACCTCTCCGGTGCCTCGGCCTTCCCCAGCAGCCCGATCTCCTCTGCTCTGGCTCCGGGAGAGGCTCGGGGGCGGGCGGGGCTCAGTAGGGGGTGGTGCCCTCCCACTCCACCAGGTACTGCACCTTGCCCTCCAGCGTCACCCGCCGCGCCAGCACCTGGTACTTCTCGCCGCACACCAGCCGGCCCGCGGCCCCGAAGTAGCTGCTGATGGAGGACTTGAGGTGGGACAGCGAGGAGTCGTCCTCGCTGATGCTCTCGAAGGTGTGGCTGTCGATGCCGTCGTCGGGGCGCTC
>NW_005054329.1:2060192-2061082 GCF_000277835.1 Geospiza fortis | reverse complement strand
CGGCTGCCGGGAGGGCACAGGGCAGGAGTGAGGGCGGCACCCAAAATGTGCCCCGCCCGGGCTGGCTTCTGGAGGGAGCCAGGAAGGCTCCATCCCATTTGGGAGAGCCCAGCAAGGACTGATGGCTCCGATCCTGCACCCCCAGCAAGTGCCACTCTGGGACCCCCAGCCCGCTTTGGGGCACAGGCAGGAAAAGCTCCTCAGGATGGGACATAAAGAGGGGACACACAGAACCTCGCCCCCCTGGCCATGCCACCAGGACCCCTCCAGAAGGGAGCAAGGGGCACAGTCCTCACCTGGACTCGTAGGAGAGGCTCGTGGTGGCCGAGCCTGAGGTGCTGGTGGCATCTGTGGAGTCCACGTCCGATAGGAACGTCTGTCCTGAGCTGGCACTGTGGATGGGGTGGGATGGGACAGGCTGGGGTGCAGCATCGCCCCTGCCTGGCACAAGCAGCACCCCTGCCCCACCCCAGCCCTGCTCTGGTTGCACAGACCTTTTCAGGCTCTGGATCTCATCCAGCGTGAAGTCGAAGATGCTGGCCAGGTGGTGGTTGGTGCTCCAGGCCGAGGTGAAGTCACTCTGTCACAAAAACAAGCTCACTCCTCACTGCCTGGCACAGGGGTGCTGCCCACGCCCCGCGGCTGGCACCCCCTGCCCGGGCCCACCACGCTCCTTCCCAAAGCAGCACGGAATTATCCTGCCCTGGAAGTGGCTGGGCTGAGACACCCCCCGAAGTGAGGGACAGGAGCTCTCAAACCTGCGGGCAGCCCCGGGCCGGGCAGTGCCCCTGGGGCAGCCCAGGGCCGGGCAGAGAGGAGGGGGCGAGGCACTCACGCTGGGAATGGCATCCTCCAGCAGGAACTTGGCCCTCTTGCGCCGCGCTCGCTTC
>NW_005054329.1:2057012-2059401 GCF_000277835.1 Geospiza fortis | reverse complement strand
GAGGCCGGGCAGCGAGGGAGGGCTGGAGGCAGCCAAGGCCCGGCCAGAGCCACCCAGGTCTGGCAGCGCTGCCCTCGGGGAGTGCCCCGTCCTGCCCCAGGACAGGTTTGGTGGTGTGGGTGCTTCTCCCAGCTCCAGCTCCCGCTGGGAAAGGCGTCAGGTCTGACACTCCACCACGGAAAATCCCAGCGCAGAGGAAGGGGATCGTTAAACTCCTCTGGAGCAGGAGCTGCCCTGCTGAGTGCTGCACAAGCCGGGGTGACATTTCTCACTCCCATGGCTGCTCTCCAGCCCAACCCAAGGTGTGTTTGTACCTTCCCCAGCTGCAGAGGGTCCCAGTGGTGGTTCACAAAGGCCAAGATCTCCTCGAAGTCAAAGTATTTCTTCTTGCTCTGCACACCCAGGTTGTAGAGGGCGAGATGGACGATGTCCACCCTGCAGCAAAGCGGGGCACAGGGTCAGCAGCCCTGGCAGGATGGTGCCACCCCCATGCCCCGTTCTGCCAGTGCCACTACAGCTCCCAGACCCTCCAAACCCACCAAGTGTGGAACCTTCCCACACCTCACAGGGGAAGCAGCCCAGCCCAGAGGTGTATCCCAGTGAATGCCACAGCCAGAACAGCATCCCTTGAGCTTTGGGGGGAGGTGGGACACTGCCTGCAGCTGAGCACTGGCAGGGATCAGCCAGCCTGGTGTCCCAGAGCCACCTGGGCACATCCCAGAGGAGGCAGAGCCCGTTCCTCACCATCTCAGGGGCAGGCGCTTGATGTACTCTGGTCCCTGGTTGCACACAGAGCAGAAGAACACATAGAACCTGCAAAACACCAGGGACAGGCTGGGAGTGAGGATCATCCTCAGCCATGCAGGGCCTGGGACAGCTGGGACAGGGCCAATGGTGACAGCAAGGCCGGGGGGGTGGGGCTCTGTGGGACAGGGACACCTGATCCACGGCAGTGTCAGATGGGTCAGGGACACAGAGCTGGGGTGTGCCCATGGGTCCCCCCTGGAGCCACCCCAGCCATGCCCAGCAGGGCTGTACCTGTCCCCAAACATCATGGGGTCGCTGAGGCACTGGGTGCAGGCTTCATGGAACCACTGCCGGCAGCGGTGGCACTGCAGCATCTTCAGGTACCACCTGGGCAGGGACACAACGGTGACAGTGAGGGCAGCATGTGGCAGCCACTGCCCCAGTCCCCTCCCAGGCACACACCCCAGCCAGGGGAGAAAGTGTGTCCCTAACCCGTGTGTCTGTGCAAACAGAGACCCAGATGGCAGAGGCAGCAAAGCTGCTGGCCCCAGGGCAGTGCCCTGCAAGGTTGGGATCAAACATCCCCACCCTGATCCCATCTTCCTTTCCCCCACAAAGCCACTGGTGACACTCAGGCTGCCCTTACTGTCCCCACAAAGCCACTGGTGACACTCAGGCTGCCCTTACTGTCCCCACAAAGCCACTGGTGACACTCAGGCTGCCCTTACTCTCCGGGTCCCCCGCAGTAGCAGTAGCACTGCTGCTGGTTGGTTCGGTGTGGGGAGTCCCACTCCAGCAGCTCGGGGTTGTAGGACAGCACCATCTTCACGGCTTGCAGCGTCCTGGCAATGGCTCCTTTCTTCAGGGCACCCCCTTTCTGCGGGAGAGGCAGGGCCGGGGTCAGCAGGGCCGCTCTGGGACCCCGTCCTGCCCCCTGTGCCGGGCACGGAGCGGGAGCGCGGAGCAGCCGCACTCACCCGCACGGCCAGCGCGAAAATGCAGCGGCGGCAGAACCACGGCGTCCCCAGCGGGCCCTCGCCGCCGCTCGCCACCGGGATGTGGCACTGCTGGTGGTAACCTGCGGAGAGCCCGGCATCAGCCCGCGGGGCCGGGCCAGGCTCGCCCGGGGCGGGCACGGCAGGGCCCAGGGAGGGGACACCCACACTCACCCAGCCCGCACTTCCCGCAGATGAGGATCTCGTTCCTGGGGCCCGACTTCTTCCCCAGGCAGATGCTGCGCTTGGGCTCCTCGCCCGGGACGCCGGCTGTGGGACCAGGGTGACAGAGGTGGCACAGCCACGTTCCCGTGCTGCCGGGAAAGGGCCCACTGCACGGCAGCGGGAAAGGCGGCTGGAGAAACACTCACCATGCTGGATGTCCTTCCAGAGGACCCAGTACTTGGAGTTGTCCTCAAACGTGACGAGGCAGCTCTGCTTGGAGCCGCTCACCTGCCAGAGGAGAGCAGAAGAAGGGTTGAGGGTCAGCTCCCATTCCCAGCACGTCCCTGCTTTCCCTGGTGCCTGGTCCTGTCCCTCGGGCTGCGGGCACTCGGGTTGGGGTGTGACACCCCGGGGCAGGACGCCGACCCGAAACGCCCAAGCCACCATAGGCCAGCACCCCCTGAGCCCGGCGACGGCAACGG
>NW_005054329.1:2056150-2056811 GCF_000277835.1 Geospiza fortis | reverse complement strand
CAGCCCCGTGCCCTCCACCGGCACAGCCTGCAGGGGACACACACGCTGTCGCCCGCCCCCCGGCACGGCAGCATCCCTGAGCGTTCTGCCCGGCAGGACCGAGCCTGGAGGAGGCTCAGCCCCACCAGCAGGGGCTCAGGACACTGCAAAGCAGAGCCGGCGAGGCGGTTCCTTTCCACGAAATCCAGGGAGCAGCCAAAATCTTTGCTACTGGTGAGCAAGAGGGATTTAACCCCCGACAGGCTCCCACAGCAGCGGGACACGCCACAGGTCCGCGTGGTTCCCTTTTGGGAAGGGGCACATAAGGAATAAAAGCTTTAAATGTACTGTGATTTTAAAATCACGATTTCCGCGCAGTTTTGCGGGCTCCCAAACCACCGGGACTGCTGCCGGAGCAGGGATGTGCCAGTACCACCCACAGCGAGCGAACCCAGGCGGCCAAATGTCACCGCCACGAGGTTTGGGGCGCAGGAGGCAGAGAAACCACGCACAGCAGAGCTGCGATCCCCACGGACACCACGGAAACGACTTGAAAGGGACTTTTCTCCCCTTGGAGCTCCCGTCACGGCCACACGTGTGGCCTCATGGCACCACGCGCATCCCGGTGCCGCGGATCGCGACACGAGCCTGCTCCGCCCGGCCCTGCCATCCCTGAGGACCC
>NW_005054329.1:2054728-2055187 GCF_000277835.1 Geospiza fortis | reverse complement strand
GGCGGGCAGGGGGTGGGATGCGGGCAGTGCCTGCGCAGCGTTGTCCCGAGAGGGAACGACCTGTGCTCGCCGGGATTCCTGGAAGCGGGAGCAGCCTTTCAGCCTTTCTCTGAATCTCACAGAGAAAAATCAGTCGCTGTAAAAATGCTTCGGTCGGTGCCAAGAAGAAATCTGTAGGATTTGGTGTTTGTTGGAAAGCGCTGCTGGAAAAGCAATGTTTTCCAGGCTACTCGGGCCATAGGAGAGCTGATTCCCAGTGCGGGGTCTGGGCCAAGCAGAGTCCGTTCGTTTTCCTGTCCGTGGTGGATGCGGCCCCGGGAGCTGGGGCTCAGACGTGTCACAAAGCTCGAGCTGCAGGCGAGCAGCGCCAGGGGAGAGCGGCACGGCCCGGGCTGAGCCTCCCTTTCAGCACCCGACACGCGGGAATCATTTATTTAATCCACACTTCCCCATCAAACC
>NW_005054329.1:2053156-2054330 GCF_000277835.1 Geospiza fortis | reverse complement strand
GTGCGCTGGGCCGCCGCCGCGGGAATGCGGATGGAGCGACACGGAAATCAGAGCTGGATGGAGTTCACCGGGGGTGTACGCAGGGAGAACCTGACTGAAACCCTTCCACACGGAGAGAGAGCACGGGAACATCGCGTTGGGACAAAACTCTCCAACAAAAGTGGAAAATAAACCAGCAGAATTTGAGATGTATTCTGTGTTTTCTAGTAACATAATTACAGCAACATAAACCAGATTTAAGTCTGGTTTCTTTGCAGGTGCTTCTGTCACAGCATCCAGCAAGCCTGGTGACAGATCGCACTGCAGTGAGCTAGTGGGTGCTGCCCTTCTTCTCCTCTTCCTCCTCATCTTCCTATCTCCTCTTTTTCCTTCTCTTCATCCTCCTCTTCCTCCCCTGCACACGCACCTGGCTATCCCCTGATATCCCATTTCTGTGGCGCTGTGGGATGGCGGTCCCTGGCGGGTTCTGGGGCTGTGACACCGCTGGAGCAGCTGGGCGCTGGCTGGGCACCCAAGGCTGTCCCTCTGTCTGTGCCGCAGCAGGGCAGGAGTATCCGGCCGGTAAAAGCAGATTATTCTCTGAGCACGGGAACAGAAATGAACGAGAGCCCCAAAAGCGGCCACAGCTGAGGGCAGCAACCCCGCACCCTCCTCGGCCAGGGAGTGGGGCCAGCAGAGCTCCAGAGCAGGACTATGGAATCCCAAAAAAACCCCAGCTTTTGCAGAAGGATTTGAATGAAGCCCCGTGTAGATAATACTCCAAACTCCCATTTTTTCCTTAAAACCTTTTGCTTGCTCCCCCACACCCTGCCCTTGCCGAGGGGAGGTGCTTTCCCCCTTGCTCGGGGATGGAGCGCCCGGGAACCTCGGCCCGCGGGGAGCGCGGGGAGAGCAGCTCCCAACGCTGCCTCTGCTTTGAAAACTGCCCAGAAATCGCTGCAGCCTCTTTTCACAGTGTTTTTCTTTCTTTGAAAACAGGAGTGGGAGGAGGGGTTGGATGTTGGCGTGTAGCCTTGGAGACCGAAGCCGAGGAATATTGAATGGAAACCCAAACACGGAGCTCCCGGGAGCTGCAGGCCTGGCGCGGAGATCGGATCTGCGGGAGCGGCTCTCGCTGGCCCCGGGGGCTCCCACGGATGGGCACCCAGAGCGGCTCCCAGGGGCCACTTCCAGC
>NW_005054329.1:2050557-2053128 GCF_000277835.1 Geospiza fortis | reverse complement strand
ACCGTAGGAGCGGCTCCCACAAGCTGCTCATTCCCGTCTCTTCTCTCTGTTCCGAGGGTCTCAACCCCACCGCCTCTCCACTGGAGCCGCCTGAGTGACCAACAGAACCAGTTCAAGCCATCATGTGCAGGGTTTGAGTTCTTTCCCTGTGCTGAACAAGGGCTTATAGGTCAGAAATTTGCCTGTATTTTTTTTTTTAGCTTTATTAGTCCATTAAAAAAAAAATCTCCCTCCAAACCGTGTCCTTGACTATTTCAGATCATCCTAGCTGCAGGAGCATTTTGTCTCTTTGCCAACCTGGCCATTAAACACGGAGTAAATGCTGCTGATTTAACTCCCTCAAAGTCTCTGGGATTTTTCTGCCTCGTTTGGTTTGATCCAGACACAATCACACAGGAATGATTTGCTGGATCAGAGAACTCTTGATTCGGCCCCGATTCCAGCTCCTTTCAGTGCCAGCCACTTCCTCATCGAGTCGCTTTTGCTGCTGAGGGTCTGGGAGATGAAAATGGGGAAGGGCCGGGCTGGGAGCGGAGCCCCGAGCCTGGAAAGGGGATCCGGGGATTCCTCCGGCTCCGGCCGAGCCTCGCGGGGCAGCCCGGGCTCCTGGAGCCCTCCCAGGGATGGAAATGCCCTCGGGGGAGAGCCCGGGGTCCGAGGGGTGCCTGCACCTCAGAGCAGACCAGGCTGAGATGGGGCTGCTCTCTGCCGGCTGTGCCTTTGAAAGGAGGAGCTCTGGGCACCGGGTTTCGTGTCTGTTTGTTTATTTAGCATGGATCTGATCCATATCCGTCTTTTTTTTTAAACTGAGCTCTCTCTGTGGGTTCTGTTGAAGAGCCTGGAAGTGCTCTCCCAGCTAGGCAGGTTTGAGGGAGGTGGACAGAGATGTTCTGGGCATTTCCAAAAGGACCTTCCCTTCCCCAGAAAGAAGGAAAGGAAACAGCAAGGAAGGAAAGTGTAGCACAGCTCAGCTGTTTCTATAACATCTCCAAGCTGCTCAATTCCCTATCTGACAGTGAAAAAAAACCATCAAGCCTTTCTTAAGTTAGTGAGTTTTATTTAGGAAATAAATAAAATCATAAGAAAATATCAATTATTGTAATAAATACAGCACTTGTCAAAGTGATACAGAGAGAAGAAGCATAATATGTTTAGGTAAATTACTCCAGTACTCTGTCCCTGAAAGAACATTTGAAAGGTGGAACAGAGGAAAATACCCAGAATATCCAGTTCCTTCCCAAACAAACTTTGATAAATACTTGTTTATGGGGTGGGTGTTTTTGAAATGTGATGCTTTATCACAACTAATTATTTTAAAGGCCAGCCACACTTCAGGAGCTGCTAATTTGTCTCTATGATGCACTTGAGAAAAAGCGTGTCCTCCCTCACGTAGGCGTGTTTGGGGGACTGCAGCTTGGCCAGGGGCAGGAACAGGGGGCAGCCACTGGCGATGTTCATCTCATTCACTGGCCTCTGGAAGGAAGCAGAAGTCAGGTCTGGGCGAAAGGCATCGATTATGTGCTCCCTGTTGTTTTGGTCAAGCAACATAAACGTCACCTGGAAAACGGAATGTGGCAGTGAGGAGTTACTGGGGTGGAAAACAAACCAGGGACAGAAGTGCTGCAAAAGCAGCTGATGTTCCACTGATAATTAAGTACAAACTGTAACAAAGGTTTCCAGCCTGCAAGGTCGGCTCATGTGAACTCCCAGATGAAGTGTTTAAAACTTTCCTACCCATAAAATGAAATTAAATTAAATCAAGTAAGGAATTATTCCTTGGTAGAGAACTGCACAGTCCAAAGTCTCTCTCTCCTGACAGCCTAAACAGCCCCTGGGGTTGGTTACAGTCATTGCATTTATTCTGTTATTGTGCTTTGGAATCAGAAGAAACAGCTCAGCTGCCCATGCACAAATGTGTAAAAGACACAACCTAAATATCAGTATAGAATCTCCCCACCTCATTACCCCTTTTAGTTACTCACTGTTCTATAGCTTGAAATATGAAAGAACTGTAACAATCTTTTAACACAGCAAGGATTGGGAATTTTGATTTCTATTTTTTTGGCTGTTAGCTGGCAGTAAAACTATTCATAGGAAAGGTTTACACAATTATTACCCCACAAAGGCAAGTGCCAGAGCACAGGTCAGGCCCTGCCATGGTTTCACTGCCTTCCCAACCATTGTTGCCATTATCAGATCACACTTAGGGGAAAAACCAGACCAGGATCACCTCAGACATCTGCGGCACCTCTGTAAGTGGAACTCTCACCTCACCCTTGTGATGCCTTCAGGCACCAAATCATAGTTCCCTCTAAACTGATATTACTTGTCTTTAGCAAGGGATGTGCCCAGCTTTAGCCCAGGTGGACACAGGTTGGAATATTCCAAACACCACGTTCTGGTGGTGAAAATCCTGCCTGGCAAAGTCTGGAATAGCAGCAGGAGCAGCTTTCCCTGCAAGGGACTCCAGTCAGAGACAAATCACTACCCAGGGCTGCAGGGCAGCTCCTCACCTTTGGAAAGGGATGTGGAAAAGCACTCAACTCCCACAAAACTCCAGCGAAAGAGTCA
>NW_005054329.1:2041306-2050532 GCF_000277835.1 Geospiza fortis | reverse complement strand
CAGATGTGGGAGGGTTTCCTTTCTTACCTTGTGCCTGAAGGGCCACGGGAGCAAAGCGTCGTAATCTCCTTTCATGACAACGAAGAACAGGGACATGTGGGTTCCTTTCCCTGTCCCATCCCCGTTCAGGTACACCCTCAGACACACCTTGTAGCCATACTTTGCAGTGTAGAAAGCTGAAAATCAGAGCTCTTCATTAGTAAGGATGGTTTTTGGGGAAAAATAAGGCATAATGTGTGTTCTGGCATACGGGAAAAGGGAATGTGTGACGTGGTTTGCTCTCACAGAAAGGAGAACAGAGAAATCAGCACCCCCTGGAGATTACCAGCAATGAAAACCCAGTGGCTGGGATCCTTTCAGTGCCTCAAACCTTGGTGAAAATGACCTGTTATTAGCCACACAAGTGTAATTTACCTAATCCAGTTATTTCCCACATGGGAAGGAGCTGCAGCCATGTGGTGCCAGCAGGCACCAGCTGAGGGCTGGGAGGGATGGATCCACTGCAGGAGCTGTGCTGGGGCCAAGGGGCAGGGTGAGAGCCCAAACCAGAGCACAGCCCTCTGGAAAAGCACATCCCATGCCCTGGGTTACAGATCTCTGCACAAACAGCAGCCTGGCTTCAGGAGCTGTTCAAAGATGCTCCTGCTGGCACCAGCAGAAAGGAGTAGAGTTCTGGAGAAAGGGGAGGATTCTGAAGGGTTGGGGTTTGTGAACACACATGTCCATCCTGTGCTTTACCTGGGGAGTACAAACTGACTGTCCTGCCAGTCACAGAGTCCTGGAGCTTCCTGCCCACCTCAGTGATTTTCCAGAGGAAGATGCCATCGTAGGAGGCTTGCTCAGAGAACAGCAGGCTCTTGTGCAGGCTGCTCAGGCCTGCATCCTTCTGCATCAGGCACTGCTGCAGCTCTGCAATCTGAGAGGAAAAAACCAGCCCTCAGCCTCCCCCTGCTCCAGGCTGTGCTGCAGGGGTGGCTGCATCCTTCTGGAGTCCTCATGTTCTGGGAGCTCTGCTTTGATTCCTTTCTAAGTGACAGCAATATGTCAAAACATACCCAGAGATGTTGTTTGAGCCTCCAGGCAAAATGTTGCTGTGAGAGGATCAGGCAATTAAACAGCTCTGCTGCCTGCTCACAGTGTGATCATGGCAAACTAACACCCAGAACTCCCAGGAGTATCTCAATACCTAAACGTGGATTTAGAGAACAAATGTATCAAACACCAAAAGGATCATGAATATGTGTCCAGAGCTGAGCCCTCCACAGCTCAGACTCCTGTTCTGGTCCCTACCCCTGATGTGTGTCAGCATTTGTTGTGTACAGAACAAGCACCCAGACAATCCCTGCTGCCATTTTTACCTTCAGCTCAAGGGCCCGTATAATGTTCTGGTCCAGCTCACTCTGCCTCCTGAAGGCCAGGATTTCCAACTGAGAGCTCTCCACCTCCTTATTGAGCACTGCCACAATGTTCTCAAACACGTGCAGCTTATTTTCCAGCTCAGAAATCACCTTCTCCCTCACGAGCTGCTGCAGGACAGACGCGTCCCCAGGGACAGAAGAAGCAGGGAAACAGTCCAGCTCTGGCTCTGCTGGGATCTGCAGCTCACAGATGCTTTTCCCTGCGCTCTTCAAGCTCAGCTCTGGCCGTGGGGAGAAGCCCTTGGGGCACAGGGATCCCTGCAGGTGCCTCATGTGCTGCAGCAGGAGCAGCATGTGGGCTCCCACCGCGGATTTTTCGTGCTCCTGGATCTTCTCTTTGCTTCCCTGGAAGAGACAAAGCTGTCACTGTCCCCTCCATGCCACCCCAGCCACCCTTCAGCCCCTGGGAGGTGGAAAACTGCAGGGTGCAGGGGCAGCTCCATCACCTGGCAGCAGAAGTGCTGGTTCTGTTTTGGGAGACATTTTCCTGATGGGAATGTCCAAACCAGGGTTTGGAATATCCTGAAGGGACCTGTTTCACTCACCCTAAATGCACAGCCAACTGCAGAAAAACAACAGCCATCCTTGCTGGCTGAGGATGTAGAGAGGCTCTGTTGAAAAAAAAAAAAAAACAAACAGAGGAAATAAAACCAATGGAAGGGAATTCTTTTATTGCCCTACAAACACCTAAACCACAAAACCCAGCAGCTGTAAACCAGATTAACTCAAATCAAGGTAATTCCACAGCTTCCAGTGCCCAACCAGCTTTGGAAATGGATTGTAAATCAATTAAGAGTGTGGTGAGAGCAAGTGTCCTGCACACAGCGTGGCAGTGAGGTGTCCATCTCACCCCAGAATGACAGAACAATTTAATGAGCACAGGGATCACCCAATTCCTCACAAAGATGCTGGAAATGCTGTACAGCACACTCCTGGTCAGGTGGCTCTCACTCAAACTATGAGAGGAAACAAATATTTGCCCATTTTACAAGGTTAATTGAGAGGATAATTATTGAAGGCAATTGTGGGAGCAGGGGAGGGGAGGCTGTCAGCAGGGCTTTGCTGGGATGTAAAGAGCAGCCAGAAACAACTGCTGGATCTGAAGATGTTCTCAGGTGTTCATTTAATCTGAATGAACAAGTGAGAATTTTATCAATTGAAAGAAAGCTGCATTGCACTCCCTCATCTTTCACCCACCGTTTCCTCTGATGCTGTTTCTGTTTGCACAGGTTTTTGTTCCTTGCATAAACTGCCTTCACATGAATGCTCCTGTCATTAAAACAAGAAGGAAAAAATTCAGTACCTTATTTAATAATTGAATTAAAGGTCACCCTGGGATATTGGATACAAGATTGGCAATGTGCAGGTGTTGCCAGGTTCAAAGTTATGTGCACACACAAAAAAATGTGCACTCACATACATGCAGTGACAAGCAGGGGGTTACAGAACAGGAAGCAACAATGACCAGCAGAACAGGAAATTCAAATATATACAGATATATATATATATGAAGATAAACAGGTTACAGCACAGGAAACTCCAATATAAATTCTGATTCAAATATAACTCAGATATAAACTCTTCCTGCATTGACTCCATTCACTTTGCTCAATGTGCAGACCCTTCTTGCATCCTGCTATGAGCACTTTGGAGGCTGCAATCCAAATTCTCCCTCGTGGTGTGCTGCAGAAAATGCACCACACTCCCAGGAGCTTCCTGCCTTTTCTGCCTTCAGGAAGGGTGAAGTGATCCCCTGCCCCTGGCTCTGCAATATCTGTATTTAACACAGCAACTGCCAGCTTTCCCCTCTCACTCTGCAGAGGGGGTGGCTTCCATCTTCACAAGCTCCTCTGCAGTTCTGAGGTTTCCCTTTCGGTTCTCAGAAATGCAGCCACGGGGTTTTCTCACTCTCTAACTCATTTTTTAACACTCTCTATCTTGCCAGTGATCTTATTCATTTCTGCTCTTTTACTCCTCCAGCTCACCAATTTCCTGAGGGGGAGTGGGACTCTCCTTCTGAGGAGAGAAGTTTATTTAAAAATAGAGCAATACAAAAAAAATCACCAGACCTTAAACTGAATGAATAAAATGAAGAGAGCAAGAGCAGCACCCAAAATTTACTATTTTCTCCCAGAGGGTTGTGGACACATGGAATACCCACAAATAATCACAATTCTGAACTCGGTGCAAATTCATTAGAGCAGATAATGAACTCTACACATCCTAAAGGAGGCCCAGAAAAAGCCCCACCTCAAGGCCAACCCCCTGCTCGGTTACCAAGGTTTCCCAACCAAAATATCCAAGAGGTGGTGGCTGAGTGGGAGGAAAGGAGCTCTGGGCAGAGGAGGAGCCGGGCTCAGGCTCCCCAGCAAGGCTGGCAGCAATTCCTGGTGCCACCTCCTGGTGTTCCCAGATTTGGGTTTAGCACAGGCAGGATGAGCCTGCTCCGGGTTCTCCTCTCTCTGCAGGTCACTGAGGGATGAGCAATGCAGGTTTGGGCTTCTTTTTTCTACCTCTGTTGAGGTTGGGATTGAAGGCACTTGCTCCCCTGTCGGGATTGAAGGCACTTGTTTCCCACCCTGAGATATCCCACACTTTGATCCAACTCCACACCTGGAATCCCAGTGCTGTCAACCCATTTTGGAAGCCTTCTCCACGGCCTCAGGTCAAATACAGAATTTTCTTGGGAGTCTGTGCCCTTCAGCACAGAAAGTTTAAAATTCTCAGCACCCAGGACTGCCCAAGGAGCAGATTTTATCAGAGCACCCCATTCTTACCCCAGGAGGACTCATATTCCTTATAAATCTCTCAGCCCAGTATTTGAAAGGCACCAATTTGCGACACTTTGGACACACAGAACTATTTCCATCTCTGAAATATTCACAGCCCTTCTCTCCTGTGGGTCTTTAATCACCGTGCCCAACTGCAAGGCTGGCAATTATCCTCTTGAGATCATTTGGAGGGAACAATATTCATTGTTTTGAGCAAATAACATTAAAAAATATAAAGCAAATACGTTTGAATGGGCACTGAGGTATTTGTGGCAGATTCAGAGTGAGATCTTCCTGGTCTGTGGACATCACTGATAATTTGGAGATTTGGTCAGATCCAATAGAAATAATATCTGACAGAATCCTGCCCTACACTTTTGTGGGTAGTTTTAGTTTGAATAAACTTCAGCCACTTGCAAGATCCCCTCCTGCTGCTGTCTGTGCTTTTCTGGTTCTCTCTTGCCTCACACCAGGACTCATTTTGAGGCAGGAGCTGAAACCAGGGGAGCACCAGGGCACTTTGTCACATCACCAGCACATTGTCACATCCATTTCCCCCCAGCACTTGTGTGGGAAAATGATCAAACTCAGGAAAATTAAATATTCCCCGAGTGCAATGAAATCAGGATGGGAAAATGGCACCACAGATCATTGACAGCATCAACAAAAAGCCTTTATTTGAGAGAGAAATGTTCTTACCTGGCACTCAGAGCTGGCCAGGCTGCACTGGCACTGCTGACACGCTGTCACATTATTGACACATCCATTTTCCAAGTGATCCGCCAGCTTCCTCCTCATCACCACGTGCCCACAGCCAGTGTGACAGGGGATCAAAGCATATTCACATAAACTCTGATGCTCCTGGAAGTACAAAGTTATGAAGCAACACGTGAAGTGCTCATTCACATTTATCTATAAATAGATATTCACATTTATCTATAAATAGTCTCTGTTCTGGCAGCCCAGGGCTCTGATCTGCATTTCTTCTAAGCTTGGGTAAAGTCCCACCCCACAAAGTTACTGAGATTACTGGTGAAAAATTCACCAACTTTACTGGGGCTTTTTTTTTTAATTATTAATTTTGAAAAAATCTCAAAACCAAAACCAAAACCAAACAACATTTGGTAAATTCAAACGTGAGGTCTCCCTAAAAAAGCCCCTTAGGGCTTTTGCTTGAAAACAACATGATCCTGGTCCCAGCTTTCTCCCTTGTATTCATTACTCAGATTTGCATGGTAGATTCCACAAATCTTGCCCATTCAAACATTTTAACTGAGGCATTTCAGATCAGTCTGAAGAGTGATGAATACAATCAATACATTGACAGAGGAGGGAATTATTTCTCCAATAAAACATGCCAAGGACATTGCCTGAACAGTGCCCTGGAGACTGAAGCGCTCTCCCTGCCACCACCTGCTTGTAGCAGCCTTGCATTAAAATAATTAGAAAACCACTGGATAAAATATCAAGTTGATGTAAGTTTGTGCAATGTGAGGTTCATTCAGAATGTTCTGGATTTGGCCAAAGCCCTGCTAAAGTTAATCACAGAAGCACAGAATGATTTGGGTTGGAAGAGACCTTAAAGATCATCCAGTCCCAACCCCCTGCCACGGGCAGGGATAGATTAATGGCACATTTTTAGACAAAAACATTGGTATAAATCACAATACTAACGCTGATTCTAATTAACTGCATTAATTTGTGTCTGCTGATATCCTGGTTTCATTGCCCCTCTGTCCCCACCCCATGTTAATCTGAATAAACTCTCTTTGAACATACTTCAAAATCTTTCATGACGCCAGCCCAGCTGCACCCAGGGGTCACACAGCGGACTCTGAGCTCAGAAATCTCTTTATTAATGGCAGCATCACCAAAAGCCTGGGAAGAAAACAAAGTAATAAAAAACCATTGGTCAGAAAGCACTTTTGGATGCATCCTTGGAATAGAATCAGGGTGCTAGAAATACACACCTTGATAAATCTTTAATTTTTTTAAATTTACTGTACTACATAAGACTCTGTGACCTGGCAAGCTAACCTTAGTGTAGTAGAAGCCCAAATAATTATGAAATAACTTATTTCTTAGCACTCAAAAATAATTTATTTGACACGATATTAATTTACTGAAAATAAGCCCAACTACAGCTCTTATTTTGCACTTCTTTTCACAGGAGCCTGAAATATTTCACATGCAGCGATGTGCTGACAGGACCCTGCCTGTGGGGTCCCTTAATGAATGCATTTCATTAGCGGGGTCATTAACACCTCCTAAACGTGCTGCAGTGAGCACTCGAGAGTCTCTGCACCGAGAGCACTGCTCAGATCCGGGCTGCTTCCATTTAGCAGGCACCGAGTGCTAAAAAATCGCAACCAGATGGGAGAGAGGCTTGTTCTTTGCACTACGTAGATTTCTGTGCTGTTCTAACACGAGGAATTGTACAATTGTTATGTAATGATGAAACACTGCTCACTTTAATACTACACCTTGCACTAAAATAGGAGCCCTGGCACAAGAAGAAGCCCTGCCACAGTTAAAGGCATCTGCCATTGGGAAATTCATTCCAGAATTGAGGTGTTTTCTTTCTCCTGGGACATCACCAAGTTCAGCATCAGCAGCAGATCCATTATTTTGCTGCTTTCTAAAGCTTGGCTTTTATGCCACTGTCAGCTGCCTGTTTGTTTTCATTTCCCCCCCCCAGAAATGTAGACAAATGATGTGTCTGTTGATATCCCTGCATGTAATCATAGAGGAGGGAAAAGGACAGGCTGGGACTGGGCCTTAGGGCCCACTTTGCATTTGGGATACAGAACAGCACAGCAATCTGCCAGGAAAATCACACAAGAAGAGATCTGCACCATTAAATTACAGATGAAACATTGGCCAGGGCATGGTTTGTATCAATTATTATGTTCAGCTTCATGTTTGAAGGGTACAAGAAACCATGAGGTTGGAAAATCCATTAAAAAACTTCCTGAGGATAATAAGTAATAGTAAAGACATTATTACAAGTAGGAAATCACCACTTACTTTGAGACAATAAAAAGTTAATCATATGGAAGAGTTTGGGAATTTACATTGCAGAACCTCGATTTGGGAAGTCCTGAGGCTGCCATTACACTTTTTAAAATCAAAAACTCTGGGAAATCCAAGTTATTAAAGCTTAAGTTAAAATGTGTGACTATCAGCTGCTATTGCATTTCATATTATTCCCTTCTGGACTCCAGTCCAATGATGACTACAGAGAATGGTTATTGATAAATTAATGATCTGTGAACTACAACTTACCCTGTCTTCTGCCAAAAGGCTCTCCTCACCTAAAGTGTTGGGATCTTCCTCTTTACATTTCTGGCAAATTGCATTTTTATTGTTTCTGGTAAAAAAGAAAGAAAAATTAAATACCAATCCCATGGTGTACTGCGGTTTAGGAGGTCTCTGTGTAGGCACTGACACAAATAAAACCATGAAAATTGTGATTTTCACTCAGAATCCATAGTCCTTGTTCACTAAAGGCCAATTCTTGAGCATACTGGTGTCGAAAAAGTTTTGCTCTTCTGTTGTTCAAGATCAGGAGTATGCCCATTAATCTTACCTGTATTGCAGGAAAATAAGGGCAGCCTGAACCATAAACAGGAATAAAGATTTATCCCATGAATGACTCAAAAACTCCAAGTAGGAAAGAGAATGTGAAAACTGAAATCTTTTAAAACACAGAAAACGCCCGTGTTGCCCAGACAGATACAGACATATATGACATCATATTCACCAAAACCCCATTAACATCCCTTATCAAAGGGCTATGAAGTGCCAAGGAAGCCTTCAAGGTTAAATCAGAATTATTTTATCACAGACAGAAAAGCTCCACCAGGCCCCAGAGACACCCATGGCAGAAACAAGGAGGAGGCAGGGAATACCCTGCAGTGCCCATCCTTGCAGCAGGGAATGCCAGCAGGCCAGGCAGCCCCTGGCACAGCCCAGCACCTACCTGACGATCCAGGTGAGGCAGGCAGAGCAGTACCTGTGCCCACACAGTGTCTGCAGGGCTTTCTTCAGGATGTTGTGGCAGTTGCTGCACAGGAACTTCTGCCCAGGCACGTCCTCACAGATGCTGGTGGGGTATCCAAAGGGGAACTCGTCCTCATCGGGGCCAGAGCTGGGGGGGTCCTGCAGGCTCCTGGGGCTGCTCTCAGCCATCTCAGCGAGCTCTGGCCAAGAGGAGAGAAAATGCAGGCGCTCAAACACTCACTTGGATGTGCGGGGATGCAGCAGAGCCCCTGAGCAGCCCCAGAGCTGAGCAGTAAGCTCGCTGTGCTCGGCTGGGTCTGCAGTGACAGGCGCGACCAAATGTCACAGAGGGGTTTGACCTGCCACCAGCAGGAAATTACACCTTTAAAACTTCCCTCAAACACAACACAAAAATAGACCTAAAAGTGTCCTAAAAAGGGTGGGTTGGGGTTTTCTTTCAAGAGTTTTTAGCTTGTAGAAAGATGAGCTACAGTCCTGTCAGTCCTCATCACAGAAGATTGTTTCTGCAGAGTAAATCCCCAACCACACCAATTCTCAAAATTCGTGATTTCACTTCATGCACACAGAAACTGAGCAGCTGGTGTGTTGACAGTGACTTTCCCGAAGTCATAAGACTTGTGGTGAGATGACAAAGGAAATCCCAAGGCCACAAGCCCTTGATGCTGTGCTCTGGCCAGGCCCACCTGGAGCCATATGTGGCAAGGTGTTGTGCACATTCAGTTTGGTTTGGTTTGCTGCGCAGTGGGACACTGATTCTGATGTCTCTTGGAAAGTCCAAGGAAGGTTTTCACCCAGGGAAGTGGTGAAGTTTAATTATAACAACCCCTTCAGTAAGGCTTTTTTTCCCCCATGACAGCACTGACACAGCATTACCTGTTTCAGTATTACCAGCAGTCACGCTGACTGAGAAATCTGAAAATAAACGACTGCAGGCTGCCGTGGGCAGGCCGGGCTGGCTCTGTGACCGCCGTGATGGGCAGGGCACAGCCCGGGCTGGAGGGTCTGTCTGGGGGC
>NW_005054329.1:2036897-2040400 GCF_000277835.1 Geospiza fortis | reverse complement strand
CGGGGCAGCCCCGCTGGGCCTCAGCCCGGGGTGGCACAGCAGGGAAACACAGGAGGTCAGCAATGCCTGCAAAGCCTTCTTAGAGTGCAGGGAAGATTCTACACAGCAAAGTTTCATTATCAGCAGGAGGTTCTCTTCACCCCTGACACGGCCTGCCACCCTCTCTAGTTCAGACAGAGGATTCAGTCAGAAAAAGAGTTGTACATGCAAATCTGCTCACTCTTCCTTGTGGGGAATATCCCCAGGGGTGAGGCCCTGCTGAGCATTGACAATGAAAAGCAGAGGTGTTTCACTGGCTGTGCACTGCTGCCCTGGCAGGAGCCACCAGTGCAGGTTCTGTGGGTGTGTGGCTGCTGAGGGATTCCTTACACAGCGTTTGCCCGAGTCTGGCACCTTCCCCTGCTGGGTGTGCACAGACAGACACAACAGACACCTCAGCTCCACTTCCCTCCTCTCTGGGCTGATCTGATGGAGATCTGTAGTTCAGATCAGCAGGGCTGGGTGTTAACTCAAAGCTAGAAGGAAAATGTGACACAGCCCCAGTGAGGCCTTGGCCTGACACATTTGGCCTTGTTTGGGTTGTTAAAATTCATCCTAAGTTAATTTGGCCCAGGCAGTTTCTGCCAGGATGTGAGTTAAAACCTCTTTCAGAAACGAAAAGATTTCTGGATGTGGTTTTTCAAACTTTGGGGATACAAAGAGGTGTAAGATGTTAATTTTAGAATGATCACAGGGTCAGGTTCAGGGATGAAGTGGCAGCTCCACCACTTCCCTGTGCCCTTAACTCACTCCTCTCCTCTGGCTTTGAGACTGCTTGAAAGTTTCTGTGATTCTGCTGCACCTCTGTCTCCAAAGGTGCTGAATTACACAAAGAAACTAAAGATAAGGTTTTGGTACTTTCCAAACTAGAGAGATTTCCTGTGGTAAATTTCCCCCATATGAGATCAGTTAACTGAAAACAGGATGTGGCTCAGAGAGAGATTAAAATTTGAAGCTTAGTTTTACTGTAGAGCCATTCCAGCAGTGCTCAGCATTGCAGGGCACTGTGTTACTATTTAGGGGGAATGACCATTTTATATCCTAGGGGAAAAGTGCATAAGGGAATATATTCCTGTATTTAATATCACCTTTTAAAAACAAGCCAAGGTATTGAGACTTTTAATGCTACAAATTTCATAGGACATTGAAAATGGAATGTAGGCTCAGATGCTCTGGGTTTTAAAGACTGTAGTCAAAAGGAGAGTTGTATTTCAAAGAGATGTTTAAGATAGGGATGTCTCCTTCCATCAAAACATGATTTTCAATTAGTATAAATTCGCTGGAAATGTGCACATGTTCTAGGAAAACCTGAAAAATGGGTAAAACACTGGAAGGAAAATTTGCTAGCAAAAGCAAATCCAGTGCCCATGAGATCCAGTACTTCTAGGAACTGGAGCTCAGTGCTTCAAGTCAAGATTCCTGCCTGCTCAGAGCTCTGATGTGAGGGAGCTCTGTAACTTCCACACTATTACTTGTTTTCTGAATGGAACACCATGTCTGGGAGGTTCCACCAATTAAAGATTAGAAGAAGAAGAATCATTAAATCTGATTATTGTTATCCTCAGTGAACTCGACAGCTTTGCCACAATTCAGCCTCCTGTCTCAAATAAAATCTTTTTACATGTTTCAGTTTGATCTGTCTGTGCCTACTACCAGTTGTAGCTCTGCTTTGTTTTGGTGCTACCCCAAGGACCAGCCCAGCCCTCATTACAAGAGCAGGAAAGTTTCCTACTAGGGTTCACAAATCTGGACTGTAACCCTCAAAGAGACATCAGGAATTGATTTTATTTCCCTCATCCCTGCCCTGCCTCAGGATTTTTCCCAGATCATATTCTTTGCAAGAGAGAATTATCATAGGAATTTTTTCCTCCAAAGAATAGATGCTCTGGAGCACCTCTCCAGCATTTGACGGGAGAAAAGCACCCAAAAATAGACACTTTATTTATATATATGTGTATGTGTGTGGCTTATTTCAATCACTCATTAAGCAGTTTCCACAAGCCAAGCCAAGGAATCACCCTGAAGAGCAGAGAGAAAATGAAATCATTTCTCTCTATCACAGTGGCCTTGATGGTTTCCTACAAGCAAGAGTATTTCAGAGTAACTCCCTGAGAGATTTCTGAGGCTGCCTCTGAGTTGAGGCCACCAGGCAGACCTTGTTCATGTGGGGAAGCTCCCTGGTGGCCTCGTGCCTCAGTCTCTGTCCCCCAGAGCAGGACAGACGTGGGCTGCAGTGTGTGAGCCCAGCATGGAGCACTTTGTGCCAGTTTCCCCAGCTGAGGCTCAGCTCCCTGGCCACATGAAGGGTTCTGCTGTACTTGTGGTTGTGCTTCTGTTTCTCTTAATGTACAGAAAGCCTGAGCTAAACTGGAAAATTCTGAGCTGCTTCTTTCCATTCTTAATGCCTTGGAGAGAACTCTGGGAATGGGAGCTGTGCCCACGGGGAAGGCTGCCAGAACCCTCTTCCAAAGTCTGGATGTGACATGAAAAAACAAGTTCAGTTTCAGATATCTTTTGACTCTAAACCAGCTGGGAAAATGTGGATATTCTATTGATTGACTGGGACTAATTAGTGGAAACAGAAAAAGGAAACATCAGATTTATTTAATATCTTCATGAATTCTCATAAATGACAAGAACTGAGGGGAAAGTGAAGGTTATGGCAAATCCCCTTTAACCCTTTCAGAAGCTGCTCATTTTGCTAATAGCAGTGAAAAATAAAGATGTTTGAAGATGTTTTCCACATGTCAGAAGCAGAAGGAGACTGACTCTGCACTAACTTGCATCTCTCCTCCACTGAGCCCATAATTCCCTCTGCTATTGCAGGATGACTAACAGCATCAGGCTCAGCTTTCCAATGGTATTTTTCAGTGTGATTCATAATCCTGAATAATTTCCACACCACCACTGACATGTCTCTCTGTACCTGTATTTTATGGGCAACACACCCAGGGAACACAGAAGCTCCAAATGTTATCTGAGGTTTCACAAGGGGAAAACAAAATTCTCTTTATCCATGTTGTAAAGGGAAAACAAAGCCCTCAGTAAAACACTGCTCCAGCAAGCAGGAAAACTCCTGAGTGTTCACAAACCAAGATGTTTTAAGGAGCATTCTCAAGGAGAAAGGAAAATGAATTTTAAGCACAGGGGGATCCTGAATGAAAAATTACAGCTGGAAGTGGGGAAAGCAGGTAAAAGAGTAACAGGCCTATATTCTGAATAGGGGAAACAGGTAAGTGTCTAACTCCTGAATAAAAGGAGCCCTCTCCTGAGGCCAGACCTCTTGGCAGCTGTGCCAGGAATGGGACCCAAGAGCCCAAAATCCCAGACATGTTCCCAGCAGGATCCTTGGAATCCAGCCAAGGAAACAAAACTTGTAGCTCCATGTCCAACATCTGAATCACAAACTGGGTGTTGGAACCCCAAAGCCAGAGGAGGGAATGTCCCCATCTGCCCAGGCTCAG
>NW_005054329.1:2021379-2036846 GCF_000277835.1 Geospiza fortis | reverse complement strand
TGGGGCAAGACACGGACTGAAGGAAACGCAGCATTTCCTAAATCTGGTTCTCTAAAGTCACATCCAAGAGTTTTTCTTATCATGAATATCTTGTTTCAAAGCCCTGGGAAGTGTTCCTGGGCTGGGACTAATCCCAGTTCAGCCCTGGGCACGGGGATTGGCAGGATCAGCTCATGTGGGTTTAGGTGCACCCCCTCAGTTTCTGGTATAAATCCATGGAATCCTGCTAAATTATGTCAAGGATTAAGTTGATCCCTCATGGTTCCATAGGAAGCTTTTGATCCTACCTTGTTTTTGAGATTCCTGACCAAAACAGAAGCTTAGAAGGAAGCCCACCCTTTAATATTACATAGATTGGTGACTTCAAACTGCTGGAATTCACTGCTGCTGGAAATGAACACCCATTCCTACCTCCCTGTCAGAGCCTGGGGATGAATATCCTCTAGGACCTTATGGCAGAAGGTTTTAATGGAAAATGTTATGATTTAAGCAGTGAAAATGACATTTTTATGGCATATTGCTTTTTATAAGTAACGAAGGAAACCTGGCTAATCAGCCATGCAGCAAAGGAGTAATTTCAGCCACAGCTGCCACTTAGGCCCAGCCTGTCACCAACACCTCAGCTGATGTCTGTATTTTGCAATTCACCTTTCAGCAGGTACAAACTGGCACAGTGCATCCTTCAGTGGGGATGGGTGAGGTGTTCCTGACATATTTCCTCTTTGGAAAGCAATTTTCCCACTGTTTTTTCATGCTGCAATTGAAGAAATCCTCTATCTGCAGATGTAGACGTCAAGTGTAGCTCCCTCCAAAATAATTTCAATGCCACTCATTTGTTCTAGCTGAGGATGTGCTCCTCATGGTACAAACTGCAGGGAACTGCCAGTGGTCACAATGTGCTGCTGGGGCTCCTCTTGTAAAACCAAATTAGACAATTCAAGTCCATACCAGGGCTCCCTGGAACCAGCCTCAGAGCACTAAACCCAGCTCTGAACCTCTGTGTGCTCTGGAGTCCTTTAAACTGGCACCAGTGGGGCTGCTGCCCTTAAGAGAAAATAGATTTTCCACTGTAAATCCCAATTTTGGGGGTTTAATATCTCAGCTGATTTAAAGTGTGTCTAATATAACTTTTTGTTTACTTTGTCTGTAAAAGAAATTGCCCCTTTTAGCTTCAAGTAGCAAATAAACAAAGGAATTATAGTCTGAGCCACAGCACCTTAGGAATAATCTGCATTTCGTGACTTCTAGCTCTGAATGTGGGTAAATATAACCATTTTATAAATAACCCCCTGAGTGTAACAAATAGTTCCTGGGACAGAAAAGAAAGGGCTGAATAGAGCAAGTTTTACTCAGGATCTCTCTGCTATTGTTTTCTACACTTGAATGTTGTTTTTATGAGAGTTGTGGTGTTTAATCCAGTTTAGTATTTTCCAGGAAATCGGTTGCTGCTTAAACATGTATCCAAATTCCAAGTTCATTCAGAACTTGAAAAGCAAAATTTAACACAAGGACTGGAATTCTGTAATGATCCAGGAATTGGCAAAAGCAAACTCTTGGTTTCCCAGGAGAATGAAAGAGCCAAGCCCAGATATTTCTCCTAATTAGAGATGAAAACATTATTAAATATCCTAAAAATTGAAAGCATATGTAACTGCTCTAAGGTGGGTGTTTTACTGGAAAACAACTGACAGCCATGCTAAATTTCTGTGTGTTCTGATGTAAGAATTCGGCAGGAGATTAAGAACACATTTTGCTGGGAGACATGTCTAAACATTAACATTTACACAGGCTGAAAATAGGCCTCTGTAGGCAGGGTCAAGTGAGACAACGCACCATGGATGGACACCAAATTGGCAGCTCCCAGACAGTGATTTTTTTAAATTACAAAATAATCTCCAGTCAAAAGAAAAGATGGATTTCCTTACTCTGTGTTCCCTCATCTCCTGACACCCCTTCTGTAAATGGAGCTACAGACCCCTGCCAGCTGATTCCACAGCTCCTCCTTTGTGGAAATGGGTGCTTGATAACGTTTCTTAAAAGAGTTTAGAACTGGAAAGGAATCTTACCAAGGATCTTATTCAAGGATTTTGTATTGCTCCACCTGTTTCCTGAGAAGAGGGACTGTCCCTACACTGAACATCCACACTGCTGTGCAAATACAGAAAAGAATTTTGGTGTGATATTCTGGCTTTGCATTGCCCACAAGCACTGAACAAACTCACTGTGATGAAGTGCACATTTCTCCCATTCCAAATCATTTCAGATGAGAGTGAAGCATCATAGCAAAGTAAAAATTATGTGCTAACTTGGGCTGGCACCCCCTAGCTCATGGGAGCATTCTTCTCTTCCCCCTAGTATTTAATAAATGTGTTGGGGTCAGCCAGGAGAGAATTGTGGCAGTCACTGTGGAGGTATTCAGAAGTAATAATACTAGTAATGATGCTAGTAATACTAGTAATAACACTAACCTGCAATAGGGATTTATCATTCCTCTTCTAAAATTGTCAGGTATTCCTAATTCCACACCATTTTTGGCAGAGCACTTGCCTGAGTAAGAGTACCTAGGGCTTGTGGCGTGTCCTGAAGGATTCTGCACACAAAATCACTTCTTCCCTGCTTGGGGAACAATGGCCAGAGAAAGGCACCCTTTGGCTCCCTCCCTAAATTAGTCACAGCTCTTTGGCACAGCCCAGCAGCTTTCAGCCCAGAGCAAAGTGTGAGTTTCACATGTCACTGTGCATAACAGGCTGGAATTTGGGCTATTCAAGTCACTCACCAGCTTGGGTCATTGAGATTAATTTCTGGTTGCAATGAAAAGAGAAATGTGTTCATTTTGTGATGCTTAGCTGTCTAAAAAACCAGTAAAATACAAATGGAAATGTACAGAAATAGGTATTTTTAAAAGAGCTAAAGGATAACACAGTATTAACCCTTAGATTTGTTATAATTCTGGAATTCAACCAACTCAAGCTGCCAAGAGAACCCAGGGAGAATCACATTTGAATGGCATCTGCTGAGTTTCCTTATTCAAAGGGAAATTATGAAAAAGGAATAGAAGTATAATGCCCAAACTTATTTAATTGCCCTTAGAGAGTCCTGCTTTGAGATGATCTGTGCAGGCAAGGTCAGCCATCCTTTTTTTTTTTTGGAAAAGAGGGGATAAACGTGGGCAGGAGCACTCAGCTCTGAGTGCTTCATCAGCAGAGCAGGCACCTGGCACTGCCTGGCCTCTGGGAGCACTGCAGCAGTGGGGCAGGGAAATCTGAGTTTTTCTGGAAGCACTACAGCTCTTGGCTGGGGATTCAAAGGCTGGAACATTTGGAGACTTCCACATCACAGACATAAACAAGCAGGGAACAGAAAAACACTGTGTACAATTCAGAGAGAAAAGCTCTGGTGTCCAGAATCCACAGCAAGCTTGGAAGGACAGAATGTGCTTTGAAATAATTTCCATTTCATAATACAGATGAGTCACCTAAGCAGTGATTATTCCAAGAATTTCCATGTTTGCTGGGATTAATCCTGGGGGCAGTTTGGTGCCTCAGAACTCTCTGACCGTGAGGCACCAAGGTTGGCACTGAGCTCTAAAATCACTCCCATGTCACTTCCACCTTCTCTTGTCCTGCAGAAATCTGCCAACATCCTTTGCATGTGGAAGCAGATGGACACACAGATATACCTTTCCCCCACGTGGTTTTGCTGTGAAAGTCAAGCCATGCCAGGTGGGGAAGGGAAATCTTCCTGACACTGGGATCTGTGCACACCTCCATCCTACACAGGGCTAATTATCTGTACAAATTTAAATACATGCATTTTAAGTATATTACTGATCCCAGTGATATACTGGATAGTTAATTCTGAATAGAAACAGAGAGAACAAATAAAATTAAATATATTTTTTTTAAACTAGTGACTGCAATTGGATATTTAAGAGCAGCATTTTCATGTGTTATTTTTAAATAACTGGTCTTCAGGAGCCTTTTTTGCAGTCTGGCTCACTAAAAATCAATAGAACTGAAATGTCACAAGTCACCTGTGAAAACAAGACATGCTCCTGTCATTTAAAGAGCAAATTAGGTCTGACAATACACAGCCACCAGTTCAGAAGCAGAAATGTTTACAGGTGGCCTGTCTAGACAGCCCCACTGAGCATTTCCATGTACTGCTCCCTGCAGTTTGAGTTTATATCCAGTTGTTACTGGACACAGTGTGAGCTTCTTGGGCTTCTTAGAAAGTTTGGAGGATAAAAAAAAATTCAAATACTCACAGAGCCAAAATTAAAAATTGCATCATCTCTGAATATCTTCTTTCCACATCTTAAATGTCCTGGATTGAGATATTCCTAAGAGAGAGGGAAAACAGTAATTTTAAAGTTCTTGGATGTGCTGCTTTTGGGCAACTCCTCAATACAAATAAAAACGTGTGCAACTGTACTTTGTATCAAATTCTCTTCTCAGTTTTACTGGGAACCAAGGTGATTTGTGCCAGGAGCTGTAAGCAGGAAAATTGGCCTTTCATCTGCCACTTTCCTGCAGGCAAGGCAAGATTTTTAACTGTCAAATTCACTCATCAAATGCAAAGTAACATTTGTTTTAATCCACCTAAGTTACAGGAGATGTTGATTCAGTTGACGGTGTCTTAAAACACAAATAATAAAGGCACACATATAATTGAAGAATTTTGTTTGTTTTGTTTTGTTTGGGTTTTTTTTTTTAACAAGAAAGCAGAGCATAAAACCAGCATCAGTTACTGTCAGGAATGGAAATGCAAGAATTCAAAAAAAGAGTACAAAAGGAAAAGCTAAGGAATGGAGTTTCTTTCACAGAGAGCTCACAAAGTGGCTGCACATATTTATGTTCTGATGAGACTTGGGTTTAGGGACAAGACAGTGCTTTTCATGTTTGTTTTTGCAGTCAATCCAACTCTTTTGACTTCAAATGTCTTTGCACCATTCTGCGTTATTCTCTCATCCAAGCTTAAAAATCATATTGGAGCATTACTCTGCTGTAATAACATTGCTATAAAATACATGCCAAGATAATTTTTCATGATAACTACTAATGAGTGTTCAGTCCAAAAGAATTAATAAATAGGTGAGGATTTTTCTTCTTTTCAATGGGGTTTGATCTGGATTTTTAATTTAAAAACTGTCCAAGTAAATTAACAGCCACTGATGAGGAGATCTTCAGCAAAATCCTCCATTGTGTTCAGAAACTCCTGACAGGATGGACAGGCTGTATTTGAAGGCCACCACTCAATCCAAGTGCTGGAGTCCAAAGGATACTGGAATCTAAGAAGACAACAGAAAATGATCATTTGCTGCTAAGATTTGGGAAGGAAAATGTCAAAGAGAAAAAAAAATTACAATATGGAAATGCTGGCTCTGTGTTCATAATCCTGCTTTAAGTGTGCACATCTGACACCACATTGTGTGACTACTGGTTGAAATACTTTCAAAATTAAATCAGTTCTGTACCTCACCAGAATTATTACATACAAACACTTTAAGATTAAATCTCAGCATATCCTGGTGGTAAATGACTTACTTGAAACTGTAACCAATGGGTATCTTTAGGGCTTCTTTTCCCATGATCAAATACTGCTCTCCTGGGTTCAATTCAACTTCTGTGCAAGTCTTCTTTTTAACAAAGGTTATTTCATTATTTTTTTGAGCAAAAGCCTGCCCTGAAAAAAAAAAACCAACCAAAAAAATCAAGAATTGGACAATTACACAGAAAGAATTTCCAGTAATTCATATATTAAACAGAAAACACTAAAATGTTCTACAGTACTGCACAGCCAGGGGATCTCTTTGCCACTGTTCTGTAATAGGAAAATTTAATTATATAAAACATGTCTCTTGTAAAAGATTTTTCAATTAAATCTGAATGGCAAATAAGCCTTGTGCACATTAAAAAATTTAATATTATAGTAACGTTAAGGAAATATGGGATGCTTAAACTCAGAGGACAAAGGAGTGAACATCAGCTTCAGTTCCACAGGCCCAACAGGTAATACAGTGAGTGCCCAAGAGCATTCCAACTCCTTTCTCCCAGGAGCAGAAACATGGAACTCACCCCTTTTATAGAGATCCAGGAGATTTGCAGAATACTTCACAAAAAAACCCTCCTCACTGCGAGATAAGATATTCACTTTATAAACTGCAGAAAGACACAAAGCAGAACCTGGTTATTCCTTGTTCCTGCTGTGCATCCTGAGTGTCTTAGAGGTGCTCAGAGGGAGAATTATGCTTTTTTCCAACCCTGATTTCTGGGAATGCAATGGTTCCAGGGGCAGAAAGCACTGGGAAGTGCCACCCACACCAGATCTGAGGGCAGCTGTGGGCAGAGCTCACCTTTCTCTACATCACTCTATGCACTGGCAGCCACACTAGATTTCTGAGCACTACAGCTGTAATTTGAACAAGATGCTGTGCAGCAGCAGCAGCCAGAACAAAGAGCCATCTGAGAGCAAGGGAAAAGGCAGTGGGCCCAGAAGGACAAGCCAACCTACAACTAATAGCAACCAAAACTGCCACCACCCTCCATTCCAGCCTAATTAAAGCCTACTCAGGATCATTTGCCTAATCCATCCTCATCATCCTCATCTCCACATACAGAAACAACCAATGGCCTTCAACCTTCGTAAAAACCACTAAATCCTGAAAATCATCAACACCAGATCTGAGGGAAGCTGTGGGCAGAGCTCACCTTTCTCTACATCACTCTATGCACTGGCAGCCACACTAGATTTCTGAGCACTACAGCTGTAATTTGAACAAGATGCTGTGCAGCAGCAGCAGCCAGAGCAAAGAGCCATCTGAGAGCAGGGAAGAGGCAGTGGGAGCCCCCTTACCATAAGCAGTGTCCCCCTGGCAGGCAGCCTCTCTCCTGCTCTCAGCAGTCACCGAGCCCCCCAGTCTCTCCTGGACTTTACCACACTCACCTGTGAGGAGAAAGGGAAAGGCAGAGGTAAGAGAATGCCAGCACATGTCCCCAAAGAAAACATGCACTTCCATCATCCTGCATGGGAAAATTAACTGAGCAACACCATAAGTACAGGATTGCATGCTGGAACAGTGAATATTTAAAATATACCTCGAACACCAGAGTTAATCCAGTCAGACTTCCATGATCACACTGCACACAGCTTTAAATTTCTTTTTAATGTAAAATTTGGAGGAGAAACAGCTGTGTTCTTATGGGGACTTTTTCCTTGTGTTCAGTGTGGCTTTGTTCAAAGCACTCCACTGCATTTTCCCACAAAGTAAAATGAAAAAACATCTTCAAATAAAGCTTACCTTCCATGCATTTGCATTCATCTCCTTCACACAATCTCACCAGTTTTTCATCTCCATAGGGGTTATAAAGTATGGTGCATCTTTTGTCTAGAAGATCCAGAAAGAAATAAAAAATACATGTAGAAAATCAAAGTCTAAGATGTCAACAGTGAAACTTGGCGAGGCAAAAGTCACCTGAGCTTCAAATAAAATGGAGTAAAAAAATCTGTTAAAGCTGGGAAAATGTAATTCTTTAGGAGGAATACAGAGCTAAAAGGCAAAAAAGGATGTGGTGAGCTGGAACACATACCTGGTGCATGATACTCATACACAGTGAAGGTGGCAGGGTTCAGCATTCCAACCCGGAAAAGCTGACTGATCCTGAAGCCAACACACAGGAACTTGTGAGCTGGCACCTGTTTGAGAGACACATGAATTAAGGAGCTCTAAAAGAGGCCAAATGATTCCAAAGAGTAAAAGCAGTGCTTACAGTCAGGGGAGGGGTAACATACAGAGTCTATCTGCACGAGAACATGCCCATCTTTTATCTCATAATCTGCTATCAGCTGATCAACTCCACTCGCAAGCTGCAGGGCACAGAAAAAGATAAAGAACAGTAAATATTACAGCTCTGTCATCTAAAGCCAGTAAGGGAAGAACCATTCTTGAATACTTGCAGTAGATAAATCCTCTGGATTGGCCTCCACTCCACTGACCAGCCCTATGTCCATCACAGCATGAGCAGAGCCCGAGCGGGGCTCCCTGGCACTGGGCCTGTACCTGAATTAGATTAGAGCCAGTGTTAGTTAATTATAACTGAAATTAAACAGATCTATTTGAATGTGATCCCAGAAAAACCTGAGGAAAACTGTCAACATTTAGGCCCCAGTAAACTATGAAGCAAAACAGTCCAGATAAATCCATTCAGATTTCTGCCAATACTGTGCACGAAGAAGCTTTTAATGCTTATGTTCCAGGAGAACACAAACATAACCAGAACACTCCTCCCCACAGAGATCATGACCTCTGGCTCTGATTCAGTTCACACATGTACGTAACAGTGAGGAAACAGAAAGAAAAGATCAGGAGAGCTGATGGAGTTATTAATAAAAGCCTCACTCACTTACTTTGCACAAGCCTCCAGGCGCCCCAGGGGTTCCCCCTCTCTTTTTATGCGACCTGTTTGTGGCAAGTGGAGCCAAAGAATTTCAGAACTCTCCAGAAGCAGTAGCCCAAAACTCTCACAAAGCATTTTCACCGTTGGAAGGTAATTCTTTACATTGTTTTGGTGGCTGTTTTTATAGGAAATCATTATCTAGCCACAAACAAATGACATTTACCTCCTTGGTAATTCAGGTGAAATGACAGCTTTAAGGTTTAATGTAGTTTATTGTGTGTTTATATTGTTTAAACTCAGAATTTGGTTCTGTCCCCTGTTGTAATTGGACTAGAACTCTCAGGACTTTGTAGAACTCACTGTAACCTCTCCCACTCCCCATCCTATGTCTTTCTTCTCATTTCCCCACCTGTAAAAACCCTTCCATAAATGACTAAAAATGAACCTAACAGAAATAAAGGAAATACTAATTCTATTCACAAAAAGGCAGTAATTTCAAACAGGGCTAAAAAAGCTTTTAGCAATTTCTTTTCCAGTTTTGCATTTAGAAAGTGGCAGAATTTATTTATTTCTTAATTAAAAAAACACTAGTCAAAAACCCAGGATTTTTTCCCCTCCCTCCCTTGCACTGACCTGAGTAGCAACATTTAAAATTATATTAACCATTTACCATCATCTCTCTTAGGAACAATCTTCAGTTCAAAGTTACAGGACTCTTCAGAAGTGCCAATGGTGTTATACACTGTCCTCACCTGCACACACACAAATAAATCAGACAAAACAGAAGCAGCAACAAACAATCCTCAAAACTGGCATAAAACTGTAAAAACTCACACTGGGAAGAACAGAAACAAGTCTGGTTTATTGGTAATATAAAAATACCAGCAAAGCAGAGCCAACAAATTATCAGCATAGAAAAAAATGGGGAGTTCTTGAGCAAAACCACAGCATATTAAGAAAAGAGAAATTCAATTTAAAAAACCTGCTTGCCTACTTACATTTACTGTAGCTATGCCAGTGCTGCTGCCAGTGCTTACATACAGATCATCTTGCAAAGGTACCTGAAGAATTGGTGAGGAGAAAGAAGTTGCACATTAATAATAAAGAGTAGCAACAATTAGCAACAATTCAGGTCAGCTGATCTGCTTGTCTTGCTTATATTTCAAATACGTAACAGCTTCTGCAGAAATACTAAATTTAAACGAATATTCAAATATATTAAATTTACCAAGATGCTAAGAATTCTGGTTTGCATTTTTAAAGCAATATTATTCACTCACTGTCATAGTTCTTCCCACGAAATTGTCTTCTGTCAGTTTAAACAAGTTTAGGGCTCCACCATTTTTGTAGGACACTTTAACATCCATGTCCAAACGCAGCCGTTTGACAAGAAGGGAATATTCAGTCAGGGCCTCCAGGGCATTAATAGTGTCCTGTCAGAAACCAGTCATAAAGAATTAACTCCAGAGATTCTATTTATAAAATTTCAGTTTATTTTAATGAAGAGAAGTCAGATTTCCCAGAGACCAAGAATATCATGCCAATGGAGCCATTTGATAGTAATCCCATACACAGGAGTCTGATGTTGGCAGTGTGGTCATTTAATTGAATTATCCTCTTCAAATGTTGCTACCATAGAATTATGGAATGGTTTGGGTTGGAAGGGACCTTAAAGCCCCTCTCATTCCAGGGACACCTCCCACCAGACCAGGTTGCTCCAAGCACCATCCAACCTGGCCTGGAATGCCCAGGGATGAAAAAAAAAATGTTTCAGATTTTGGTACTTGAAGAATGAGGACAAAACACGTAAAAGCACACCTGAGTGGAATAAAATCCTCCCCCATATCTCTGTTCTTCAGAGAGCCATTTGATGATGGGCTTGGCATAGTCTCCATCCCCTCTCAGCAAAGTAGTGAGCAAGGCATAGGCTGTGGTTTCAACCATTTGTGCAGTGACAGAGCTGGGGGTTGGCTGCTCTTGTGCTTTGAAGGCATCTTTCCAAAACCTGTAGATGGGGGGGTCACCTGCAGGAGGAGAAAGAGGGTTCAGGTGCAAGCCCAGCAGCAGCTCTGCTCCACCAGGTGAGGCACTGCCCAGCCAGAGCCAGGGATGGGCAGGAGCTCGCTCTGCACCTACCAGGGATGGAAACCCAACTCTCCTGCACTAAAACGGATGTTTGCAAAGTGCTGAGTGCAGATGTGGTGCTGATGGGGACAGGGCTGGCCAGGAGCAGTGGGGATGGAGCAGTACCTGTGCCAAAGGCCTCTGCAGGGCAGAATGGATTTAGTACCTGTGACAAAGGCCTCTCTCTGTAGGGCAGTGGGATGGAGCAGTACCTGTGACAATCCCTCTGCAGGGCAGAATGGATTTAGTACCTGTGCCAAAGGCCTCTCTAGGAGTAGTGGGGATGGGGCAGTACCTGTGCCAAAGGCCTCTCTAGGGCAGAATGGATTCAGTACCTGTTCCAAAGGCCTCTCTCCTCAGGGCAGAATGGATTCAGTACCTGTGCCAAAGGCCTCTCTAGGGCAGAATGACTTTAGTACCTGTGCCAAAGGCCTCTCTCCTCAGGGCAGAACGGATTCAGTACCTGTTCCAAAGGCCTCTCTCCTCAGGGCAGAATGGATCCAGTACCTATGACAAAGGCCTCTCTAGGGCAGAATGGATTCAGTACCTGTGCCAAAGGATGGATTCAGTACCTATGACAAAGGCCTCTCTCTTGAGGGCAGAGAAGGCCGCCCGTGCCGCGCCATGGTTGGGGTCCAGCAGGGCCAGCGCGTAGGCGGTGATGGCCATGGTGAAGGGGCTCTGGGCCTGCTGCACGTTCTGCACCAAATAATCCCCTGCTCTGCTCCTGGCATCGTGGATTTTCTGAAAACATGGACAGCTTACAGCTCACAGCCATCACACTGAGCCTACAGAAACACAGCTTCTCTGTCAGGACTATACAGATATAGCTTATAATATTTTGCTGGCTTTGAAAGACAAAGACTAACAAAGCAAAGAAATCTGTGAAACTGAAAAAAACTCCTGACTTTTTAAAAAAAAAGTTAAAGAAAAGGGAAGAAATTAGAAGCGCACAGCACACCAGCTGGCAGAAATAAAAATAATGTTTACCTGAGTAGGACATATTTTCATTGACTTGTCAATTCCAATAATAGAAAATGCTGTGAGATACAAAGATTTTTCTTTAGCTTCTTGAGGTAATGTACCCTACAAAAACCAAATAATAAAAATAATGAAATATAAGTAAAAGTTCATTTAAATAATAGAACTTCTCAGTGTTAAGTTGTGGAAACAAATAGAAATTCCTGTAAAAACTATAGTTTAGTTAAACCTGAAAATACATTGACTCTTTGTAAGGTAATAGCTCATTTGTAAAAAAGAAACCAAAATATATGAAGTTATTCACAAGCCAGGACTATAAGATTATGAAATGAATCTAAACATTCCTTTTCTGAATATTAAGAAATGGCAAGCAGCTACTTTTTGTGAGAAAACAGAAAGGTCTGCAAGACTGTGCTGGGCTTTAAATGAATTTAGAATAAAGAGAAAAGTTGTCTTGAATCAGTGTTTTGATGAAACACAACCTAAAATATGAAACACTTTATCTCCTGGTGCCTTCAGCTTTTACTGCCTAAGCACAGAAAAGGTTTGGGTTTCATACCTGCAGTTTCACTGGTTGGTAGTTTGAAAATTCATTGAATGACCCATCTAACATCTGACAGTTGTCAATCAGCCACAGAAGGGAATCACAAACAGACATTTTATCAAGATTAATGTATTGATTCACTTGTCCAAGGATTCTTAAAGCAAAAGCTGTCAGCCTGCCAAGAGAAGCAAAGAGATGCTGCTTGTTTAGATTGGCAGGTACTGCAGAGGGCACACACAAATTTACTTCAAAGGGATAATGAAGGTTAATTTTAAATTTAACTTAACAAATGGGCAGTAACTACTGAAATAATTTTAAACCAGGATCAATTCCCATGTATTGGAATATAAAACGGGAAATTGCATCACACTGCAACACCCATGTTTCAGGGTATGAACTCATTCCATCCCAAAGCTATCTTGGTTGTTGTGGTGTGAATTATGGACTCAAAGAAAAGGTTTGGCAAGTGAAACCAAGGAATCAAAAGGTATTATTCAGAGTTGTAAGCACTGCTTAAATCTACCATCACACTCTTGTCTGGTGCTTACTGAAAATATGAAATAAGGCTTTTTCCAGCCCAAATCCCTTTCAGCTCACCATGTGCTAGCTTGCCCATTCTTCCACATGCTGTAGGAGCAGTCAGCATTCCTGAAGGACGAGATGCTCACAATTCCTGAGGGATACATCAGGCACAAGGAAAGTTATGAGAATCACATTTGCTCCCTCAGATGCATCACCCTTCTCACTCAGCAAAGGACCTCTACAACCCTGAAGCAAGAGAAGCAGCAGATTTTTCTACCTTCTTTCATCTTCCTCCTCATCTGAGTCCTGGCGCTCAGGGTCTCAGGGCCCAGTAGATGCCAGTTGTCCGACTCCTCCAGGTAGCGGAACACGTAGAACACGGGGGCAATGCTCATCAGCTCAGCCTCTGCACTGCCCCTGGGCAGGCTGCTCAGCACCTGCAGGCCCCTGGGGCTCAGCACTGTGCCAATCACTTCACCCAGAAGATGTCCTGTGCAAGGAAAAGCCCCAAAACTGATTGAAGCAACAGGTCCTGAAAGCGAATCTAAGGGCAGAATCTGTGAGCAACCATTCTTTGGGAAGTGTTTGAATTTCTACACTAAAGGGGACTTGCAAAGCCTTGTCTCCAAAGAAAAAGAATAAATCAGATTAATTGAGTACAAAATAGGAGGAAAGGTACATATGCAGTGCACTAAAAGTTTCTATTTACCTTTTACGCTGACACTTCTGTCAATTTGTGTTTTAGGGACCAGATTTAGTGGGACTTTGTATCGAAATTCTTGTCGTCTCTTGATTAAACCTGAAATTGAAGATAGATATATATATAATACTGCACAATCTAAATCCACAGATGATTCAGCTGTAATTGACAGATTAAAGGTTACAACTGAGAATTCAGCAACCAAAATACCAAAACTTGAAAACCAGAAATATTCCCAACTGCACAGGCAAACAACATCAAGCTTTGAAAAGGAACAGGGGAAAACTCTTTATCTTTCTTTTGTTACCAAAAAAAATCTGATCTGGACCTAAACTTTGTGGTTTCTTTGGTTAAATGAGAACATATTATATTCCCATTAATAAAGCTGAGGAAAGCTTACAATCATATCACACTAAAAGATATATCTAAAGATTCCTTTAAGAAATTAATCCAAGTTCCCTTAAGCCAAAGCAGGAAATCCTTGGGAAAGGACATATTTACAATATCTCAGGAAGGAGAAACTCCAAGTTTTTCACATTATGAAAAACTTGATTATCAAGAATCAAGACCAGGAAAAAATAACACAAAGACAATTCATCAATTTTCTTACCATAAACACCCTGTGGATCCAAAGTGAAACCTGCATGGTGTTCTTTCTTAACACCTTCTGGCTGGGATCATCGTGAGAAAAGAGGTAGAAAATGGAAACATTTTTGTTTAATCAAATATATCAGCTGAAACAACAGGTTAAACCCACAGTATTTTTGCCTTCTTTTTCTGTAGTTTGACCTAACTGAACACATGAATTTTGGTGTTCTAGCTCACACAATTCTTGAGAAAATTTAACAAAATATTAAAGTTAATCCTTAGGAAAGGAAAAGATCGCGTTTCAGTGAAAATCCAAACCAAACAACTACGAATCAAGTATTCTCCCTTGCTTACAAAGTCTAATCTATTTTTTTTTATACATGTAATCTTTCAGTTCTTATAATCAAGGTTTAAAACTGAGTGTGCTCAAATACTCAGCCATTCCTTTTTCCACTGCACACGCCTCAGTGAATTCAAGAACATTGTGTGATATTAAAATAAAGCAAAAATTCTATATTGACTCAATTGAACCCTAATTGAAATTCAAAAATGCTTAAAAAACATGGAGATTTTTTCCCTTACCACGACACGTAAAGTTTTAACTACAATTTCACTGTTCCTGGGGGTCAGCAATGTGAAGTTGACAGTGTGAAGACCCAATTCCAGTGGGAGGATCCGGAATGTGACTGCTGCGGAAGAGCCAGCATCCAGATTCTTCAATTTACAGCTCTGCATCCTCGACCCTGCACTTGCAGAATCTCCAAAGGTACAGACTCCATTTCCAGCTGCTATTTGAACACAGTACTGAAAGGTGGAGAGATTTTAATGTTTCATTTCCATGGCAGGTATGACACCAGAGAAATACCAAATCCTGTACTGAGCATTCTGTTACTGTAATGCTACTTCTCTGTTTCTGCCTGAAGGACTGAAGAAATCTCATCCAAGGATCTGTTTATCTTGAATACTCCCAGGAAAAATGCTTTTTTAGTTTATTATTTCAATCCTTCTGCAGGACTCGTTAACACAAATTACCTTAATTGCAGAGGCTTTATGGTTATAAACAGATCCTTTTAACTCGATTTGCTCCCCTCGTACCACGGAATAAGGAACATAAATGCTCAGGAAAATATCCTTCACAACTTGGATTTCCAAAGGTGCAGCAACACAAATACCTGAGAGAATTAAAAACATGAAAGCAGAGTGTCTCATCCACCCTTCTGATAAACAAGTATGAAAAGGTCTTGACATACTTTAGTGATGATTTGTGATTTTTCAGTGTGTACTTTGAACAGTCCAAGCTTTTTAAAAGTTCCCAGGTTTTTGCTTCCTCATCCAAGCTGCTCTCACCCCTCCTCACACCCCAGCTGACCTGAACCTCGTCCAGGTTCTTCGGGTTTCTTCTTCCCAAAGAAATTCTCTGCTTGGATTGCCAAATCTCTTGGAAAATCTCAAATACCTGAGCTCCAGGTAGCAAGACAATGTAAAGTTTTCCAGGGAAGAGTTACTCAATATTTTTTCTTCTTCTTACTCTTTATGAGCCACTGTCACACACAAGACAGGCTTTGTTTTCCCAGCCCCTGACACTGACATGACATGAAGTGATTACTTTCCC
>NW_005054329.1:2001212-2021352 GCF_000277835.1 Geospiza fortis | reverse complement strand
ACATAAAATGAACATTTTAGAACATGAGTGTCAAACTCATTGATAGGGTCTACAAATCTTCCTGATTCTTTAGCTCCAAACTAGCTGGGTTGCAGGACCTACCTTTATTTGAAATGCCAACACCTTGTACTTCCCAGGTGGTCAGTGAATCAGGCAAGGTGATAGACAGAGTCTTGGACCTGTGTTAAAAGTGTTTTTACATTTATCCATTACCAATCACCATCTGTTAACAGCACAGCTCATCACCAGCAACACCACAGGAGAGACTCAGGGAAGCTCTGAGCCAGAACACAGGAATTCTGGATTTTGGGTTGAATAAACTTGGTTTAACTGATTTCACAGAAGCTGGTACTTAGCAAGGTCCAAAGTGAAAGGAAAAGTGGCTCAACAATCTGGGCACCACACAGCACATGGAAAGGAACATGGCAGGAATAGTTTGTTTGGATAAGACTCCATTTCAGCATACATCTCAGGTACAACTAAGTTACCCAATTTACCTCAGTTTCACCACTTCCTTTCTATAAAGTTGATTTGAGAAAAGCAGTACCTTGAAGAAACTTGGTGAACTTCCCATAACCAGCTTTCAGGGAAGTAGCTACGAACTTGTGCCTCATTCAGTTCCAAGAGAGCCTCAAAATCTGAAGAACATAAATAAATCAACTAAAAAAACCCTGATACAAGAAAAAAGGTATCTAAATACCCTCAGTCAAAAATCTGTGTTCATCCCACCTCATATATTTGCACATGTGAATACCTGTCCAATATCCTGACAGATCACCTTGTTAACAAGCAATTAGAGGGAGATAATGGAAGACAAGGAATTTAACTCTCCCACAGATCTTTCCTGAGGTGTTTCCCACTGGTTGTCTGGGGCCTGGGCAAAGGATTCAAATTTGGCATTCAAAGTTACTCTCAATAGTCTCTGATTGCTGTCTGCTTGTTCTAAATGTGGGTGAACAGAACAGATAGCTGACTACAATAAAGAACTGCTCTCCTGCCCTCCTCAGGGATATTTAACTAAAACTTGGGGACCGTGGTCAAATTCTGTCTGGAACAACCCTGCCAGGTACCAGGGAGGGGTAAATAGATTCCATCACCTCTCCATCCCCTGTTCTGCTGGAGCAGGACACCCAGAGCTCTCATACTCACGCATTCTGGCCAATATCAGGAGCTTGTTTGGCTCTTCCAGCCGCAGCTTGTTGGCAAATTCACAGCAATCTGTGAATGCAGAAATGCACTTCTGGCTCCTCTGAATCCTCTGAGCTCTCTCCCTGCAGGTATCAGAGACTGGATAAGTTTTTACTCCAGCCCTGCAGCACATCTGGGCTTCCCGGTCTCGGTATTTGGCCACTGAAATAAAAATAAAACAATTAGCTTCCTTGAGATGAAGTTTCTATTTCCAAATGGATGTGATTTTTTACAATAATGATATACATAGAAATATTTGTAACACCTTCTTTGAGTATCTTTTCCCTGAAGTCAGATCGTTTGGTTCTTAACACTTCATTGCAAGGTTCACCTGTCCAGAAAAATAAAAAAGTAAACACAACATGACCTTTTCTTGTAGTAGAATTGTCCTCTTAAAAAAAACTCCACAAGATCACATTCCAAATGCATGAAACTTTTTTATGTTTGATGTTTTAATTACATAGAGGTATTTTAATTTTAATTACAGTAACTGTTCCACAAGATGTTTTCCCTCCTCAAAAATCATCAGTATATGCACCCCTATGAGTTCCAAGATAATAACTGAGAATGCCAGTGGAACATTTCAGAAAATGCACAGTTCCATGCCTGGACCACAGGGCTGTACCTGCTTCCTCTGAGTCATCAGCATTTGCATTAGTGAGGAAGGTGAGCCCGGCCATCCTGAACACAGCAACGTTGTTCTGTCCTCCCCCAGCCCCACAGCCAAGGTCACTCTTCTCCAGCTGCAGCATGATCTGAGGAGAAACACACGTGCCATGCTACCAGGATGTCTTCAGAACACAGCCTGGAAAGGCTCTTTGTGAAACAAAGGAGATCATACTCTCCGTGGCTCCTTCAGCAAGGAGCTCTCCACTGCAACCTATTTTTGGCCAGGTCTGTGGAGTTCTGATGAGAGAGTTCAGATCTGCCTTTAAAATCACAGTTTATGTCTACTGGAATTCAAAAAATTCTGGTAAACTGGTTCTTTTAATAATTTTGAGCTGTAGATTTAAACAAACAACTTTCACTCAGCCTTGAACTGCTCTGCTGCCCATTTTCAGGCTGGCTGAGTGCATGACACGTATCAGTTATTGCATGTGAAATGAAACAAAGAGCAACTGGATTTTCTTTTTTGGCTGCTAGCTCACCTTTTCCATTGCCCTCTTCCTTCTTCCTGTGACTCCATATATTGCCTTGTCAATAGATGACAAAGCAACAAAGGTATTGGGCTGGGTGTTTATGGTGAGTGATACAACATCTGCTGGTTTCAGTGTCTCTTTGCTTGACTGCAGCTTAATCTATAAATTGAAAAAAAGATTGGTAATTCTGAAAGCACATTGTTCTGAAATCAATCCAGCTAATGGCAAACACTTACTATAATCATTTTAGTGTTAAAGAACTTGTGTAAGTCCAAGATAAAATCTGACCATAAAATGAATGCACACCCACAAATTTGAGTGTCTACATTGCTACTCACATCAAGGCTATTCCCACATTTCTGTTCCACATTCAGCCAAACTGAATCAGCCACTAACTCTGCAGCTCCTTCTCCCGTGACTATGTAGTAAACAATGAGACGTGCTGAAGGAACCATCTCTTGGGTTATCCGTAAAGTTAGATGGTCATATTGCAAATCCTTAATTCTCTCCTGAGTTCCAAAGCTCACTGTCTTCCCTTTTGCTGTGATCTATAGTTTAAAAAAATGATGGAGAATAAAAAAGTCAAATTTTATATTCAGTCTATTTTTCACATGTAATAATTATTTGAATTTATATCTTCCACTAAAAAGAAGTGCTGTCTCTGCACTTCTTGTCCTTCATCTACATTTCACATTCTGAAATAGCCCTTGAAACCAACATACTTGTCCTCAATCCCAGTCAATGCCAGATAAGAATTTTTTTTAAAAATAGACCATATAAATATAAAATTTAAGCATGAGACTGTTATTTTTTTTTCCTATAAAGCTGACAGATTGTATCTTGAAGGAAGCAGTTGCCTGAGCTGCACATATTCTATGCTGAGGATAGTTCTTGATTGCTGAGGTTTTTCATCCATGACCATCCGTATTAAATTACAATTCAATATTTTATGCAGAAACATCTGTTACTCACCAAATAGCTGTAGTGATGTATTTTATCAATGTAGTGACTTTGTGGATATACATTAATATTTATTACATCCCCCACTTCCAAGGTTTTGTGGTTTGAAGCCCAGTCAATATGGAGATAACTCTGACTCAGGGATGAATAAGCTCTTGCTTCATAACTTTTACTTGCTTGGTTTTCATCTGAAAGATGTGGATCTGCAGTTTTTACCTGGAAAGATAATGAAATTTCTGAATAGTCTGAGTACAGAATGATATCTAAGCAAACAAGCAATGACAATACTAAAATCATGCTGCAATATGTTGTTCAGAGGGATTAATGAAAGAGAAGCCATCTCAAGACCTTACCCTCAAAGAAATAATTGCACCCTTGAAGACATAATTTAATGGAACAATTTAACTCACTTGAAACTCCAACATTCTGCTGTTTGGTGGGATATTAACAACAAACAAAGCAGTTCCATCACTGGTGCTTGTTTTTCTTCTCCCAGATTCTGAACCCTCTGATATCAACTGAGTCTCAACCATTTGATCATTTAAGGATTTGGCAGTGACAGTTACAGGGACATTCCCAACAAAGTCATCCATGGGGTCTTTCACCTGCACCTGTTCATCAAGACAAAGAAATGGTGACAATTTTCAAGAAGAGTCTTCCAAACTGCTCAGCTGCTTCTACAACAGGGAGTCAAAAAATGAACAAGCCAACAGAAGTGAAAGTGTTTTTATCAGCCATAGAGTGACACAGAGAGAAAATGACAAAGTTTGTGCATGATGGGGTTTATGCTTAATGTGCAACCCCCTGCTCCTGGGAACTGACCTTGATGAAGAAGGGAAGTCCAGGCTTCACAAAGAGAGGAGTGGCAATCAAACTCAACTTGTAAGGAGAGACAGCAAACCTGACTCCAGTGAACTCCACCTCTCCACTGAGGCCACCTGACAAAACACAGCACCCATGGAACAAATAGCTGAAAATAAGTTTAATCCCTAACCATTGCTACAGTGAGAATGGGCTGCTCTTCCTTACAAGCTTTTGGAAGAAGAACTGAGTATTAAAGAAAGTCTGATATTATGAAAGTCAGCCTTGCCATTTTCTTTTCTAGTTCTGTTCACATTTGCAGAAGTGTTTAGAAAAATTTCAATTAAAGAGCAACTTACCGCTAGACTCCAACACTGATGCCACAATATATAAATATGAGCCATCCAGTGCTTCCAGACTGTCAAAGCCTATAGAACTTGCTGCTCTCTTACTGTTAAAATTGATCTTAGCAACTCCATTTTCAATCTGGAAATGAAATAGAAATTATCACTCCATAGTCAATCATTTAGAAATAATACAAAGACCATATGTAGATTCAGTGTGTTTATGTTCATTGTCTATTTTCAGAGGAAATCAAAGGGTGGAGATGTTTAAATAAAGAATTCTTTATTCCCCAAAATTATTTTAAATTAATCAACCAATGGCACATATTGCAAAGTTTGTGTGCAGGCTCAGCAAGAGGTGGGGATAACACAGAGACATCTTCACTAAATGAGGGAATGGGACAATTAATGTAGAACAGACTCCTCAGAATTAATCAGTATCATTTTGATCTGCTTGTCTCCATTTGATTTCAGTTATTCTGTAATAGATAGAATTGAAGTTATTTCATATAAATTTTAATCACACAGTTTGGCCAGGCGAATAATTACAGCAGATTGAAATGCCATTGTCTCAGATGCTGCCTCTGAATTTCATTTCCAAGTGCCTTTCTCTGCCCCTGATGACAGCCTTACACAGGAAAAGTCCACACTGGGGAGCTGTGGATGCAAATTACAACTTGAGGCCCATTCTCACCAAATTTAATGGAAAAACTTCAGTGGGATTGGATCAGTCCTGAGTTATGCATGTGAATTCTAAACAAATTTGATTTGCTTCTTCTTACCCTCGTTACATGCATTGCCTGAGGCATCATTCTTTTCTCACTTTCTTCAATTATTCCATAACGAAGAAAAACGTCAGCACTGGGAAGCTTTTTGTTGGAAAAATAGCTGAGAATAAAACAATATAAATGCTTTTAAGATTACTTTAATGGCTGCAACATAGCATTTGTTTTTGAAGAAGAGTAATTGCCTAGGCAAGAGATGGAAAACAAATGTCTGTATTTTAAACACTTCTGCTGAAAAATAATCACTTTGAGAGAATTTTAAGAAGGGTCTCTTACATTTATTACAGAGCAGAAATTATTTTGATGAAAGAGCTTCTTGAGGAAAGCAAAGGGGAAAAGTCTGGACTCAGGAGAATCATTCCTCAGGTAAAAGAAAAGGAGACACAAAATATTCAGGATTCCAAGGCAAATTTCCTCACCTGGCTTTCACAACAATCCCAAAGTTCTCAAATTTATCAGAACTAATGAAGTTACTCTCTGGCTCGATGGTGATGGAAAAGCTTGGCATTGCTGCAAATTGAGTGGAAAAAAGGTCACTTGGGGGTGTTTTACCCATGAAGCCACAGGTGCTCAGCCACTGAAGAATCATGACCATTTCAAGGGGTTTGAGTTCCTGAAAACACTAAAAATGCAGGTTCACAGCATGGGCACACCTTACCATATTCCTTAACTTCAAATTTTGCCACAGCTGAGGTCACAAAATCCTTCTTGTACTTGGCTTTAATCTTCCAAATTCCATATCTATGAAATATCAACAATCAAACAGGTTCTAAGATGAAAATTAATGATAATAATGGTGATAATTTCTATGAGAGGAAAATTCTGCACCAGACTTTTGGAGGTGTTCAAGGCCTGCTTTGAGCAGATTCTCTTTGACACATCACTAATTATTTGACACTTACTTTAAAGCACTGAAATCAGTTATAAATCAGTTTCTCAAGCCCCTGCTATCATCCTTCTGCCAGCTCAGCAATGCTTCAGCACCCTCTCAAGACTAAAAGGAGAACTGAACAGATTTTTTTTTAAATACTGCTGTTCCTGGAAAACTGCTGGTGATTTGTATGAAACACATATGAAATATGAAATCCCCACGTCTTTGTCACTGTTTATGTCTCTACAGTAGAAAGCTTTAATTGTCATTGATGTTCTTTTTTAATTGAGCATGAAAAACCTGCCACCCTCTGTTGTTTAAGGAGAATACTCTGCCATAAGGTCCCTGTTTATATCATGATCCTACCCTACGTGAAATGTTAGAAATCTCCAAGTTTCAAGTCATGCTCTCCATGTAAAACCACTCTATGACAGCCACTATAAAAAGGCATTATAATGTTAATAATTCACAAAAAAAAATCTACTTAGGATTATGAGGGATCTTGAAGTCAGGAAAAGAAACTATTCCAGTGAAATCTTTTTCTTCCAGAATATCCACTTCTACTCCTTCAGGATCCTTGAAATGATAAGAGGACAGAGTGAGCAGTTACAGATTGTTCTTATCAAAAGGGGAATCTTCATCCTTCAGAGGGGATTTCAGAGGCAGCCTGGCCATAACATATTTTTCTTAAGAGCTTCAAAGCATAAAAACACAAATATTAATAGAAAAAAATCAGGCGAAATTCTGATAAAATACTTTAGTTCCACTAAGTAAAAGCTATGCTTAAAATAGCTAAAAAATTACAGTAATAACAAGCCAATTCTTAAAGGCTAAAAAATATGGTAGATAATGATTATTTTTATGTCTTAAATGAAACAAACAGTATAAACCCCATATATTATTAAAGTTCCCTCAAAAATAATTTTCCCAGATATTAAAGATAAATTTTTTTTTTCTATTCTGGAACAACTTCAGATCTGGGATTTAAAAACCTCTATCCAACCTAGCAAAATCAATTTTAAATCTTTTAAAAGATCTCTGGCTACCTGCAAAAACATCTAAGAGTTTTATTAAACATTGACTGCAATAATGATTTCCCATCTACCTACCTACCTTTATTTGTTATTAGAGGTACAAAATATTAATATTAAATTCAATTACAACTCACCACAAAAGTCAGGACAGTCTCCCTGTAAGCTGGCTGCAGTTCTTCATCCAGAGAGTAAACTCTGACTTTCACTGTAAGAATTACAGCAATAAATCTCAAAATCAAAACAACCAAACAATTTACTGATCTTTTTAACAAACTCCCAGGAATATCTTTCACTCTTTGTGCCACAAATTACTAATTTAGGGTGAGGACTGCAGGGAGAAGTGATTAACTTTTCCAGTATGATCAAATAATTCAAAGTATTGTTCTGCTGATAAAAAAATTTAATATCAGCTGATGAAAATGCAACACAACCAAGAGCTTAAAGAACAATTAAATCCTAATTCCTTGACAGAGTCAGCAGACTTTTAAAATTAAATACCGGCCAGGAGAAATAAGCATCATTTACCTGACTGATCAGGTGTATAAACTGGTTTATCTGTATGAATAAAAAGAAACCCATTCTCATAGGAAACAGGAATTTTTTTAAATCTTGTAAAATGTGGAGAAACAGCTTCCAAATACAAATACTTGTCTGAAGTATCTGTTCTTGGTAAATCTGCTGGTTGTACCTGGGGGAGATGAAATAAAGGTTTTTGAAGATTATTAAAGTATTTTTCATGTATTTTTTCCTACAATATTTTTTTGATGCAAAAAGTATCTGAAAAGCAATTACTGTGGTTTAATATCATTACAAAATATCAACACTCACACGGATTTATTCTTCCTTACATGGTAGAGAATGGTTTGGAGTATTAAGCTAAGAATATTCGGAAATTTTGCATTTTATTTATGCCCAGAACTAAACCAGCAAAGTTGAAAGCCCAGTAATGAGGTCACAATTGTAGAAATTATCAGATTTCCTTTTATACACATGATGAATCCTGGCCACAACAAAGCTGCTGCTGTGATTGGTACTTTGATTTGATTCTCTCTATTTTTAAAGTTATGCAATGTTTCTAAACCAGTTTGATTCTATGTTTAACTTCAGTGTTGTTACACTGATTTTATTCAGCGTAATTTCAATTTCAGACCAAAAATCGGGGCATTAGCCCTTCCTCCCCAGTTTAAACAACTAAAAACTTCCGTAAAGTTCATCTTTTTTTAAGCCTAAATGTGATAATTAAAAGAGTGCAAGAAAGGTCTGAATTCCTTACTGTTAAAGTTACAGCATCTTGGAATTGGTTGGCTGGGGTTAAGAAGATCGGAGCAGACGAATACACAACCAGCTTATCTGGGAAGCTTTTCAGGGCAACACTGACTGGAAATTCCTCCTGGTAACCAAAAGCTTGAACTACAATTTTCTCAGAGGCCCCAGCTCGGATGATCTTTGGCGCTGTAAGGACATATCTGTACACAGAATATAAAACAGTAACAGATTTCTTTCTAATTTTTCAGATTTCTTACTTCCCTTTCAGAATTCAGTCACATGCAGAGCGTTAAAGCAAACAGGATAATCAGGTTATCATAAGGCACTAATTAAAATCCTATTTTGCCCTTTGTATTGGCTCTACTTAAATTCTGGATTTATTTACCCAAAAGAGAGGACAACAACCAAGTAACATTTCCAGTAAATTCCGTATTTGCTTTTACTTACGTTTTCTCTTGGCTAAAAGTCGTTCCAGAAAATAGCAAAACAATAAAATATATTAAAATAGCCATTGTGTCTGGGACAAGAGCAAACCATAGATGTTAATGAGGGTGGGTTAAACAGCCTCTGCTGTGGCTGAGCAGAAATGCCAACACATTTCACCCACAGTTAATAATTAATGGCAGATCATTCTTTACTAAATCATCATTGCCACTTCCTGAGGAAGCCAGAGCTGCTAAACTTGGCTATTTTTTAATTTAGAATTTCAATTTTTAATATGTTCACAGCAATCCTGTGTCAGTCCTCACTTTCCTTATGACAAACTGCATAATAAAATAATTTTCAGAGGTAGAAAAAGCCCCAACAAACAAAAAGACGAATTCAGTTTGTCCTTAGTAAAATTTTTTTTATAATTAAAGTGAGTTTAAATTTGTGTCTGAAGTAACAAAAGCATTTGAGTTATATCAAACAAGGTGTGGATCTGTTTGGACCAGCATTATTGTTTTGTTGTTTTGAAATAACTTTTCCCTTGCAAATTTCTTTTAGCCATTTGTATTCTAGATTATGCCAACTTTCTGACAATTCCATTACAAATAAAACCAGCAATACAGAAATATTAGGGCACAATATATCAACATGCACCATTTTAAACAGCATTTTGCAAAAAAAAAAACCAAAAAAAAGAATAAATTTGCAAAAAATCCCCCACAACCATTGATGACAAAACTTTTGCAGGCCTGGCATTTGGGATAGCACCTCGAAAAATGGGTTTATGTAAAGTTAAATAAAGTTGTGCAAGAATGCTGAAGTTTAAACAAATATCGTGGTCAACCTTTACGGGAAAAGCGTTTACAAAACTGTTTCTGATCAATATAAATTGAAATTACAGTAAGGTCAGCTTCTCACCAAATGTAAGGAACTAGAAGAGAAGCAATAATTGAATAAAAGCTTATAACATGTAGGATGTCTAACGTTATTGAAATGAGCGGCCAACATATGTATTATTAAATAGCAATGGGATGGTGTGTAAATTAAAAGTCAAATAGTGAAGGACAGTGGGAAATGCTTTAGAAGTCTAACAGTAATCTGAAATAGTGTTTTTAAAATCTGATTCTGCTTCTTCTCTACATTTTTCAGACACACAACCTGCTGGTTTTTCAGCCTTGCATTTCACACTTACATAGATGCTGAATTAACACAATCCAAGTGTTAAAAGGAGATTTATTTACACGCCTCTGTGAAAATAACTGTGATTTAGACCAGACACGCAGAGTTTATAACTGTAAATAAACTGTGTATTTCCAAAAAAGTCCATTTATATGCAATCTTGTAGTGAGATGCTAACTTGACACACACATAGCGTACAGATAAGGGTAACACACCTATCAGCAGAGCAGGTTTTATTGTTTATACAGCGGCTCGGGTTTGAAATAAACCAAAACCCCTCAAAGTTGTATTGTTTATACAATGATTTGCGTTTATTGTTTATACATTGTACAGTGATTTGAGCTTTATTTACCACAAACCCCTGAGGGCTCCCTTTGAGGGGACGCGGCGGGAAATGGCGAGGCGGGGGCGGAGCCTCAGCGGCGGGAAACGACGAAGGGGCGGGGCTTGATTGAGGCTCCGCCCCTCAGCCGCACCCGCTGCGATCGCCGACCGGACAAAATGGCGGCGGGGCGGCCCCTAAGGGAGCGCCCTTAAAGGAGCCGCAACACCGGGGGCTCGGCGGTGCGGGCGGCGATCGCTCGCCGAGGGGAAGGAGGCGGCGGAGAGCTGCCTGGAGAACCGGTGCCATCCTCCGGGAGCGCTGCGAGGCCGCCCTGCCCGGCCGTGCCGCGGCGGCGAGCGGTGAGCCGGCGTTACCATGTCAACGCAGGTAATCACAGCGGAGGCCTGAGGGGGCGGCCCGCGGCCGCTGACCGGGAGGGGATGGGGACCGGGAGAACGCGGGGCCCCGATCCCCGGGGCTGTCACTGCGAAAGCACAGCCTGCCCTCAGGAAGCAGCGGTAAAACCACGAACTGCGCTCCTTGGAACATGAGGAACGCCCCAATGTGGCTTTGCGGTAGCGCGCCAGCATCTTCCTCCCTCTCCTGTGCCTTCCAGTCTCACTGTCCTGATCCTCTATGAATTGTGTTTCTAAATAATGGATAGAAAAAAGTGGCCCTTTTTCTTGCCCCACCTTCCCTTGTCCTTATTTCCTTTCCAATTTCTGAGGAAGAAAAATCCATCACAATGAAGAACATATTCTCAAGGCACGATGTCATCACTCTCAAAGCCTCAAGTTCCCTTAACAGAAGAGTTTTCTATCTTAAAAATATCTTAAAATGTGCTCCTTGTTCAGTGGGTGGAGGTGTTAGTAAAGCTCTGTCCCCTGGAGATGGTTGCTACAAGGGCTCTGTCACTCCATGACTTTTCCTGCCCTTATCCCTGGGGAAATATGTTCATCCCTGAGGGAGGTTTCTGTTAACATTCTCTGGAATTTCCCAGGCAGTCACAGGATAATTTGTTTGCAGAAAGGAAAACTCTGGGAATGCCAGGGCTAGACTGATCCTAATTTTTATTTCTTGATTTCCTTTTTCTGCTTGCATTTGTTCTTACTGCACAGTGGGAAGTTTTGGGAGCAGTTGGGATCCAGTCCTCTGTTTGTGTCGCTGCCAGCTCTGTTAGCCTGAGCTGAGAGCATCTCCAGAGCTGGCAGGGTTTGTGTAAAGCACAGCCTGCAGGACAGGAGGAAGATGAGCTGCTCCATCAGTCCCTGAGGCTGTGCTGTACTAGGGTGGGAGTATAAAGGTAAAATTCTTCCCAATGCCAGGAAAACTGGAAGCTGGCACCCATTTGAGATGTGTTTTTTGGCAGCTTCTGTAGCACCTTTGTTGTCATGCAAACCTTTGAGATTTAGCTTTCCACACAGACTGATACTTGTTCCAGTTCTTCCAGGTGTTGCCATGTGATACCCAGCATTTCTGGCAATGAAGAAAGGCTCTGTAAGGAAAGTTCCAGGTAGAAAACCACAGGCACCAGGATCCCTGATACCTCGGCCAATGTCACCTGTCACTTCTGGTGCCACACGTCCACGTCTTGGCCAACAGAGCCCTCCAGCTGCTGCCAAAAGCATGGAGCAGAGACCCCAACAGTGGGAGATTCCAGCAGAAAATGTTGGGGCTGCTTTTAAATTTCAGGAAGGTATTGTATAATCAATAATACTGGTGTCCAAGCACATACCACAAGCATTAAAAGCCAGTGTGATTAAAGATGTATGATCTCTTGGAAAGAAGCCTAAAAAATTGCTTTAATCTTTTTTTTTTCTTTTTTGGAAGTGGGAGTAACGAAAGCTGGGGAGAATAATAAGACTTTTACTCCTTCCTGTAACTGTTTCTGAGGGATTAATTTTCAATATTTTTCCAGTATTCAGTGTAAAGAAAACAGCAAATATAAAAATCATCAATTCCTTCTGTTTAATTTCAGGTGAACGTGGTGTTAGCCCAGGGGTTAGGTACATAACCGAGCCCCTTATAAAGGGTCTGTCAAAACAGCAAAATCTGGCTTGTATAAACTCACTGAATCTTTCTTCCCCAAAGGATGGGAACAAGAAATTTAAGGTAAGTGTTTGGAAAAAAAAAAGGGAAATTAAACTAAGTTCTGAATAATTAGCATTTATTAGGCTTATTTTTAAGTGGGTATAAACAGCACAATCTAATTCTGTTAGCCTAGTTCTGCAACCAGCTTCTGTAAAAACAAGGCAATTGAGACTTGAGCAAAAGAAAAAGAATTGGCTCATTAGAATGATGCTTAAAACAGATTAGTTCATGGAATTTTTAGGTTCTGGATTTGGTTGGTTTGGGATTTTTTTGTTGTTGTTTTTTTTAATAGTTGCTTTTGATGTAGATGAAGACTAGCCCATTGTAAATTTAAAATCCAGCTTTCCAAAACTGTAGAAGACTGTACCTAAAGGGGAGTTATAGAACACCACAATGAACTGTGATTAATAAAATATTAGAGTATTTGGTATTTTTAATTAATAGAAAGCTGCTTTTCTCTTTTGAAAAAACCCAAACCCTATGCTAAGGGATTTTCTGTTCTTTAGTACATAGAAAATTTGGAGAAGTGCTACAAACTAGAGGTGCTAAACCTTAGTAACAACCAAATAGAGAAGATTGAGAAGTTGGATAAACTGCTGAAGCTGCGTGAGCTCAACTTGTCCAACAACAGGATCAGGTAAGAGGAGACACCCCAGGCTTTGGGGAGCCCAGGGTCAATAAAGCTGATTTTCCTTTCCTGCTTCAGTGAGCTCTCTCACAGGAGTGAACACTTGAGGTGAGATGTCAAGACTGAGAGGCTTTGAGGTCTTTGTAAAGAGCCCAAGCTCTGAGGTATTGGAAGAATAAATAGTTCTGGGAAGTGCTGTCAGTGTACATGGCTGGGGTTTAATTTGTTTTCCTTGGAAACCAAGCCAGAAGTGCAAGTTTCCAGATACCACAACAGAGAGTGGTATGAAGAGCAATAACCCAATGAAGTGCATTAAAAGTTAATTAAACTTTTACTGTTTATTATTACAGGTAATATAATAAGTTTTTCTTTTAGGAGAGGAAGCTGAATGGGCTTGATGAGGCAGGCCATAAATTCCCTAAATTGCTTTTGAACACTTTTGAGAGCCTGGTGTCTTGTTTAAAGCGTTGAAGGGTAATGGTTCATGCAGTAGCAAAACTCTTTATCACTTTTAATTTTCCTGTCAATGAATTATGATCTTTACTATTATGAAACTGCCTTTGCAGCAGAGAGGCTGCATTTCAGCAGAGACATTTACAATGGGAAGTGAGTAAAACCCCAGAGTTCATTTCTACACATTGCATTCACACAACTTCCTCTCTCAACAGGAATTGAAAAGGCCAAAGTAGCTTTTAGCTCCTGCTCTGTTTTCACACTTTGGTTATTTACAGCTCATACATACCCAAAAACCAGCACAGTCACAGGAGCACATTCTGCTGTACTTTGTTGTAATACTCATGGTTTACTTAATGTTCACACATACTCGTAAAAATGCTCAAGTAAACAACCTAGCATGGTTTCCTCAATAATTTTAATGAAAACACTAAAAATTTAGCTCGTCATGCTGTCAGTTTACAGCTGGTCTTCCTTTGTATGGAGGGGAAAAAAAAACACAAAAAACAACTTTATTTTGATTCATCTTTGTCTCATTACATTCTCAGGAGAGAAAGTGCAAATTTTGCCTATTAAAATGGAGTTAGCACACATTAAAACAGTGTTAATATTGAAATGAAGACATGCAAAAGTAATGAATTTGAGACAATGGCAGAAAATTGTGCTGTGATTTTTGGTCTTAATTTAGTACTTGTAAGCTGGTGTAATTTCATTTCCAATGTCCATGTCACTAGATAATGGTTTTGCTGATCTCTTGGTTAATTAATTGTGACAAATTTTGTTTTGTTTATCCATAATGCCTCAGTTTCACTTCAAATTTGCTGTGATTCATGACAAATTCCATTCTCCTTCTCATTTTCAGCAAAATCGAAGGCATAGAACATTTGCAGAACCTACAGAGGCTGAACCTGGCAGGGAATGAGATTGAGCACATTCCTGTGTGGGTAGGGAGGAAACTGAGATCCCTGCGCAGCCTGAATTTGAAACAGAACCAAGTGTCCTCAGTGAGTGATTCTGGTTAGAAACAGGCACTGTTCAGTCTGAGCTGGGTATTTACACTGATTAATTTACTCTGGGTAATTGCTGCGTGTCTTTCCACACAGTCTGCTGGGAAATGCAGCAGTTGGGAGCCTAATAAAGTTATTTATCAGAGAAACTCCTCGTGTGCAGGTGGTGAAGATACAAACCTATATTATGTTGTTTGGGAAGACATAACTTTTTGGGGGATTATACATCCACAGGCCTTGGTATCTTGAAATTTCCAAGATAAAACTTGATTGCACGGCAGATTGCAATATCTTGAAATTTCCAAGATAAAACTTGCATTGCAAGAGCAGATTGCTCTTTGCAGTGGCATTTTTATAGAGGAAATAATTTCATTTCAAGAAATTACTTTAGTCATAATACTGTGTATTTTGGTAGGTTTTTAGAGATTATTCTTTAGCATAAAGGTTAAAATAAATCTTTTAATACATTCCATTCTACATAATCAGAAATTTACTCCTGGGGGTTTAATTCTTCTCAGAATGGATGTCTAATCATTGTTTTGTTTCTCTTTGTAGCTCCATGATATAGCTAAACTAAAGCCTCTGCAAGATCTGACCTCTCTGTTCCTTGCTGGAAACCCAGTTGCAAGTCTGCCTCACTACTGCTTGTACACCATATTCCACCTGAGGGCACTGGAAAACCTGGATGGACAGCCTGTGACAAACCATGACAGGCAGGAAGCTCTGGAGAGGTTTAATTTGGGTAATAATCTGTAAAATCTAAAGTGAATGAGATGAAATTTAAGTTTGGAAGGAAAAGATTTTTCTATTGGAATGTTCCTCTGATTTTGTTTTTCAGAAGAGATAGAAAAATTAGAAAAAGAGTTGGAAAACACAAAAAAAGAGATGGAGAGTGTGAAGCTTAACCAGACCAAAGTGCTTGAGCAACTTCAGCATCAAGATGAGCTCAACAAGTCACTAAAGGAAAAGGCTGTGCAACAGAGACAAAGCTTTGATGAGCTACAGAGGGACCTGGGCACCAAAAATGAGCTGGTAAGATAATCCCTGGCACTAAGGAAAACTTCAGACTGTCAATGTGACAGTTCAAGTGACTGAAAATTTAATTTTAAAACTGACAGACTTCCAATTCTTTAGAGAGTGATTATTGACCTTCAATATTCTTTCTGTGGAAAAAGTTAAGTATATGGAAGCAGGACTCAGTGTCACTCCTGTGATTTGTAGTAACTTCTTTGTTTCTAGTAATTATTTATGTATTTCTGTTTAAAATTTTGTCTGTTGGTGGAAGGTTAAGCTACTGAATTGCTGATGTTCTGAATATCCTGCACTGGTCAGCCTCTGAGGGGCTGCTGCAATAAGGAAGAAAATTGCTCCTTTTACAAAAACAAGATGTGCACACAAGTTGTATGTCAGTAATAGCCCTTGAATGTTATTTTTGGTAATGCTCACCAGTTTAATTGTATTTTATTCACATCACCCTAAAGTCTTATGTTAGAGTCTCTTCCATTGGTAGCCATAAAATGCAGGCAAAGTCCTACTGACTTGAGAGTGCTGGCTTGTGAATGACCTGATGGGAACTTAATATTTGGATTTTGTCCTGTTAGACTTGTCCTCTAAAATTTTATCCTTCAGACTCTCCTACCTGGTACTTCTACAGCTGTTTCTCTGAGCACACACCCACTAACCAGCAGTCTGCTTCTCAAATGAAGTTTAGTATAAGGAGATTTAGCAGCAAATACTTTGCAGCTTGAACTCACTCTTCTCCTTTGGATGACAAATTTGGCTCACTTCTGTCTCCCTTTAGCTGGTGTCTGGGTTTGTCACAGTCCCCTTCCTGCAGAGCCTTTGTTCCTCACTCAAGGTAGCCCCACTGTGCCCTTGGGTTGCATGGTTGGTTTTATTTCTAGGATGTATTTGCACGTTCCCTGAAGTAGCAACATTATTATGAAGTGTCCCAGTGAGATTTTATATTCACTATGGTTTGGAATACAATTTTCTTGCTATTTTTTCCCCTTTTTCTCTGAAACAGAGTTAATTTTTGCATGACATTTATCAGGTTTTGAAATCTTTAAGCCTTTCCTGTTCTATTTCTTTTCCTCCATTAGTTCTGCTTTCCACTATCTATTGGAATTGTGCTGCATGTTCTCCTTCAGGTATTCAGTGTGAAAAGTTGATTTAAAAAGAAATCACATGATGGACCTTTACTTAAAAATAACCTAAAAACCAATCTAGCACATGGTTAAGCTAAAATAAAATACACAGACTTTGTACTCTTGACAATTGAGATACTTTGGTTCTTTTACAGACCACGAGTGTTAATAGCCCTCATGCTCACTAGTAGCAGTAAATACATTTGTTATTTTGGCCTAGATTTTGCTAAAGGATCATACCCAAATTATTGTTTTATCCTAAATTAGGTTTAAAAACAAACTTGTCATTTTGATGTACATAAATTTAAAAGGCCTTTCATGTGATCATTTGTATTCTATTAATTGTGGGGCTTTTGTCTCCTCTTAGTGACCATTGTAAAATTGCCCTTTGTGATATCCTTGATCCTGAGCTGTGCTGTGAGCTTTGTTCCCACGTTAGGGGCTGTGCCCTGCTCTCTGTGGAGCTGCAGTGTGTGTGCCAGTGCTGAGTGAATTCCAGGGAATGATCTCACTGGGTTTGTGGTTCTTTAGCTGAAGCAGAAGACAGTGGAGCTGACCCGGGCTTGCCAGAAGCAGTATGAGCTGGAGCAGGAGCTGGCCTTTTACAAGATCGATGTCAAATTTGAGCCCTTGAATTATTTGCCCTCAGAGGTAATAATTTTTAAGTTGTGGATCTTTTTATTGCGGTTTCCCTTGATTCTTCAACTTGGAAAATAAAAACCTTACTAGTTTTTCTATAATCTAATAGATACTGTTTTATTAAAGGCCCAACCTCTGTCATACCTGCAAACAAAAATGCCAGAATGAAATCCGTAAGAAAAGTAAAGATCAGTAGTCATTGACTACAATTATGTCTCAGTAAACTTAAGTGCAACAATGTAATGGACTAAATATAATCTAAGTAAATTTAATATACTAAGGAAAAGTTCTTCCAGGCATCTGCAACAAACTGGGCACACCTCAGTTGGGTTTGTTTGGTTTTAATTCCGTTCTGAAATAACAATGTTCAAGGCCAAAAATGTTAAGTATAATCTGTTTCCTTCTTTTTCTTCTAATTTCAAATTGGTTTTCCTTTTTATGCTTGATAAGAGAGCTAAATGTATGCTAGGAGTTGGCTGCAGCGATAGTTCTGGGATAAAGACTCTGCTTCTTACATTTCAGGAGGTTGAACTTGATAATGTACCTGGTGAAAGTCCCTACATTGGCAAGGCCAGGTACAAAAGGAACATGTTCATAAGGGAAGGCTACATCTCTGACCAAGCTCAGCAGCTGCAGCTTGGGAAAATGCAGCAGGAGGAAGATGACTCCTGTAGGAAACCCCAGCTGGAATCACACCTCCAAAGTCTAGATAAAATACTGCAGGATAAGGAAGAAAAGATTAATTCAGGTAAAACCTTTTTTTTTATTAAATGAAGATAAAAACATTTGTATCAGTGTGGTTTATTCCAGTGGTTACATGCTTGACATCAGAGTAGAAACAGTGTGTCAAAGGCTGGAAGTGCTGTGATTGTTAAACACTGGACTTGATGCATTTTTGGTGCTACAGTTTCTTAACTGCTGTTATTTTAAGATAACTCAGGATGACAGCATTACATGTTATTGAAAACACAGTTCTAGGGAGGTTTCATATTTGATGCATGAATTTAATTCTGTTGTACTTGTTAAATAAACTTAGGACTTGCTTTCTGAGAAAGCAGAATGTATTAGCTGTGATTATCAAGGTTTTAATGCTGTGCTGATTAATGTGTTCATACACAGCTGTGTGTCAGTGTTTACACAATATTACAATGTACTTTGTGGGAGTGTGGGTTTTATGTTGGATTTCTTTTGTCTGCAGCACAAAGAAGATTAGAAGAACTGCAAAGTGAAATTGGAGATGCAGAGCAACAAGTGCTGAAAGTAACAGAGGAACTGCAACAACTGGAGGATGCTCTGGCTCAGAAAAAAGTAAGTTTTTCCACAAAGAGCAAGGGAAGGTGTTTGAAGCAGTGTTGATGTAAGAAAATATAACTTTTTCTCCCCATTCTTATAAAGAGGCCACTGTACAGACATAAATCCATGTGTCAAGCATCAGAAAAATCTTCCAGTTTTTAGAGAGCTTGTTCATAAATCAGCTGTTAGAGCTGTAGTGCAGTTAATGGCATCTGTTCCATGTTGCTGCTGATTTATTGCTGACTTTCCCAAACCCTTTGGAAGAACCTGCTGTGTAGGTTGAGTTGTGCAGCTGATAAGCAGTGTGGCTACAGAATTGGCAGCAAGAATTAATTTATCACCATTAAACTAAAACAGCATCTTCTACTTCTTGAACTGTCATCAGTTGTTCCTATTTTTAATTTTTAAACTTGCCTGAAAATCAGTGACCAAGATTGTCTTTGTTTAAATGTTAAATATATTCTTGATCATCTGTCTATTTCCAACCACTCAACCTAATGCTGTCTCCAGCTCTCCCAGGCCAGCAAGGAAGCAATTGAACAGAAATTGAGTGAAAAGTTACAAATCCTGCAGGAACTACGCAAGGAAACCTTAGAACTGGAAAAACAAATAGAGAAACAGAAAAGAGAAATAGGGAAAAAGCAAAAAGAGCTTGAAGATTTGCAGAGTTCTCTTGGTTCTGTAAATCCTGAGGATCCAAGGCATGTAAGTAAAACCAGAATCTGAAGTGATTATATACTGTGCAATGGACTACAGGCAGCTTTAGCAGGTGCCCATTCACTTGTGCTTATTTAATGAGTTATATTCTTTTGCTGTTTATCAAAGTCATTAACTTATGATTTGAAAGCTAAAAAATCCCACCAAACCAACCAGCTTTGGTAAAACACTTGAACAACTCATATTCCCAGGAGGTGCTGTAGAGCACATTCAGAACTAAATCTTTATGCTTTGCACAAATACACTGGGCAGAGCCTTGCAGACAATTTCTGTGTAAGAAATCCTTCGTGCATCTCTTTGTGGAGTCTGGCCTTAAGGGTTTTTAAAGATCTGTGTGTGGCAGTGCTTATCCAGCCTGTTTGGTGGGGACTGGTGGCCTCTCTCTGCTGTCACCTCCAGTCCTGAGGGAATCAGCAAGGCCCAGAGGCCGCAGCTCCTGGGGCTGGGGTGCCAAGGACAGCCCGAGCTTCCACCTGACTTTATGATCATCAGGGATGCAGGACTTTTTCTGAGTTAGAACTGTGCTCAGCTACAGCAAACACTTATAGAAATGAAACTAAAATGAAACAGAATTCTCTTTAATAGTGTTTTCTAAAAGCTTATATCTCTAAACGAAAGTTCTTCAAGCCAGCTGGGTGCTTTTAAGTGAGACATGAAAGTATTTTTATTCTTGGCTCAGTTTTCTGCAGAGGCACGCAAACACTTGTTTAAAAAGCTCCTTTTGTATTTTAAACTTAATTTCTTCGGCTCTTGGGTGGCAGAAGGGCCGAGCACGTTCTGGGAAGGCTCCTGGGGGGCAGGAGCGGGGCCCGGGGGTCAGGAGCGGGGCCCGGGGGGCAGGAGC
>NW_005054329.1:1984849-2001025 GCF_000277835.1 Geospiza fortis | reverse complement strand
CAGCGGAGCCTGGGCGGCAGCTCCAGCTCCAGCTCTGGCCCCCGCCCCGGCCCCGCGGAGACTCCGCTCAGTTCCTGCCCGTGCCGAAGCTCCCGGTGCTTTATTCAAATGAATTCCCGCTCAGGGGTGGGGCGTTCTGCAAGTGCTGTCTCAGGAAGAAAAGACAAAGGCAAAGCTGTAAGTGATCGGGGACCTGTGGCTTTTTGTTTCTTTTTAAAACTGCATTTTTGGTGCCATTCGGCGACTGCAGCAAGATGGCTGAGTGGCAGCGGCTCGAGGTTTACTTGTTGAAATTTCGGTTTTGAAAGCTGCAGGGCAGTTTGTGTTTAGCAAGGTGACAAGTTGAACTGTGCTGATATGGATGTTTAAGTTAACTTCCGGTTTAATCCATTAAAGATACAAAAAGCTTTGGTTTTACCCATTTACTTTTGTTATGGAAGCAACTTCGTAAGTGTTCTTTTTTCTGAGAACTCATATTTAAATTTTCTACTGTAAGCTTGATTTATTTTTTTTGAGTAGTAAGAAAAACATGCAGTTAATCATGACAGTATAATTCTGTATTTTCCCAAGTTTGTGACATTTGAGTTGTTTCTGAGCAATTGCACACTGGTAAGAAATAACACTTTATTCTGTTGATAACCAAGTTTTGGTAAACAGCTGAAACAATGAGTTAGTTCATACTAAATGCATTAAGTCCAGAGCCTGTGTGAGCTGTGTGATGTATTGCTCAGAAATATTTTAATAAAATAAGATTTACTTAGGAATATTAACTTAGTAACCGTCAAGTTGACCCGACTTGCTGTTTATTCAGAGTATTTTCATTCAAGTGCTGACCTGACATGTTCTAATGCATCATCTGCTGTGAGGGCAATGCAGGATGACAGGATTAAAGGTTCTGGGAGAAATCATGTTTGTTCTTGACCGAGAGAGGAAGTGGTAGAACAAAATGTAAAGGCAGGAAGAAAGATAGTAGCCATGAGTACTAATTTATAAATGCAGGCTTTATTCAGCCTGGGCAGGGGGGAGCCTGCAGACAATGCTGGTAGTCACAGATTGCTGCTTATCTGGGGTCCTTTGTGGGGCAGGACTGAGGGAAAATACCAACAAGTAACAAACCCCAAAGCACCATGGTGTGTGCTGAGCTTGTGGGTTTTCTTGCTGATAGTGGGACACTGCAGAACTGAGAGACAAAATCCCAATTTGATGTTTTAAATCTGTGTTGATGCCCTGCTTTACCTTTCTGTTACTGGACAGGCTCACATGAAAGCTCAAAAAGCAAGTAAAGAGCAGCACCTGGATATCATGAACAAACACTGCCAGCAGCTGGAGACTCGCCTGGATGAGATGCTCTCCAGGATTGCCAAGGAAACTGAGGAAATCAAGGATTTGGAGCAGCAGCTCACTGATGGTAAACTTTAATTTTTGTCTCAAGGTATTTCTTGTACTTAGGGCAACATGACAATTGAATTGAGGATTGATTTGTTTATCTTTGCTCAAATGAAATAAAGAATAGGTACAAAAGTGCTAAAAAACTATTCTTAAATGATGTGAAGGAAACTGTGTGTGCTCACCTCACTTCTACCTGCTTGGGAAAGAGGGACAGGAATGCACAAAGAGCTGCAATTCCTTTTAACTCTTCCAGTGGTCAGGTTAACACAGTAATATTGGGAATCCTAACCCTAAAACCAATATTTTCTCCTTGAGTTCTAGGTACTTGTTTTTACTTACTCCAATGGCAAACATTTGAAATGATGAAGGAAGGCAGTTTGGTTTGCTTGGTAAATAAATGTGGCTTTTTAACTACCTCCAATTCATTTTGCATTCCTGTAGGTCAAATAGCAACAAATGAAGCCCTGAAAAGGGATTTGGAAAGTATTATCACTGGCCTACAGGAATACCTGCAGAGTGTGAAGCAGCAGGCAAAACAGGCCAATGAGGAGTGTAAGAAGTTGCAGAAGGAAAAAGAATCTTTGCTGGGAAGATTGGCAGGTCTGGAGGAGGATAAAAACAACCTGGAAGTGGTTGCCATGGATGCAGAAAATATGAGAAAAGTAAGGCTTAATACCTCTTTTCCCAAGTTTAGATATCTAAGAATAAACTTAAATAAATAAGCTGGTGATCAGACTGGGACTAGGGAAGCACAATTCCTTGGACAAAATAATTTCTGGTATGGTAACATGATGAGATGCCCACACACCTCAAGAATAGAATCTGGCCTTTAAAACCAGTGGTAAGAGACATGCAGTAAAGCTGTACTTTGTGGGACATGGCTCAAAGGGCAGGTTTCACCTTGCAGACATCAGTGCAAATGGATTTGCAGTGACACTGTGGGGATGTCAGTGAACCCTCTGGCACTGGCCAGGGCTGTGTGTCAGCAGCTGGGGTCTGTCCTGTCAGCCAATGACCCAGAGCTGTCTGGCATCCTGGTGAGTGTTGTGTGAGCCTGAGCTCCTGGGACAGCTCTGTTTCACTTCCAGCCCCACCTTTCTAACCTGGGTGTAGATTTTGGACAGCCAGTGGCACCACTGACCTGGCCTTGAAGGTAGAAGTGCCACCCCCCTTTAATGGAATTCCTGAGTTAAAGGGAAGGGAGGGGAATACTCTTAAATTTTGGCTCTCCCAGGTGCATCCTTCTAAAAGGGGTATTAAATTCCAGGAAATTGCAATGCTGGAGAGTTCACTCCAGGAGCAGAGGGAGATAAATGAGTCCCTGCAAGGTGCTCAGGAGAAGGTCAGCACCCACAAGGCTGAGCTGGAAGCTCAATTAAGAGAGAGAGATGCTGAAGCCAAGCAGCAAAAAGAAGAGCTTGAAAGACTGAAACAACTTAGCCAGGTAAGAGCAGAGCTTTAGCGCTGCCAGAGGTGTTAGCTACCCCAGGACATCTCATCTCCAAAGCTAAATCACAAACTGCTGGTGCAGGTGTGTCCCCAGTGTCAGTTTGCTGGGATTTAAACTTTGCTTTGAAGCAAGGTGCAGATGGTTTGCTTGGGGTTGCTTTGTTGGATCTTTTTTAGGTGTTGTCACGTTGTTACTGTTTTAAGAAATACATCTGTTGTGTGTTTGGGTGACAGGTTGGGGTTGGGAGTGGGGATATTAATGTGGAGGTTTTGTGGTTTTGTAGATGGAGCTGTCAGCCCTGCAGGATGAACTTGAAAAGGAAAGACAGCTGTTAGAGAATGCTCAGACCAAAGCACAACTGGCAGAAGAAAAGGAACAACAAAATTACAAACTTCATTTACAGTTCAAGCAATTGCAGGTGAAGTTTTTGGTGTATTCAAAATCCTAGTTTTATCACTTGTGGATTTGTTTGCTTACATTTGTGTGAATTTTTTTGTCTATTTTTAGGGAGACAATAATTTCCTAAAACAGCAGCTTAAAGATCTCCAGAATCAACTAAACCATGCAGTTGGTAATTTAATTCATCCCGAGGATGTCATGGCTTGTATAAATGAACTCAGGAAAAGGCTACAGACAGGAGCAGGAGAGATGAAGTGAGTAAAATAAAAGTACAGTGTGAGATTTGAGCATATGGAAGGGGCAGGACAAGAGGAAATGCCCCAGGTTGTGGCAGGGAAGGTTCAGATTGAGTATCTGAGAAATTTTCCTCACTGAAAGTCTTGCCAGGCATTGGAACAGGCTGCCCAGGGCAGTGGTGGAGTCACCAGCACTGGAGGGATTTAAAAAATATTGAGATGTGGCCCTTGGGGACATGGGTCAGTGGTGGCCTTGGCAGTCCTGGGGGAGTGGTTGGATTTGATGAACTCAAAGGGCTTTTCCAGCCTCACCTGGATGAATTACACAGCATCTCTCAAACTTGCACTAATTGTCATTCATGATTTCTGTATCTGGGATCACAACTTAAAATCACTGTTTTCTGTCTTGGAACTTTCCAGGTGTCCAAATTCAGCTGATATTTTAGGCAAAAACCTTGCAAGTCTGCAGAAGGAATTCAATGACATCCTTGCTGATGCACAGAAGGAAAAAGAGAAAGCATGGGCTGGACAGAGGCAGTTGCAGGAAGAAGTGATATCCCAGCAGGAGAAACTGGAAGAAATGCAGGAGAAATACAGACAGGCATGTATCAAACAGCACAAGCAAGAGTGAGACAATTTCAGCTTAGTCTAAAAAATGTAACCTGCAGCTGAAGGATCAAGTTTCACTCAATGAAGCTTTGCTCTGCTCTGTCCTTTGTGTAACAGTGGAGTCTGATTTGATTTTTCATTAATAGTCTTCCTAATTTTTACCTGATTGTTTGGTGAATTGGAATTTAGTCAATGATCTTTCTCAGAGGCAACAAAGACTTTAATGACCACTAGAAAAATACAGCTCTGAACCTTGTTGAAAGATCATTATATATATATATCTGTAATAAAATAACTGAGGCACTCTTAAAATATTACAGTTACAGTGGCACAGTAGTTACTTTTCCTTTCTGTTTTGATGCAAAGTATGCTGGCAACTGCATTTCCCAGAAATTTAATTAAATAATTAAAACAGGATGGCTTTTGATTGGAAAAAAAATTTATGGCCACTTATTTTAACGTATTTTACTTACAGGTTAAAGCTGAAAACAAGCAAAATAAGAACAAGGTGCATCAGTTAGAGAATGAAATTCAACGTTTACATGAAAAAATAAAGAGCATGGAAGAGATTCAGGGCCTGACTGATCAGCAGCTCCAGGAGGCAGATGAAGAAAAAGAGGCTATTCTTGCACAGCTGGAGGATTTAGAGAACAGGGTAAGGATGGCTGAGGGCAGGTCTGTGCACTGCTTGATTGCTCAGGAAAGAGAAACAAAAACTTGTGAATTTTTGCTTTCTAAGCTAAAACAACACATTCAGGAACACAAATGTTAAATATAGCATCTTGCTTTTCCTTAAATTTCACTGCTTGTCCTCACTTTAGACTTTTTTCTAAATAATACAAAATGTGGTGAGGGGGAGGATGAAAGAAAGTACATTGTAAAAGTCTATTTTCCTGCTTTCAGAAAAAAAGAGAAGATGCCAGGGCACAGGTGCAAGTGCTGAGTCTGGACAAGGAGCTGAAGGAGCTGCAGAGAGCAGTGATCACCTCAGACAAGCTGGCAGCCACTGAGCTCTCCATCGCTGCAAAGCAGCTCAAGGCTCTGCAGGGAACTGTGCTCAGGATCCACCAGGAGAGAGCTGAGGTCAAGCAGCCTGGGCAATTAATTAATTGCTTGTTAATGCTATTGCAGAGGGAGCAGGGCTGGTGTCCTTCAAATGAGCTTCAGAGCTTTCTCCTAAACTGTTCTGAGCTGCACAGGAGCCCCTGCTTTGGGCAGAGTTTGAGATGCAGAGATGAGGGAGGAAATGTGGGTATGGACAGGTTCCTGCTGTGGGAGGGAAAGGGAGGGGGAAGATCATTAATCTCTTATTGACTAAAAGGCAAACAATAGATAATACATTGTTCTGTAGCCAGAAAAACAAAAGAAAGGACTGGAAACTCCTTTTCAAACTGGGAAGCACTTTTGGCTACATAATAACATCTCCACTGTACCAGTGCTGTGAAGTGAAAGGAGAAACAGTATTTTACATGAATCTGGAGTTCCAGAACAGTCAGGTTCTCAATGGTTAGCTTTTCACAATGGCACATCTCAAGCCTGAGAAACGTTCCTGCAAACTACAGCTCAAATGAAAATCTCCATTTCAGGAGCTTGAGGAAGCCCAGGAGTTCTGTGCTGAGGCAGCTCGTGCTTCCCAGGCTCTTGCCAAAGCAGAAGCAGAAAGAGAATTGCTACAACAACTCCTGAAGGAGAAGGAAGAGCAAGTAGGTTGTTTGCTCTGTGTTATATGATAAAACACCAGTGAGTTTCTGGAAGTGTCGTGTTTAGAGGTTCTTGCCCTGCCCTTTTCCCCTCAGGTTGTCCCAGATCAGTGTTCTTCTCTCCCCTGACACCTGCCCCAGAGCAAACTGAAAACCTCACTGCCTGGAGCAGCTGAGTTTTAAGGAAAACCATCACCTGTTCACTCAAACATCCCTTGTGTGAGGGCATGGGAAGGACAGCTTTGTGCCATTGAGTGGGAGCTTTTTGTGATTTCAACTTCTATTTCAAATAGCTTCTGCAGGAAATGGAGAAAGCTGGTGAGAAAACTGCTGCATCAGACACTCAGAAGTTTGAAATCAATAAATTAAGTGAAGCTGTGGAACAGCAAAAAGCAGAGATTGACCGTTTGAAATGGTTGTTGGATAATATTGGGACAGGTAATTTCTCTTTTCTCTCCACTTCTTGCAGACAGACAGGGATACAGAAGATTGTTATTCCCCATTTCTCACTGTTTGAATCTGGAGAATAGTGTTGAGAATATCCTTCTGTACAGGTTTATACAGGATATGTGTCAATGTTCATTAGTTTGCACTTTTTACAGCTCTTTAGGAAACACTGATTGTGCTGAGCATTCCATTTAAACTGCTCAGGACATTGGCAGAGCTCTGTGTAAGGAAACTGAGCAGCACTTACCTGGATCTGAACTTGTATTTCCACAATCTTAAACCACCAAACCCCCTGTGTATGTCTGTCATTATAGATCACGTTTAGTTTGTTTTCCTCAGCAACCATTTTATTTAAATATAGTTCCAGTTGAACTAGATAGCATTGAGGGAAAAGTTGAATGCAGTATCTATTTAACTGTTTGCCTTGGATGACTCTAAAACTGTGCTTAATTTGCAGGTAACAAAGATGAAATTGAAACCTTACAGGATGAAATTGCAGCCCTCAGAAATGTGCTCTTGCAGCAGAATGATCACAGCCCCAGTACAGCAGAGCCCCTGAAAAGAGGGGGATGCTGGTACTACCTGCCATCATCACAGGTCAGGAATAAAAATCCTCTTATGGGTTGTTCTCCTTGTGGAAGCCCTTAGATGGGGGAAAGTGCATTATAAATTTAGTAGATTTGGGAGAAATTTAAGAACAAATATTGGCTGGCATGTAGGTGAAATACTGAAATAAATCACACACAAATGTTCCCTGGTAAAGGCCTTTACTGTGCTGATGGGAGTCCAGGTACATCACATGGGGAGAGAACTGTTCAGGGGGCACTACTGAAAATCCATTTAGGTAAGGGCTAAAAGGAGGTGTTACAGACAAACATTTCTTTCAAGAGAATATTTGTCTGAATTTAAAACCAATACTGTTAAAATATATTCAGTGCTTTTAAAGCAGCATCATGCTTAGAACTGAGAGACACCAGGGTATGTGTAGCCTGTTCTGAAAAATCATTAGAATGTTTGCAACAGTTCCTTTATTTGCCATGATTTATCATTTCTGTATTTTTCTTTAGGCTTCAACTCCTGCTTCCCAGAGCACCAAAGACTCTGGAGTGTGTTTGGGGTGCTCTGGCACATCCCCAGCCAGGAGAGGGGGTGCTCAGGACACGCCCTGTGGGAGGGAGGACCTGCCCAGCCAAGGATGTTGGGTTTACTCACCAGTCAGAAATAGGCTGTACAAAGCAAATTCTGGCAAAGGTGAGTCAGTGTCAGTCTCAGAATGTTTAGGAGCAGACTAAAGATGGACTTGCTTAGAGTTCACAGAGAGGTTTGTTTTTTTTCTTGATGGGCATGAGTGAATATAAATGTTTATTACTGTTGAATAACTTTGTTTAAGCAACATTTTTGTAAATTACATAGAATTTAGAATGTGCATTTCAAGACTATCTCTACTGAAAAAGTTATTAAAAGTAACATGTTTGGTTTTGTCTCTTTTAAAGAAATAAGAGCAAAAGAAGATGGTGAAGGAAATGCAGGATCTCCTGTCCCTGAAGCCTTTGTCCCACCCCCGGGCACAGTTATTTACACAGCCCTTCCAGATGGGACCCCTGCCCCTCAGGGTGTGGGGGTTTCTGGCCCCCCTCCTGCAGCAGCCACTGGAGCTCCAGCTGCTCCTGGCTGCACCATCCATGGCCCAGCTCCTCTGGGATCCCAGGTGGTTTGTGGCCCTCTGCCTCCAAACTTCACCGTGCCACTCCTTCCCCTGGGAGTGCTCCTCTGCAACGTGCCTGAACATCAGGACCTGGTAAGAACCAGAGCTGCAGCTGGGACCCTTGGGAGCTGACTGACAAATGTATTCTAGGAAAAGCTCCCTGCTAGGAAGGGTCTGGATCTGGTTACAGCCTTTGCCAGCTGGAGCTGCTGCTGGGTGTCAGGAGGCCTCAGCTGGAAAATGGATCCTGATTGTGCTGTTCTGTTCCCTGTGTGCAGGAGAGTGAAGTCTCAAGGCTGGAAGACACTGTGTGCTATTTAAAGTCTCAGAAATACAAAGAGAAATGCTCAGAGGCAGCTGAGCATAAATACAGAAAGGAGGTGGAAAGATTGCATGGGAATGTTGAAGAACTGGAGCAGGAAAGAGCAGAGCTGGAAGGGGAGGTGGCAGAGCTGCGCCGGGCGGCTCAGAACCGGAGCACACACAGGTGGGGACGGGCACTGGAAGGCAGCCTGTGCAAATACCTCACCCTCTTCCCAGCAAAAGTCAGCTTTTAAACCATTTACAAATCTAGAACTTCAAAAGGCTCCCAGATCTTTGGCATCTCTGCATTTTAATTCCATGTTGTATTTAATTCCATCCTTTCAGGGACTTTATTGATGGCTACACCGACAGCCTCCTTGCAGAGCTGCAGCTGGAGAAGTCCCTCCAGCAGCAGGAAGATGTTGCAGGGGAGATTGAGTGTGCAGAGAAAACTCTCCTGAAACGCCGGGCCGAGCTCCGAGAGGCCAACAGGCTCCTCACAGAGGCCCAGGTGGAGCTGGAGAGCACCCGGGGCAAGGTGAGGGAAGGCAAAGCCCTGAGGGCAGAGGGATTTGAGTTGTTTTGTTTGTCTAGGCAGTTTATTTTCACTTGGGTAATCTGGAACCTCTTAAAATGCTTCTATATGGAAGTAAGTTGGGAAATAAACTGTGCTAGAAGAACTTGGTTTAGTCCTTGTTGAAGAGGAGGAAGGTTTTCTGCTCTGGACAAGAGAGGAGAAAAAGTTATTCATGGTAGAAAGAGGGAGAAGGCTGAGGTGGAATATTCCAGCCAGGAGCTCACCTTTAAACAGAAAGTGCAGCATAAGGTGAAATATCTCAATCTTCAATTTTTGCTCTAGACTAAAGAGACTCTGCAGAAGTACAATCGTGCCAAACACCATTTGTCCTGCACTGAAATGGAGGCAGAGGAGCTGGAGCAGAGGGCTCAGGAAACTGCCACCAAAGTTGTGAAAGCAACTCAGCAGCTCAGGTAGCCTGGGTGCTCCTGTGGGTTTGTGTCACACGGGGTGAGGACAAGGACTGGGGTCTTTCCAGTATCAGGACACTGCTTTTGGAGAGGGAGAGCTGTTAAAATGTTAATATGAAAAGGAATAAATGCTCTTCTAGGTTATTACAGACAGATACGAGGGGTTTGGAGCAGCTCAAGAGGGAACAAGAAGGTATTTTGAAGGAAATCAACAAAATGGTGGCTGCAAGAGACTCTGAGTTGCAGTCATTAAACCAGAAGATAGAAATGCTCACTGAAAGGTGAGGACTTTCAATTTACCATGGACTGTGTGAAGTTAAACATCTCCTCCAGTGAGTCACTGCCTAAGATATTCTCACTTCTGCTGACTCCTGCTTTAATCCTCACTCTCAGCCTTCAGAAGCTCCAAGGAGACATCCGACTTGCAGAAGGGAACGAGGGCCAGCATCTCCAAATCATCAGAGAAGCAGAAAACCTTGTTCAGGGCAAGAAAACTGAACTGGAAACATTGAAAGATCAGGTGAGGCTTGGCCTACTAACCCTGGGCTATCCATTTTGTTGGGATTGACCTTTGTCTCCCAGTTATGATCCCAGGCTCTCTGCACTTTTTCATGTGGGTTTTTTTTCATGTGTAGCTACAAAAACAAAAGCTTGCACTGATTCTTCTGTTCAACTTCTCCACTGTAGATTTCTGCTCAGAAGCAGGAGCTCCTGTTCCTGGAGCAGCAGGTGACTCAAAGAAGAGAAGAGCTCCATGGCCTTCAGGACTGCATTTCCCAAAGGAAAGGTGACCTCAAGGAAGCTCTTCGAGATGGAGAGACTGAAGCTCATGAAAAGCTTCTCCAAATAAAGGCAAGTTTCCTAAATGAGTTTTCAATAATTTCAAACAAAAGACTTGAAGTACTACAAACATTCCAGGAGGTTTCCACAAAATCAGTTTTGCTTTTTGTGCCCTCCCCAAACCCACTGAGAAACAGAACATGGAATTTGATGGGTTTGTGTGATTAAAAGCTTGGTCCAGATGCACGAGGAAGAGCTCCCCAGTTCCAGCAGTTCTTACAGAACTGGTCCCTTGAGAGCTAAGTTACATTAAATATGAGTCTGTGAATGACTTCCTGGTGCTGGGGAGCAGCTGCTGAAGGAAATCAGTGTGATCAGGGTGTGTAAAACACAACACAGCTGCCCCAGTCTGTCCCCATCCCCATTTGCACAGAGAGGAATCTGTACTTCCCTGCTGAAATCAAAACCAAGCATCAGGGCTAATTAGATTTTGTGGTTTATTTTCTTTTGTGAGGGTTTCTTGTCTGGTTTTGTTTTAAGGCCTATTATTCACTTGAATGACAATGTTGTGGTGAGATTTGGAGATCAAAATCTTTGCAGAATTACTACTCCAAATCATCAACAAACAAGACCTTTACTTAAATATTTTGTATTCTTTGTTTGTTAAACCACAGTATTGATGACAGACTGTTAAATTATTTTATAAATATTTAGAATTTCAGTTTAAAGGAAATATTAATTTTAAATTGCAAAGAATGGTATTCCTTGTACCATTGATACTTTCTCTCAGGAAATAAAAATACTTCTGGGAGAGCTTAGTGCTGAGAAGAATGAACTGGATGTGCAGATGAATGAGAGAAAAGCACAGCTTCTGGTCCTAAAGAAGGATATTAGAAAGGAGGAGGAAAATCTTGAAGCAATACTTGGGCAAATCAGCAAGCACAAGATGGGTATGTCCTGGGATTCACTGGGTTTTGTGAGATTGGGAAGGAGCACACAGAGCTCTTTAGTTCTCATCCTAATCCAGTAACTGCTCTTTATTTCACCTCCCTAGAACTGAAACATGTGCTGGAAATGCTGGAGCTTGAGAAGAATGAACTGGAAGGTTTGAAACTCCAACATGAGCAGAAGGTCAATGAGCTGGAAAGGACCCAGGTGGCTGTTCTAGAGGTAAGAAATGCTTCTGTGGCTGATGCAGGAACTGGGACATCTGTGGTTCTCCTAAGCCTTGAGTAACAGAGTCCTGATAGTTTTAAATCAATCAGTTTCTAATCTGATTTCAGCTTATCACAGAAAACTCTTAAGTCTGCCTTGGCCCTTTAAAATAATGGGATTTTTGGTGGTATGTGAGAGAGAGGGAGCACAGAAGCTCTTCTGGGGCTGTAGAATGATGGATGCTGGTTTTAGGAACTTCAGAGTCTTTTTATCTGGATCCTGTCACTTCCAAACAATGAGTGTGGAAGGGAGTTTAACTCAGCTGGGGGATCTCTGGCACTAAAAATGTCCCCAAGGCACTTGGAACCATTTTATTGTCACCTTCCTCCATTGAATGCACTCAAACCACTCTGGCTGCAGCCAAGGATGTCAGTACTTGTTCTGCTTCTGGGCCACAGAAACGTGGTGCTCACCATGCCTGTTTTCCCCAGGAGAAGTTAAAGCTGGAGAATGCCCAGAGGTTGTTGCAGTGCCAGCAGGGGGAGGTGGATTGGCAGGAGCAGCTCCTCAGGAGGGACCGGGAGGAGAAGGAGCAGCTGGGCTCCCACCTGAGAGCTCTGCAGAGCAGCATCGAGGCTCTGAGCAGGGAGAAGGAGAGGCTGGAGGAGGACTCCAGGAGCTTGGAGAAGAGGTTGTCACAAACCAAAAGGTGGGGGAATTTCTTTTTTCCTGCAGAGATCAGAAGGGATGGGGAAGTGTATGAGTGTCTGTGTGTTGTAATTAAAAATACAGCTCCAACTCTGAGGTGCCCAGTGATACAGAGCAGGCATTTTCTTATGTTCTGTGGAGCTTTTGCTTTAAGCCTTTCTACAGCAGATTTAAAAAATATTCAGCAATGGAGCTGATGAATCAGCAGCATTTTTATATCCTGGCAATGCCATGAGAAATGTTACAAAAAGTAAAGTGTTGCATCTTGGAACAGGACATTTGTCTTGCTCTGACTGCTCGAGGGTTTTACTGACATTTTTTAAGTCCTCACCAAGGATTTCCAACTAACCAAGAATGTGATTCACGTTTTACAGGGACTTAACTGCTGCTGAAGACAGCAGCAGAACTGCACTGTCCAACATGGAAAAAGTGGAATTGGATGTTAAGAACCTGCAGCAGGAGGTGGAGCTACTGAACAAGCAGAAGAAATCACTGAATGCAGAGATTGTTGCTGTCCAGGAGGATCTTCAAGGTTAAGATCAATTTTTGGGTTTAAGGAGTGATACACTTGAAGAGAAATTCTGTTAAAAGACACACTTTAACTGAACTGTATGATATTAAACATTCAGCATGCTCACATGTCCATAGGCAGAAAATTTAACATGTTGAAAAATGGACATTTCATAAACTGTATTTGTCTTACTCACTCTTTGCTCATGAAGAGAGAGAATTTCTGTGTATTGGTATTTCAGACTGCTGATTGAAAATTCTTGTCACCAAATACTTTTCTAGGGAAAAAGGAAGAACTGGAAACACTGCAAGTAGAACTGAATGACTCGAGGCAGCAGCTTCACCTTGTGGAACAGGTTGGTTTTGGTGAAACATCCTTATGGTCACTCTGGGAGTCTGTTGTTGTTCCTGACCTGTTCATGAGGGCACAGCTCGACACCAGAGCCCTGCAGAGCTGAGAGCAGGGATTGCTTTATTGCCTTCTTCTTGCTGAGTGTGGAGTGGGTTTATTGCTTCTTGGGAAGAAGATCATTTAACAACAACCAACCAAGCAGCACGTCCTGGCTTTTTATCTGGTGGCTTCTTCTGATTCACCCTGTGGCTGGTTTGAGTGAAGGAGCCCTGAGTGTGCCAGTGGCCAGCTCTGATCTCTCAAACCCAAACCTTTGGGGCTGCTTCTTCTTCCCAGCTCCTCCTGCCACGTGCTTTTGTTTTCCATTGCAGGATTTGGAAAAGAACTCCAGGCAGCAGGAGGAGCTGCTCAGGGAGCAGGCAGCCCTGAAGGAAGAGATCCGAGAGTATTTAAGGAAACGTAAGGAATGCCAGGAGAGGCACAAGAAGAGGCAGAGCCAACTGCAGCAGCTCCAGAAAAAGATTGAGGAGAAGGAAACAGAACTCGCCCAACAGGAAGCGGTAATGAGCGCCCTGAGTTGCCTCACTTCCTCCTGACCTTAAAAATAATTCAGAAAGTTTGAGGTGTGAGTTTACAAATAATCACAAAAGCACAGATTGGTTTGGCCAAATTAGCTCGGGTTGGGTGAGGAGTTTCAGCAAAGTGTGATCCAAAAGAAAACCTGAGGGAGCTGTTCTGAAAATGAGAGAGGCAAGAAAAATTGACAAACAGTTTTTGTCAGTAGGGACTGTTAGACTGCAGTTCTTTCCAGTTTATGCTGGTTTTACTTCTCTCATGTCTCTTAGTGATGGTTTTTGTTCTCCCTGAGTTGGTGCTGGTTCAAGCTCAGAGTGTGGGGGTTTCTGGCAGGTTCTTCATCGCCTCAAGCAAAACTCGGAGCGTGAAGGGAAAAAACTGGAAGAATGTGCAGCTAAAGTGAAGGATCAGAAAATCCTGTTGGAAAAGGAGCTAACAGATCAGCACAAGAAACTGGAGCAGGCAATAGCCAAAGTCAGGCTGGCAGAGGAGAACCTTGGGAAGCTGGAAAAGGAGGAGTCCCGGTGTGCAGCTCTTGAAGAAACCATCAGAAAAAGCAGTAAGAGTCATTGCCCAAATGAACTGCCACCATCTCTGGGGGCTGAGGATAATGGCACAACAAATATTTTTGTTCATCTTGTTTGGGTTCTTGGTGTTTGGAAAATATCTGCTATGTATGAAGTGGGCCAAGATAAGTTTTGCTAATCAGGATTTTTTTTAAATGTTCTTCACAGAACATCAGCTCTCAGAAAAAGAATTACAGTTGCAACAAAAAGATAAAGAAATACAGTGTCTTCAGAAGGAACTGGAGGTCTCCAAGTCTGAGCTAAAGCAACTTCAAGGTCAGATAGTGTCAGAGAGGAGAGAAGCAGAAAAACAAATCTTGAATCTGAAAGAAACACAGAAAATGCAAAGGATGGAGCTTGAAAGCAAACTGCAAGTAAGTCCTTGCTGAGTGGGGAAAGTTTGGGGGTTTGGGTTATTTTAAACAGCAGAATGCTGGAACACCCCTTTTTGCCATTGGAGGTACAAAGTAATGCAACAACTTCCTGAGCAGAGTTGAGGCAACCCCCTCTGGCATTCCCAGTGCTGCACAACACCTGAGTTACTCCCGTTTCTGCCTCACAGGAATCAGGGTTCTCTTAGCTCATGTTCTGTAGTGGGTGCTGCAGTAAAAGGCTGGGAGCAGGAGCAGGGAGGTGGCAGCTTGCAGAGTGCCAGGGCCCTGGCTGAGCTCATCCCCCACAGTCAGGGGGGACTGCAGCCACCCCCAGAGCCAGGTACAGCTGGGGGCCACATCCAGGGGCTGAGCGTTCATGGCTTCAGCCAAGCTCATTTTGTATTGGTTTTGAATCTTCCTCCTGTATTCATGATTGAAAATACACCCAGAGTTGTCATTTATGCAAATCACTGAATGTTAGAAATCTTCAGAGCTACTCAGCAGGCATTTAACAACTTGCCAGTGCCAGCTTGGGCCAGCTTTTTCTTCTTTAAATACTCACTTTAAATTAAAAAGTGATTCACCTTGTCTGACTCCTTCTAGTCCTTCAATAAACCCTTTCTAAGTTGTTGTGAAGCCCTTTAAAAACAGAGAAGAATGTTGTTGGCGTTTGGGAAGGCCCTGCAAGGTCAGAGTGTGAGGCAGGTTTAGGTTAAGGACTGGTGTTTGTAACCCAACTGTTTTGTACTGCAGGTTAAAACCCAAGACCTGGAAGAGAGACAAAGGGAAATGGAGAGTGCAGCAAACTTGCTTAACCTGGAGGTTGAAAATGAAATTAGGACGGGGTTTAAATCTTCACGCTCATCTTCTCTAGACCCCTTGGAAGATTTGGAAGAATCAACGGAAGGAAAGAGGAGCCTGCAATGTGAGTGTGATAACTCAGAGACTGCTCCCTTCACTGCTGACAGACAGCTCCTCTCCTTGGAAGAGAAGTTCAACATTTCCAGATTCTTCTTACTGGTAAAATGCTTTGGACAGGTGGCTGCTCCTGGTGCTGTGTTGGTCCCTCTGGCTGAATGTGCTTTTTTTTCCCCAAGGATGAGCAGTGGCGGGGAGAGGCACGCCGGGAGAAGCTGCAGCAGCATGAGGACAGGCTCAAGGTGCCACATCCGTGCCCCTCACATCCCTTGGGCCCCTTCCAAACATGATCTGAACAACCTGGGGGAGTGGGGATCCTCCTCCAGCTCGGGCAAATCCACTCTGTAATGACCAGAGAGAGGAGCCTTGGGTGGGAACAGTAAAAGCCTGGCTGCACCAAGATAAGTAATTTTAATTGGCACTTAATTGGATGTTGGAGTATCCCAACAAGATTCTCTCATTTATATCATCCTGTGGTATATCAGCAACATGACAGAGGAGTTCAGCACCACGCTGATCACCTTAAGGTCTAGGCTCAGTTAGAACACGGCCATCAAAACAAAACTTATGTAAAAATAAGTCCCAAACCCACTCCCCTCTGCTTGTGGTGTGAGACTCAATCTTCCAGCCTTCAGGGCTGACTTTACACAGTGTTCTCATGCCCTTTGTGTCTGGCATGGGTGTGCCCAGCCCCAGTGTGACCCGGTGTGCCTGGCCTGCTTGTGCCCAGCCCAGTGGCCCTAGCCCCAGTGTGCCCATCCCTGTGTGCCCAGCCCCGGTGTGACCCTTTGTGCCCATCCCTGTGTGCCCAGCCCCGGTGTGACCCTTTGTGCCCAGCCCCGGTGTGACCCTGTGTGCCCAGCCCTGTGTGCCCAGCCCCGGTGTGACCGTGCCGTGTGTTGCAGGCGCAGCTGCGGCGCTGCATGGCCAAGCAGGCCGAGGTGCTGCTGCAGGGGAAGCGGCAGACGGCCGGGAGCCTGCACAGCCTCCAGCGCCAGCTGCCCGTGCGCGG
>NW_005054329.1:1978378-1984705 GCF_000277835.1 Geospiza fortis | reverse complement strand
CCCCAGCAGCAGGTGCTGGATGACCTGGTCAACAGCACTGCCTCAGATTCCTCCTTCCTGGCCAGCAGCCCCAGCCTGGGATCCCTTCACAGTGTGACAAAAGCTCAGGTAATGTTCTGCTGGGACCGGGATTCTCATCTGGGGGGTTTAATGGTTCTTCTCTCACTGGGAGGTGTTACAGCCATGTGCTGCCTCTCTGAAGGTGGTGATCTCACCCTACCCCTGCTCTGGCAGTAGCTGATGCCTTTGGAAAGGCTGAGCTTTCCTCACAGTGCTTTGGGGTTTTTCCAGGTCCCCAGCAGCCCGGGAAGCGCGTTGGGATCGCCGGTACTGCGTTCCAGCTCCCAGGGAATCTCTCGGTGAAGGCCAGAGGTGAGATGTGGCTTCAGGCCAGTTCCAACCTGCCAGAGACACGAGTGGCTGGAAGGCTGAGGGGCTGTGGGGCTGCTGTGGCTTCACAGCCCACACAGCCCCTTCCCAGTGACAGCATTCCTGGGGCTGGTGTCGGTTCTGCTTTAGGTTTCTGTGTTGTGCAGAAGATTCTGGGTGAGAGCTGCTGGGAGCTCTCCTGGGACATGGAGTTACTGCTGCATAAATTGTTGCCATCCCTGGTCTTTCAGGAACTTTCCTGGTTCAACTGTTCAGCCCCATGGCTGAATCTCTGGGACAGCTGGTTCTACCCCAGCCTGGTACAAAAATGTTCTTTTGTAACGGTTTAAGGTACAAAGGTTACTTGAAAAGTGGCTTCACTTTAAAAGCAAAGCCCAAAGCACATCCACAGCTTGGACAGGGGCCCTCAGGTGCCACCTCTGAAGAGTTCTCCTACCTCACTGGGTGAGCCTTGTCTGAAAAGGCCTTTGCCACCACTCGCAAACAGCTGCTGCAAGGCCTGTACTGTGAAGGTTTTGTACAATTGACAACAGGTTTTTATATAAAAGTTGTTTTAAAAAAAAAAAACTTCAATGTGTATTTAAACATGTCCAAACCAACCTCCTATTTAAGTGTCCAGCTAGTGGCCAGTTTCCACTTTAAAGAAACCTTGTTACAAGGTCTGATCTGTTGCCAAATGCACGGAGGTTTAAAATACAATTATTTTCGATACTTCCCTAAAATAAACTTTTGTGATTGATGCTTTTATCTGGGGGTGGTTGCAGATTCTTTTCCTTAAAGCTGTTCTCCAGGACACTGATACTGGCACAGCCCTGGACAGTGACAATGCTCTCAGTGCTGGGGCTCCTCCTTGTAGGAATGTGTCCAACATTGGCAGCTCTGTCCTTGTCCCTCTTCCTGGCTGCTGGGTGAGCACCTCTTCCTCTCCCCAGGCTTGGCTGCATCACTTGTCTGAACCAGGAGGATACAGACAATGGCTTCTTAACAAAATTACAATCAACTTACTCCCTACTTAGAGAGGAAAAGCCACTTTGTAAATCCTTCAGGCAGCAGGACAAGGCACAGGCCAACACAGGCCAGTGGCTGTGCAGGGATTGTCCCAGCCCTCCCCACCCTTTCCCAGGGATGGGCTTTGGAATCAGCCTCAGTCTTGCCCTTTCTCATCCTCTTTTAAGATAACATTTTCTATGCAGCCATTGTCAGAGTTCACTGGGAACAGACACACCCAGCCCTGCTTCCCTACGAGAGCAGCTCTGGGAGCCACTGGCAGATTCCTCTGGGAAAGGCCCAGGGTGAAGGCTGAGCACAAATCCCAGCACTCCAAGGAGCTCTCTCCCCTCAGGTCCCACCCTCAGCACAGAGGGCCAGAGCAAGTCACACACAGCAGGGACGTTTATCTAGATACAGGTACTTTATTTACAAATATTTAGATTAATAGCATTGTTACATCAAATGAGGAGTACAGCAGTCCAAACAGATCCTTTCTGTGACAGAAACAATGAGACCTACTGTAACTTACTCTGGGAGTACAGGTATTGCACCTCAACAAGCTGTAGTCATTACAACACTGACTTCACATCAGCAGCAGGTCGTGGTCCCTGGGCAAACCCTGGTGCAGCCTTGGGTTAAGCAGGATGCAGGAGCTGGAGATCTTGAACATACCCATCTACTGAGGAACAGGAGTTAAAAAAGGACTAACCAGACAAACAAAGGGACAGCACACAAGTTACCCAAATCCTATTGTCTGCACATTCCAGTTTTGGCTTTTATTTAACATTGACTGTACAATACTCTGGTACCAGTGGTTACTTACAAGTCTGAACATTGTAGAGTTTTAGTGTCTAGAGAGGGATTTTCAGACTACTTTGTATTTGAAACACTGCAGTAAGCCTGAAGTGGTACACTGGATTGTGGTTAAGCACCTACCCCCTTCCATTTTAAAACCTTGTGATGTTTTCCAAGTGAAGCTGCACAAGGAGCCTCAGTAAAACCCCACATGAGTGCAGCAACACCCCCCCAGGCAGGGTCACCACGTGACACCCCCTCACACACAGGCCAGGCTGTGGCACCCCAGGAAGGATGTACTTGAAAGCTTGAAGCAAAACCCTTAAAAAAGACCCCTCACACAGCACTGTTAAAAAATACAAGAGTAGTTAAAAATCCCTAGAGAGCACACGTTGTTCCAACTGTCCAGTTCAGCCTCTGCCCAGTCCCAAAGTTACAGGTACAAAAGCGGGAGGTGTGCGAGAGCCCGGCCACGGCTGAAGCCCGAGAATGCCAAAGAGAAGCAGGCAGAGCACTGCCGAGTGCAGAGGGGAGCATTGCACAGTGCAGAATGAGAGCCACACCCCACTAGTGTTAATGTCTGTGTCCCCAGCACCATGGGGACCCTGCAAGTGACACCCAGCAGCTGCAGCCCCAGCTGGGCTGTGCTGCCACGGGGGCGCAGAGAGCTCAGACTGTACAAACGGGGGGTTCTTACACACTGCTCTAATGCCAGGCATCATTTTCTTCATTAAAATCATATACACAGGATGTATTTAACTGTTAGCTCAGTTCCTTCAAATTTTATACATATTTACGTTCTGTTAACAAAGGTAAAGGATAAAAGTGGCAAAAGAATGACGTAAAGCTATTGAGCACAAGAATGAACAGATCGCTTCCCTGCGCCACCCCGACCCCAGCACATCCCACAGGGAATTCTTCCAACAAAAGCACATCATTACAGAGCCCCTCGCTACCATCAGAAGTCATTTCACAGCAAAAACTTATCCTTTACTACTGACAGCTTGAACAGTTAGAGGTGGGGAAGAAAGGCCAAAGAACCATAAAATAAACCATACAAGACAAAGCCCTGCAAAAGTGTAAAATCAGGAGTCCAGCATCAGTGCTCAGTTTAAATTATGTATCGGTGACACTATCACAAGGACAATCAAGGAAAAAAAAACTTCTAGATTTACCATGCAGGAGAGGTTTTATTACTCTACTTGCCTTTGATAACCTGATTACATCTAAAGTTGTTTAGCAGTTTAGTACTGTGTTAAACTTGTCTCAGAGTTTTAATTAAACCCAGTAAGATGTACAGAAGATGGGGAAGCGGTCAAAAGCACCACTCCCTAGAGCCAGAGGTGAGGGGTCAGGAGGAGCCACGGAGGGGTCACTAGCAGCCACAGCCTTCTCTCTGGGGCTGGGGTTCACTCGTTAGCCGCCCCCCCTGCGGGGCTGACGGTTTGTGCTGTACGCCCGACTCGGCCGCGTTCAGGTCCAGGCTTCCGTCTTGGATGTTCTGGTAGATTTTCTTGGCAGCCTCCAGGAACGCGTCCTCCACGTTCTCTCCACTGCAAGAGAGCAGCAGGAGTTACTGGGGCTGCAGTGCTGCTTCCAGAGGGATTTGGGCAGGCACTGTGCCCTCCTCCTCAGCCCAACAGCCCAGCCCTGGCACAGGGCAAGCCCTCCCTGGCCTCACACCCCTATCAGGACCAGCAGGAATAAAGAATTTGTGCCAAAGAACTGAGGAGCAAAAATAAGCCAAGGCATCAAGCCACGTGCACAGGACAGTTCTGAGAGACTTAAAGCCAAGGGAGCCACTATGGATCAGAACCTCTTTTTGTTACGAAGTTCTGTTCTGACAGGTGCCAGTGGGAGCCACATTTCCTGGTGGCCCTGGGGATCCCCCAGTGACACAGCCAGCCCCAAGCGTGGCACAGCAATTCTTCAGTTACTGGAGGGGCTGGTCATTGCCTACAGACCAAACTTGCAGCTCTGAACAGCCAGGGGAAGGAACCCTTTACACACCGAACACATTCCACACTTAAATAAGGCCTGAAATCCAAATCAGCTCATTTGAATTCAACCAGTCTTTGCCTGAAATGCAGCCAGAGCTCTCAGTTCCAAGTTACTTTCAAGACACGACAAACAGACCAATGTGAACATCACCAAAGCCAAAAGTCACTTACGTTTTTGCACTTGCTTCAAGGAACAATAAACCTGTTCAGAGACAGAGGTTTAACAGTCAGTGCACAACACACCTCAGAGAGCCCAAAGTCAGACACACCACGACCTTCCCATTACTTGCAAGACACTATTTTAGCTTTTGTGACTATGTTAAGGCATCAACACAAGCTGATTTCTAGAACTACACACAGTTACCAGACTGCCTGAGGCACAGCAGGAGTTTGTACATACAATTCCATCACTCTGGAAGTGTAAGCTTGCAGCTATCAATGCTGAGGATTCACTTTAACATCACTACCTTGTAGGAAAGTACCAGCTCAAGAGAAAAAAAACACACCATTTTCTTCAGCAAATTGTTTGGCTTCTTCATATGTAACATCCCTCTGTGCTTCCAGGTCTGCTTTGTTTCCTATGAGGATTATCACCTGGGTCAGGAGAGAAAAAGTTAGTCTAGGAAAAAGCTTAAGAGCCTTTTCACTGCCACCTTCATTATTAAAGAGACTTTTTAAAAACCCAAAAGGAAATAGGCAGAGCAGATTATCTACAGAAGCCTTCAGGAGAACTCTGCTCTAGCATTCCCCACTCTGGGAAAGCAGGAACAGCATCTCCAGCTGTCACTTTCCAAGGCTTGAGGGTGTTCTCATGAGATGAGGTCCTAAAAAGCTGCTCTTTACTCATGTGAGCTGTACCTTGAGCCACTTCTGGTATTTGCTTAATCACCAGACAGAATCGACAGAAACTTTAGTTTTCTCATCAGTTTGGTGCTAAAGTATTTTAGAGGCATTCAGGAACAGGCTGAAGAACAACAGCTCTGTGGTATGGGCAGAGAGACCCAGAAGGATCTTCCTCCACAAAACCTGGTCAGCTTTTGCTGGAGATCCAATTTACATTCCAGCCTAAGGACAGCATTCACCTCATTACTGACACAAAGCAAGGAGGAATAACACAATCAAGGCTGGTGCAGATTTCATCCCAGTTTTGTCTCCAACTGCTTCAACCAGACCCTGAAAGGTGAGTGGCACAAGAAGACTTAGAGGAAGCCCTTTTGCTGCAGCTGCAGTAGGGAAGTGAATCACTGCACTCTGCAAGTGGGGACAGGAGCAGTGCAGAAAACACAGGCAGCTCTTGCAGAGACCACTGCAGTGCTTTGGTCTGAGCCTCCCACCACTTCCTCAGGGAGAAGCAATCTTGCTTTTAAGCTAAATGAAGTCCAACTTACAGTATTTGGATTGGTGAGGTTCCTTGCATCTGTCAGCCAGCTGCTTAAGTGATTATATGTACTTCTTCTGCAAAGAATCAAGAGGACACTTTTAGCCTTTTATAAAATATTTAGGTGCCAACAGCACAGTCAGCATCCAAACACAGCAACATCCATCATCCCTGCTCTTCTCCCCACCTCAAGACAGACAAAACAGCAGCAGTGTGGACTCAGACCACAAATTCAAGTCAACTTTAAACCCTTGGAGCAGCTCTTACACTGCCAGTGGAAAGCCAGACCAGTCCCCACTGCTAACCAAGTTCTGCACACAGACCAGGCTGGTGCTGTTTTCAATAGAACGTGTTAAAGGTTTCCTGTCAAATACTCTTACAGAACACAGTGCAGCAGAACAGCACTTCAGTAACAAACTGCACAAGGTCATGTTTTAATCAAGATTTACACAAACAGGAAATACACCTACATATGCAGGAAAAAACAAAGAGGTGCCTGAAGAGTATCAAGAACAGCCCCAGAGGAAGATGAGAGATGTGTGAAAGCAGAAGTATTTCATGTTGCATCTGATGCACTATTGTTTGAGCAGCATCTTTAGCTGTCAGCTCTAGAGGAAGGCAGGGCAGGGTGGCTGCTGTGCAGTGCCAGGCTGCCAGGGAGGAAGCTCAGGTCAGGCTGAGGCCAGGCTCTCTCCCCACACACCACGGGCAGCTCTGCACGTTCACTGTGGCTCTGCTGGGCCCCTGAGGACGCCCCTGCAGGTGAGCAGCACT
>NW_005054329.1:1970712-1978361 GCF_000277835.1 Geospiza fortis | reverse complement strand
GCAGATTCCACGGGCAGAGCCAGTTCTTTTAAACACTTCAACACATGGGCAGTCACAGCCTGAAATGCAAACTCCTCAGGCTCATCAGCTGTGTGATTTTCCAAGAAAAGCTGCTCTCATCACTCCCTGTGCCTCATCTGCAGCTCTTTAACCACTGGGGTGTTTAGGTAAGGTGTGGCAGGCAGGATGCTGCACAGCCAGACACACACACAGCCTCTGAGCCAAGGGACAGACAGACAGACAGTACCTACAGGGCTGTACGTCCCAACCTCAGCAGCACAGCCAGAGCTCTGCTGCCCTTACCTGGTGATGTCGTAGACCATGAGAGCTCCTGCTGCTCCTCTGTAGTAGCTTCGTGTGACAGCCCTGAATCTCTCTTGTCCTGCTGTATCCCAGATCTGTAGTTTAATTTTTTGGCCACTAACTTCAATTATTCTTGTGCCAAATTCAACACCAATTGTGTGGGGACAGTCTGCCATAACTGTCATGAAAAATAAGAGCAAAGATCAGATCTTCCTAGGACAAGGTTTCCTTGCTGCAAAAATATTACTATCACAAGTTTTCAGTTATCTTTACTTGATTTTCAATCTCTAAAAAAGCATTTTTACAGCTACAGTTCCCAAACTGCATCACTTAACCAGAAACAAAATGCTCCATTTCCTGAGCTGCTGTTAGTTTTAAGAACAGTTATAAAATTCCTTGCCTTCTCTGCTGCTCTTTGGCCATACATATCAGAAGGTACCAAGTCAGCTGACTCCCAGTCTATCCTTGCAGAAGGTTAACTATTTTAATGCAGTAGGAAAAGATAATTTTTAGGGAATTACCAAGAAAGATACAGTTAAAAAGTCTGTCACATTTTCAAAAACAAACACCCAAGTTGGTTCAGACAGGGCAATAGCATGATTGTCCAAGAAAATGCCAGTTTCATAAGCAGCTACAAACACACCAAATCAAATCCAAAAAGGCATCTTTCTAGTTATGATAAACTCCTGTTAATAAGCTCATCTTTGAGGAAGATCAAGAAAACACAGGAAGAGGAGCTACTGAGGCTACCTAGAGTTAGGGGCAGAGGTGTTTGGCACGTCAGTTTGGTTGTACTGCTTTGGCTTGGTGCTGACACAACTTTCTCCTCATGGACAGTGTGACCATGTGCAAAATGCCTTTTAAATAACTGGCTGATAGTGCATTTTCATTAAAAACAACAGTCAGAAGTTCCTGTTTCTAGTGGAAAACAAATATTTAAACTGCAGCTCCTACCCACTTGTTACCTCATCTCAAGCAGCACATGGTGATGCCCGTACTGAGCAATAGCTCCAGACTTACTCACTGAGTGAGGCAACAGCTGCTGCAAAGCCCAGTGCAACACACACCAGCAGGAACTGAACCTGATTCTTAATTAGTGATGATAAAACATGAGAAAATGTTTCATCTGAGAGAGACTGCAGCAAGCCCTAAACACCATCACCCAGGGCAGGCCAAGTGTCCTGCAGGGCTGCTTAGGCTGCAAACCAGAACTCTAAGGAAAATTTTTTTTCTTCCTTTTGAACTCCTTAACAGCACTAAAAACTCCAACTGCTTGTGATCAAGCTACACCAATACTGAAAACATGCAAAGCTCAGACACAAAACTTCTCTTTGTCCATATCAAAATCCACAGAAAAGCTGTAAAATCAGATCCAGTCCTCCCACTCCTCACAGGCAGGATTGGCTGGAGCAGGTTTTGCCATAACTACATCAATATTTGTTTCTGCATCTGCTGAACTCAAACCAGAAATGTGACCCAGTACAATCCAAGCTCATAGAGAGTAAGACAGACCAAACTGAGCTCATGCATGATGGAAACAGGCAGGGAAAAGGGATGAAAATGCCAGTTAGAATAAATATCATGAACTGAAATACTCACACTTCTTTTCTGTGAATTGATGAAGCAAACAGGACTTTCCTACACCCATGTCCCCTGTTGCAGAAAGAATAGTTAAATCATTGTTGCAACAAGCACATTTTCTTCCTCCCACACAACAAATGGTACAGAGACATTCATTTCTCAGGTCAGATGGGCAGTGTTCTATCCCTGGCTATAGCCTTGAATTTATCAACTTGCCACTAAAGCTTTGGCTACAGATACAGCTTGCAAGCAAGAGCAGATCACTCATGAAATAGTTAATTTGTATTACTGATTTTATAATTGTATTTCACAAGGTTATAAAAAGTACAGCTGAAGAAACTGAAATGTAAAATATACTTGATGTTTGCTCCTGTCTTACTGTGGTGAGAACATCAAAATACTGACAACCATCCAGAACACCTCAAGAAATTGCTTTATTTCCACTGATCCTCTTGCACAATGCCAAGAGTGAGACACAGCAAGATCTTTTAAGAACCAACTTTTCCACAGGCTGAGGCTGTCACAGCAGCCTGACTTACAAACCTGCAGATCATTTACACCTACACAAGATCATTAACAATTAAACAATTAACAGTAAGACCAGTTCTTCCAGGACAGCAATAAATGCAATCCCTTAGAGTCCCTGACTAAGCAGCCAAGGAAGCTGCAGCTAAAAGCAACATTTAAACACAAAAATACAGCCTGACAGAGGTTTATGAGCCTCATGCAATGGTTTCCAATCAGCACTCATGCCTTCAACATAAATTCTAAAACCTTTGAGGTTAATGATGCAAAATGCTCCAGTAAATGCTGAAGCTGTAGAGAAGTGTGGTGACCTGTGGGGACTGAGGTGGGACAAGCACAGACTGAAAGCAGCCTGGCACAGCCACAGGCTCCTCATGTACCCACACAGAGCATCCACAGGTGTGAGCCCACTGGTACTTACCAATAATGATGTACTTAAAGATGTAGGAATAGTTGTAAGGTGCAGTTGCCATTGTGGCACTAAAATAAAAAAAAGAGAACACGTCAGAACCGATACTTGTTCTCTCAAGGTGACCCACATCATCCAGTTTAGTTCATATAAACACAAAAAATCCTCTTCCTCTCTCCCCCAGCCACCCTTTCATTCACAGTTCAAATCTGTGTAGCTCCCCAGTGTCACTGAATGAGTGGCACAGCCAGCAAAGTTCCCACATTGCTTGCTCTGAGCCCGTCAGCAAGGTCTCCAAGTAGAAACGCAGATTATCAATTTTATCCAGAAGGACTTAAAGCTGCTGAAAAGCTCCGTCCCTCCTTGCTCTGCACAGTCACTGCCAGACCAGCACTCACCCGTCAAAGAGCTGATGGATCAACCCAAAATAAAATCTGACTCCAGCACAAAACCTGGAGAGATTTAACAAAACCAGCAAGTTGGAACTATTACCTCACACTTTTAAGACTTGCAACAGAAGAAAGGAAGCAATGCAGCTTGCAGCAAACAGCTAAGATTTAAAAGAATGCTGTAGTAGCCTTAACTGGGGCCTGGGGAGCTGCCTGTCCATGTCAGAAAAGCGCTGCAAGCCACAAATCAGATGTTCAGGAAGTTGGTTAACATCTCTGTGGCTTTGTCAGCACAGCAGTGCTACAGCCAGGCTGCTGAGCAGTTTCTCTTTTTTAACAGGCAGTCAAAATACTTCTAACATTCCAGAATTTTCCTAAATGTCAAGGGAATTAGAACTGGCTTCAGCTGTTTAAATCTGCAAGGAGTGAAAGCTGACTTGCTAACTAACACATCAGTTAGCCAGGATTACACATCTGTAAAAGCCAGATGTTGCCAGGTAACATTAAAGATGGGAAATGCCTGGTTTGGTCCCAGGCTTTAAGTTAAACTGGATCCACTGATCAGTTAAGCAAGTGGAAAATTTCTAGCAGGAATTCAGCACTTCCCTTGCTGCTCCTGCAGGGCAGATAGCCAGCCATTACAAACACATGGTACTCCTTACAAGGAACACTGCTGGAGCCTAGAAAGATTTTCATTAGGTCATGTGTCATTCACATGACAAATGAAACCAATACTGGAAAGAAATACAGAGGAAAGCTTCCAGGCCTGGGACTTTCTCAAAAGCAAAGCACCGTTCCTTGCACCACAATTAATCCCTCTCAGCGAACTGCAGTCGTAAGAAAGATGAACAAATCTCATTCCCAGCTCAGAGCCAGCAGCCTCTGCTTCCCAGCACTGAGATTTGAGGCAAACATGCTTATCTAGACCTGGGAGGGGAACAACTCCCAGAGCAGCTCAGAGGGTTTGCTGAGTGCCAGGCAGTGCACCTTGTCTCCCCTCCATGCCTGGCTCAGGAGATGGAAACACTCCTGGGTCCTTCTGTCCCAGGCAGAACACAAAGCATCTCTGCTAAATCCAACAGAGACACACACTATTCTACTGAACCAAGTTTATTCCAAGATAGGAAATAAACTGACAATTTTGGACACTAATTTAGCAAGCAAGCCAGCAGCTTTATTGCTTTATTTCCTGGAAGATTCCAGAATTACAGTACCAGCTTCAACACGTGAATGGTTATTTTCAACAGCAGTAAATAAAGACAAGTCACTGCTCCATATTGAGTTCCAAAGGAATGTGTCACTGTGGAAACATCCAGTCCTTCAAGTTTCCTGAACATCTTCACACATTATGTTCTCTTTCTTCCCCAGCATGTCCCAGCACAGTAAACTGGGCACACAAAGCACATGTTCCTGCAGGACCCTTCACCTGCCACCTCCTTCCTGGGCAGGGCAGGAGCACCACGCTCACAGCTCAGCTCCAGGGCCAAACTGGGGCTCCTTGAGGTAACTGGAAGTACAAAAGAAAGCTTGAACAAACTGACTTATACATGCAAGTACTTCAGGAGGAGGGCAGGAACTGCCCTGTTTTCCACAAAAACCAGCTGGGTGTTACAGCCACAAGACACCAAGAGCAGCACTATGCACCACAGATCTCCTGTGCATTCTGAGGATGGAAATATCCACTGACTGATGCTGTTAACAACCCCAACCAAACCAACAGCACCATGAACTCCAAGACAGGGAACCAAGCACCTGTGTGGCTATGAAATCTGCAGAAGCCTGCATGCCCTCTCCTCTTCCCAAGAGCAGGAGGCCAAGGAGTGCCAAGTACTCCAAACACAGGGAAGTTTCATGTTTCTGAGCACATGACTTCAGGATATCACTGTGTGGTAAACAATGTTGAACTGCTCTGCTGTTCCAACCAGGAGGGAAATGCATCCTGCAATCCAAGTCTGGAAAGTGAGGAGGACTTTTTTTAAAGCATGGACAAACTTGGAACTCTGTGCAGTCTCTGTCACAAACTGAATTTGAAGCAAGTCTCAACTAGATCTTCATTGCTAAATATACAGCTCTGTTTGTCAGGCTGTTTCTGCTTGCTGAGCTATGATCATTTTCAGCATGCCCTCTAAGTTAAAAAGTCTTAACTATGCTATTTCAATACAAAAAACTACTGGTATTACATTTATTCCAAGGGTCACAATACAGAAAAGATTCTGAAATACTCCAAACCATTAGTAAAGGTCAGGAATATTTTCTGGAGAACAGATGATTCCTTTAAATAAAAAATCAAGCAAAAACCCAAGCAATACTAAAACAACCAAATAAACTTTTAAACACTCAAATTCCAATAAGGATTAGCAGGAATTCAAACTGTACTCAGATCTTGGAATAGAAGTGATATTCCACAAGGACTCTGCGCTGAAGGAGAAAACAAAAACTGCAACCAACTAAACACAGAAATCCTGCTGAGAATTCAGCCTTGGAAAACTGACCACCTCAGCATTTAGTGCAGACGAAAGAAGGAAGTCCAGACAAGAACAGGGCACAAGAGGGGTCAGTGAATTCTAAACTATCAGCTACATGTCAATGCAAGGGGCTGATGCCTTGAGAGGAATCACCCATGTGCAGGAACTGGAGTTCTGCCTCCACCCTCTCTGCTCCAGACACGTGAAGCTCAATGATTCCAACAGGGGGATGGGGCTTTCTTTCCTCTTGGGAGAGCAAGAACTGCAGGGCTGAGAAAGCTGCACATAAATATCCAGAGCTCAGCCTCAGCCATGCTGGCACTGTGACATCAAAGTTAACCAGCCATGAGTTTACTGTTAACAGAAAGCAGAAGTTTAGTCTGGGAGCTTCTGGGCAAGGCTGCCAGCTCGGTGCTGGCTCCCCGCTCCAGGTAAGGCTGCCCTGGAGCCCAGAGCTTTAGTGCAGGATGGCCACTGGCCAGAGGATCTCACCAAGCACAGATTTATGCTCATTTGAAAGCCTATACAATTCATTTCTGTTTTACATTACAGTTGGAAATTTTGCAGCGAGCAGTGTCACCAAATCCATTTCCCATACATCAACTTCTTCTTACAGGTTTTTTTTTTAAATAACATTAAAGATGACCTTTAATAAGACACCAGTACATCTACATCTCCTCCTCTAATCAACAAGCAGCACACAGATATTTAGAAATCTCACCGAAGCCTTATTTCAAGTATCAGCTACATCTGTACTTCCTGAGGTAAGACTGTTCGGGGCACATTGCTGTAACATTCTTTATCACAGTAACATAACTGCAAATATCAGATTCATACCAGCCTCTGTGAGACCTGTGCAGTTCCTTCCAGCTCAAGGACACAGCTTTAACTCTTCACTGGGTATCATTTGCATGGAGAAATTTGGAATCTTTATGCTCAAAAAAAAGCAGGTGTGTTATGAAAGGAGACCAAAACCTGCATGCAGAGGGTTTATGAGACACTGCTGTGGTTCACACCATCAGCTGATGGATGGTCCATGTGCAGGGATGAGAGCTGGGGGAAAAACCACCACCTTCAAACTCAGCACTGCCCAGCTGCTACTGGATCCCTGCAGAGCACAGCACTCTGAGCCAGGGAAGCACTGGGTAGTTACTCTGAAGCAAAAGGTATTTTGTGGTCTATCTGGGCAGCCAGGTGTTCTGTGCATCATCCTCCAAGGATGTGCAGCAGGAAAAGCTCTCACAGTTGAAGCTGCAGATTACTTGGATGTTAATTAACAGACAACAGTAAGATTGATAAGGGGGGGGAGCTGGAGAGGGGTAGAATTGTTTCATTTCACAATTGCACCTTTCCCCTGATAAGGACTTTTGTCAAGCACAGAACAATGTGGTTCAACTGGTACCTCATTCAGCAGGCTGCTAGAAAGAGTCAGTGAGTGCTTCAGTGATGGTCACCTGTCAGATCACAGCACACTGAAGGTAACAACAGCTCTGTTATCAATTAAAAATGTTATCAAGCACTGAATTCCTATAGGTCTGTTGGCCACAGCAAGCTATGAGGTCTGCTACAATTAAATTCCACTGTGGTTCTCTGGCTTTCACACACCAAGGACATCCAGGTCTTCCTGAACCACATCAACACCTCAGCCCTCTTTAAGATGATGCTCTGCAGCCACCCTGCTCTGCTTATTTATTCATTTTTGCAGGTTTGGCTTTACAAAGCCCTGCTGAGCCTGGTCCCTGAGGAGCCTCAGAGCCTGCTGCAGCCTTCACACCTGTGTGACACCATCACTTGTTGCTGGCCAGCTCCTTACTCATCCCTCAGCTCCTCCAGAGCCATCCTCCCCTGCTTCCCCCTTTGGATTTCACCAAAGCATCCAATGAGCACAAGACAGGAAATCTGGCTGAGGTGATCTCTGTTCACCAGCAGCCTCTGGGAGCTGCTGCCAGGATCACTTTGCATTTCCTCACTGTTTCC
>NW_005054329.1:1968950-1970702 GCF_000277835.1 Geospiza fortis | reverse complement strand
CCCTGTCAGCAGAGGAGGCCTGCAGGCTCTGGGGCTCAGACTGCAGCCCTGCAGAGCCCCTTCCAGGCTATTCTTAAAGAAATGCATTTGATATGTTCCCCAATCATGTCAAACACCTTCACCCAGCCTGAGGCCTAGGAGGTTTTTCTAAAGGCCTTCACTTCTCCTTCCACCAGAACTTCATTTTTTTTTTTAAATCAAAGCTACATAACACACTACCTTCACTTTCTGACTTTCCTCACCAGCTCTCCAGTCACACCCACCTTGTCCTGGTTGTCCTTCTACTGGTTTCACATCCTGCCTCATTAAGTTACTCCATTTTGCTTCCTAAACTTCCTGCATGTATATGTGTACACCTCAATTCTCCCTAGCCACACCCCAGCAGCAGAGCTCAACTAATCACTGCCTGCCTGTCCTCATCAGCTCCAGCACCTTCTGCCCTCAGCCACCCTTTATCCACTTGTATCTCCTCACTTCTCCTGCTCTCCTCTTCCTACAGAACACTCCAACCTGTTGTGTGTCTGCTCACAGCAGGAGAACCAAGGTCCAGAGATCTCAGCTAAGTGTGGGACAGAATATACAAAACCAGAAGAGTTTTCTGTCATTCCAACAAATCAGAACACTCTGGAGTCCCCACCTAGGGAAACACAAGTCACAGACGTTTTAGGTAAATATTAACTGAGATCCACTTCCTGTTTCAGGAAGATTCAGCAAAATGAGAATCAATCTTAACCAGGTTTCATTAGATGCCCAGGAGTGAGCAGGTAATTTTAAAGTATTATTTACATTTTACATCCCAGTACCTCCAGTAGAACAGGTTTGTTTCCAAACTGCTGCCCTTCATAAGAACTCCTCATTTTTTTGTTACTCACAAAATGGAAAAGAGGAACTTCTTCCTTCCACTCAGACTTACGACATTTTCAAATCCCTACAGGAAGCTAGCAAATTCCTTTATAAACCAGATTAAATTGTGACATTTAGTAATTAAATTCCCCAAGGTTTTTTCCTGCCATTAGCAAGTACTGCCCAAGCACAAGGGCCCCTCAGTCCAAACCATGACAGGAATCAATCCCAGGCAATCCATTCCACAGGATAACATCTGTAAAAGATGTGGTGACTTGGGGCTTGATATGGTTTAGGATACAGCCAACCCGAGTGAATCCTGCTCACTAAGGGCCTCTGAAAAACATCCCAACACAGATCTACCCCGTCTCAAAGCAAATGCCACAGCGAGTAAACCTCCAGAGCCACTGGCAGGGCCACTCCAGTGCAGACCCCCACCTCTGCCTGGCTTTAGTGCAAGGATAACTCAGAACAACTCCAATTCAACACAAAGCCACCAATAGGTGTTGCAGATACTTGGTGTGCTGCAAACAGGCAATAAACAATTAGGAGAAAGAAAAGAATTTCACTCTGTTTAGCTTAAATAAGCTCTGACAAAAAACCCAGTCTAGAATACTTTCGCTGCTTTCTCAAATAGGAAGTGGCTTTTCCCTCAACCCTCAAAGTTATTTTTCTGTCAAAGTTCATGACGGCACAGGTCAATATAACAATTAAAAGTAGAGATAACGCTGCACATCAGCCACATATACGATACAATATACACATACACACCCTACGTGCAACTGCAACAGCTCTTAAGGGGGAGATACAGAAACACACACATAAAAATATCGCCTGTGGCCGGGTGTTGGCCGACTGTGCAGTGCCGAGGAGCGGAGGGAGGCGGCGGTGACACAGAGCACAGCGGCC
>NW_005054329.1:1962819-1968230 GCF_000277835.1 Geospiza fortis | reverse complement strand
GGTACGGGGCTGTAGCGGCGTCCAGCACCTCTGAGGGGCTCCAGAGCCCCCCGTGTGTCTCCAGTAACATCATCCGGTGTGTCCCGTGAAATGCTCCAAGGTGTTCATTTGGGCTTTGAATATTTTAAATCGGCTTTTTAAACACTCGTGGCATGCGATCCTAAAGACCTAAACCCACAACATACTGCCCAAATCTCAGAACTCACGGGATTCAAAAAATAAATCGGTGTTTCAGGACATGTAAAAATGTATCAATAAATTTCCCCAATAAGGATTTTATTTCAGTCCCACACATTATGGAAAGCGTCAGATTCTGCTGTGTGTCAGTGTCCAAGATTCCAATTGCAGCTTCCCCACTGCCATAACATTTCTGTGGAAGTGTTTTCCAGAATGGGCATTTTCCATCTCCATTACTGTGACATTACTAATTCTATTTCCATGTTGAGCAACACCCAGGGAATCCTCTGCTTTCCATGAATCAGCCACCCCCTAATTATTACTCAACCTCTACCAGGGAGAAGCTGCTTGGTGGATAACACTCCCTGTTACCTGGGCAGAAACCTCAGAGAGTGAAAAGCACTGGTGAAAAACAATTAGAATTCTTTTCCCCTATATCTACACACTAAATAAATAAATCTCTGAGCGATGAAAAGCAAAGATTCAAAAATTCAATTCAGTTCAATTGTATTTTTCAATAGAAAAATACAAAATCTGCTGGCAATGTAGTACAGATGTAGGACTCCCGTCAGTTACTGTCAGGGTTCTAACTTTGAAACAGACAACACTACAACGGAATCCTTTTCAAGTTTTGCGAAACCTTATATGGAGTGACTTTTACTAGGAAAATAGGTCAAAACAAGCCAGTGACAATAATTTCCACGAGAGGGAGTCTTTAAACGGAAAATGACCTGACTGTTGTGACACAGTTGCAGTCTGGTTTACTGGCTTGAGAAAAATACACTTCCCTGGTGCTGCCCCAAATATGAGTCTATTAACACAGACACTGTAATGAGAGGTTTTCAAATTCAGAATTGTTCAAATATCACACGCGAAAATACATCGAGGACTTCTCTATCTGTGTTTCAGTGTTGGCAGAGTCAGGCAGGCAGGGTGAGCTTCCCTGTTCTCACAAGATGGAACTGGTGACAGATAATTATTGCTGTTATCCATGGGAGGGTGGCAGTGGCTGATTGGAGCTGCAGCTTCTTTCCCAGGGGGATTCCAAGCAGCCCTTTCCCCCAGGCAGGCGCAGGCTCCCCGTGGATTTCCTCACCCTGCAGCTCTCCAGTCACACTCACAGGGTGCCACTTCCCCTGCAGTGCCCATGGAGACACCTCAGGATTACTCAACAACTCGGAAAATCACTGTGGTGGCTCAGTTCACTTTAATCTGGAGTCTGGCTTGTGGGGAATTTTAATTGTGAACAGAAATGAGAAGCAGTTATGGGTAGAATTACTTTTGTTTCTTACCTGCAACAAAATTAAAAGCCATTACCCAAATGTGAATAAGATTCAGCTTTTTAACTGAAATGCCCAAATATATTTTATGTAAAAGTGCTTCCTTTCTGAGATGATGTAAAAGGCAATACAGATTTGCTTCAAAGCTCCTGCTTTTGAATCATTTAATATGCTCTGCTCAAATATTCCTACAAAGTTTAAAGTTAACAGAAGCCATGAGCGAGGAGGATCGAGCAACAGCATCTGCATTTCTTTGGTTCTTTATTCTTGTGAGTGCTTGAAAGCCTGCAGCAGTTTTTCAACAACAGTTATTGAGAAAAGGCTGACTTCAGCCCATTCATTGTGAACATCTGGACAGAACCTAACAACAGTAATTAAAACCCACTAAATTGGTAACAATACCAAATTGCCAGGGATGGAATCCTCCTCTATGGCCCCACCCTTCCCTGTGGATTTCTGCTGGGTCAGTCCCCTCTTGAAGAGCCTTTTCCACGTGTCCCTTTCTGAGGCCTCTGTCAAGAGGGAGCAGCCTCCAAATGTTCTGCTCACGTGAGCCTTGCTCGTGGGTTTATTTCTGTACCACAAACCCCAGGAAAAGTAAAGACTGAGTTAATGCAGTTGATAGAAGGTTTGAGGATTTTCTTCTTTGCAAATAAATTACATAGAATGATCTGTAGGATCTGCTTCCTTCTTTAGAATGCATCCTTGTAAGAAACCTAAATATGATTAAATTACACATCAGCATTCATGAAGAGGATGGGATTGAATGGAATTTTTTATCTGCAACACTCTCTTTTCCCCGAGGAAAAGAGAGTGTCCAGCAGTAAGCAGGACAAATTGTCAGAATTTAAACTGTCAGGCCACAAATAGACAATAAAAAAGTAGCTAAAGTCAGGTTTGTCTGTCTGTCTTACTCCCCTGAACCTCAGCTTCATCTTCTGGCTTTGCTCAAGCTTCTCTAGACAGAGACAGAAGGGAGAACATGGGATTTTTCAGGAACTACTTTGAAATGCACTTCTGTGGGAGTTGATCACGTAACACTGGATTGGTCACAGATGACTAACTGGTCTTTACTTGTATTTTATTTTTGAGTTGCCCAGTTCTCCTTTCATCTCTTACCATTTCAGTTTTATGGTGTCTGTAGAAATGTTCCTGTGGTCAAGGTTTTTTTTTAGTTCCCTCTTTATCTTTTTTAGTTCCTTCATCTCACATAAAATAGGCAGCCCAAGCCCATTGGCACTTCTACAAACCTCAAAGCTCCAAATTAAACTGATTAATGATAGAAGAACATTTGGGCCAATGGTAATTCTGGTGTCAGTAGATGCAGCTCAGCTGGATTCTCTCTGTCAATATTTTGTGGGAATGGCAGTATGGAATGGAAGTGGACCCCTTTCCACAGGAACTTTAATATTGATATGGAGAAATACTTCCAAATACTCACAGCAGTGAGCCCACTTGATGGGTCAGTGCTCACCATGACTCCTTTGTCCTGACTGAAGATAAATCTGAGCTTTGCTGACTTCATTTGACTTATTTTGGAGTTCACCTTTCAACTCTGATGCCTTGAGCATAATCCTCAAGCATTCATACTTCGATGTGCCCTTAGCAAGTAGCTTATATTTTAGCACAAAACCAGTTGTAGAAATGCCTGCAAAATAGCAGCATCTGCTTTTCAAAGGCATGCAAGTGCTGTGGTTTCCTGGCTGACATGACAACATGCCCAGAGACCAGATCCTGACAGTGCTGAAAGACTTGGTGAGTCAATCATCTTGCACAAGGCAAGGATTGATCCACACAGAGCTGATTCTGGGCAGAAAGCAACCTCAGGAGCTGACAGGAACAGCCTCCAGGGGTTTGTGCCCCTCCTCAAGGCGTTTCCTTGCTGAAGGACTCTGCAGTGCCACAGCACAAGGCTCCCTGAAAACCTTTCTGCCCTCCTCATCAATCACAGCAGTTTCTGACATCAGGAGACTCTCTTGGTTCTGCTCTGAACCTCTGTGGTTCCACATCTCACTCTCTGCACTGAGACGTTGCTTCTTGGAAAGAAACTCCCTCAAATGGTTCAGCATGCCAAGGTCCCTCAACAGCACAAGTGTAGCTGCATTTCCAGCTGAATGGTGGAAAAGGGGACCTACAATTTCCATGGAAACATTACAATTTAACAGTACTTAAACTAAATGAACATAGTGTTTTTAAAAGGCTAAGTCATTTTGCATTAATCGTATTTGATGGGCAAGTCTTTTTGGTTTAGCTGTGTAATGATGTTACAAATGCATGATAGGATATGAACATGATGCAGAACATCAAGTAGATGAGTTATGGGAACAGAATCTGTGTGATTGTGCAGTGGCAGTGCCTCTTTGTAAAGGATCTTTCTGATTTAATGAAAGGTTTGCTCCTGCCTTGGTTATGCACAGTTCTTCCAGACTTCAGAATCAAAATGGCAGATGGTTCTTAGCCCACCTAAAATATTCTGGTTAATAATGTTCTCATACACAAAAGCATAACAAAAAACTTCTTCAGTTACAGCCATGACAGAGGAGAAATACCCACCACTGGCTTTATCAATAATCATGTCTTTGTTCCACACAATTCCAGCAGCAAGGGGAGGCATTGTTGGTGGCATAGAAACCTTTTTTGTGAGGACCCACTGCAGGGTGGCACTGTCTCGGTACAGTGCTCCTCTCAAGAGCACAAGGCAGTTCTCTGATTACATGATGGAGAGAGCAAAGAAAAACAACAGCTGTCTGTGGCCTGCCTGCCTGTCTTAGATTTACCACAACTCACTGGTAGTGCCGAGGAAAAACTCCATAAGAAATGCAAGTTAGAAATTTCTGTTGTTTGAGTGCCTTTGGAGATGTCTGACTCGCTCGCAGATGTGCTGTTACATACAATGTTTCACAAAAAACGCTCCCTGGTAAATTGCTCTGAAGGATGGTGTTCGTTTCTCCAACTTCAAACACAACCACCACGGGAGGGATGAGTGTGCTCTGTGTGACATTCCCAAGCTCATGAGCCATGAGGTCCACGTCTTCATGTGTGCTCTTAACAGTGTTCAAGTAATTTATTGTCACACCAAACTTCTTAGGAGCTTAAAGGGCTTATCTAACCAACAATTATAACTTGTCACCTGTGTAATGCCAATTTGTTCCCCAGATCTCTGCTCACCCAGTGCCCAGGGTCACTCACTGTGAGCATCAGAGCTGGGCTTGCTGTGGCTCAGGGCCAAGAGGACATTTGTACACACTGATCTGTGCATCCACACAGCACACATGGCCTGGAGCATGGCTGCAGGACAGCGTCACCATAAATAGGGGACAGGAAGGAAGAGGTCCCTGGCCTCCAGGGCACAGCAGTGCTGGTCCCAGCAGTGCTGCCCGTCCTCCTTCCATCAGGATCAGGGTGTGCATGGACACTGACAGCTGTCAGCCCTCGGGGATGGGTTATTGGGACATCCCCCACTGTATCCCAGAGTGATGTTTAATTAATGACTGTCATCGATAGGGGACTGTACTACAGACCCCCTGTACGTGTGCTTGGTGTGGACATACCAGTAACTGCATGAAAATTACAAAACAAGCAACGGAATTCATGTAACAAGGCATTCAGACGTGATCTGGCATTGAAGAGGTGGGAAGATGTGGCAGCCGAAGGGCAGACGAGGCCGGGATCCCGTGCGGGGACTCCGGGAACGCGGGGGGGCCGAGGGGCTCGGCGGGTCCGGCCCCACTGGGGCCGGGGGCACGGGCGGTACCAGCGCCGTGTCTGGGCTCACGGCTGCGGGCTACCTGTGCCAGGCAAACTGCCTGGGTACCTGTGCCGGGGGTAACTGTGCCGGGCTACCCGTGCCCAGGTGAGCCGTGCCCCTGTCCCGGTGCCCATGTCCCCGTCCCTGTGTCCCCGCGGTCCCGCAGCCGCGCCCAGGGAGGCGGGCGGCAGGCGGGGGAGCTCCGG
>NW_005054329.1:1954113-1962806 GCF_000277835.1 Geospiza fortis | reverse complement strand
CAGCCCGGGGAGGGGCGGGGAGCGGCTGCCGGGGCTGCCCCCGGCTCCCCGGCGCACGGCCGGGCGGCGGGCACGGGGACTCGGAGGGACGGAGGGAGGGGAACGCGGGGCCGGGTCCTGTCCCCGCTCCGGTCCCGGGGCGTTTCCCGCGGCATCTGCGGGGCTGTGCCGGGCTGTGCCGGGTTCCGCTGCCCCCGGGAGCAGTTCCCGTCCCGCCGGGCCGGGGGGCGGAGGAGCCCCCGCAAGCCCCGTGCGCCTGTGAACGTCGGTGGAAGCAGTGCGAGTGGTGATGGGAACGGTGGGGGCTTGTTTGTTTTGTTCCTTGCCTGGGGGAAGAATGTTTGAAAGCTCTGTTTGAATAGAAATTCGAAAAATGTAGACACTGAAAACATATTTAAAATGTTTCCTAGGAAGAGTGTTAAAAAAAAAAAGTTATGGGGATGACTTGTTTCAAGGAGGCCTCATTAGTAAGTAGATCCCTCTTGGAATAAAATTGCTTTGAATGTTATTTGCTCTTGGATGTAAAAAATCCAACTTTGCTAACAAGGATGATACTAGCATTGTTTCCCCTTAAGTCTCTTATTTTTCTTACTGATCATTACAATTTCCATTTTCCACTACCAACTCTGCATGATGCAAGTTTATCAGCAAAAAAAAAAATTCCTTTATTTCCTTTGTGGGAGTAGAGCATGGCTCAGCTAAGGGTGTCCTGCTCTGGAGTCAGAGGGGGTGGGGGTTCCTTAAATGCCTCTCCTCCTTTGGGTCTCTCAAACTGTTTTATATATAACATCCATCTGGAAAAATGAAGTGAAACCTGAGTACTGAGGAATGGGTCTCTCCCAGGTTATTGCAGCTGCTTTCTCTTGGCCACAAGACAGTTTATTCCATAGTTTCTACCACAGAGAGATGGGAAATGGAAGCTTAGCCTGTGCAGGAGCAGAGAGAAGCAGAAGTCAGCCCCGTTTGACATCTGCTCCCTGGGATGGGTGCTGCTGGCATTGCTGCCTCCCTGCCCACCCCAGTGCCCGGGCTGGCCGTGGTTCCAGGCTCTGCTTGAGCTCTGTCCATCTCCAGAGTGGATAATGGGAATGCTGGCCTGGCACCAGCCCGGGCTGTCAGTGCCCATCTGTGCCATCACCAGGCTTGCTGAGTGCTGGGGAGTCCAGCTCCTGGATTTCACTGGAATTCAGCATGAAGACAGGGTGGGAATTTTAGTTACACCTCGTTAGTGACATGGGGGGATGGTGAGCGCCTGAAATGTTCCGTGTTTAAAGACAGGGAGAGATTTCCCAGTGGTTGTCTGAGAGTTCAGCTGAGGTTCAGTGAGAGCTGAGTACCTGCAGTGTCCCCAGAGGAATGACTCTGGCTCTTGGCAGAGCACAGGCTTTCTCTGGCTGGATGGAATTCCAGTGCTGGGGGGAAAACAGTGGGGAAATTGAAGCAGCCATCAATCTCTGGCTGCTTCTGAATGTCAAAAGGGTGACAAGGCAGAAATGCTACTGCTGCTGCTAGTTTAACTTGGATTTTACAGGCACAAATCCAACCTGTTGTGAATTTGTTCCTTTCATCAGCAAAGCAGGGATGAGAGCACTCTGCAATCCAGGTTCATGGCTCTGATAATGTCACCAGGGGGGATTGCTGCCAGCTCTGGCTAAAAGGCTGCCTGATGTGTTCCAGTGCAGGGCTGGTTCTGTAATGATTTCTGTAATTCTGGGAGTGCTGCAGCCACATCCAGCGCTGGTGGTGTGGGCAGCACTGTCACTGAGCCTCTGTCCAGGGAAGGGACAAGGAGCAGCAGGTTCAGCTGCTGACCCAGGCTGGGCCAGAGCTTTCCCCCATCCCATATTCAGATAAAATAACTTTTTGTTGTAGCTTGGGTGTTTTACAGAATTCCAGTGGGAACCAAACAATTTTTTAAATAGCCCTGTGACGTATTTAGAGTTCAGGATTTGTATCTGCTTTCAGCTCACTTATAAATACAAGCTTTCCATTTTAATCCAGCCCCAGACATTAGTGTTGCTGCTGAGTGGCATGCATGGGAAAGAGGATTTTGGACAGAAATGTGCAGCTTCACAAAACAACTATTTCCCTGTTTTACTTTGGAATCTGGAGACCTAAAGAAACTTTTTTTTTTGTTATTCTTTAAGCTGAGGTGATCAAGTTTTGCAGCTTGATTGCAGTAAAGCAGAACATGGTTAAACACAGATATGAAGTGGTTTGGGTACAATAATTCCTGCCTAGAGAGAAGCAGCTGCTCTGTTTCTGTTCCCTTCCACAGCACTCGGGAATTATCATATGAACAATCAAGTTCTGAGCGTGTCTCTGCCTCTGCTTGATTATTATCAAATATTTTTCCTGAAGAGGCAGAAGTTTCTGATATGAACAATTGTCTGTAACAAGCTGTGTATTCTTTCTGTTGGTTAGTGATTGTCTGGTTCTCTGGACCAGGTATTTGATATCCCTTCTAGCAATTTCAGCTGAAAAGAAAATGGTATGTTTTGATATTTCATATGTTTGCTTCTAATCTCTTTTGGATCTTTTTAAACTCAAGACTCAAAGAATGTTTTATGCAGTGGCTTTCAGAGGTCACTCAGGTTTTGCATTAGGAAGAAAACCTCAAGTTATTTTTTTTGTGGAGCTTTTTTGCAGCTCTTTGTGTACCTCTGTCATTTGTTCTGCTTCTCACAGCATTAGTTCAAGTGTGTGTCTATTCAGTCCCTTAATCATTAATTAATCACTTCAGACACTAAGAAGCCTAAGGGAATCAGAAAGAAACGCTCTGGATGATTAATTCTTTTCCCATAAAAGCACTAAACTTGCTGGAGCTCTGAGCCATGCTGGAACTATTTTCCCTGTGTCAGGCACAAGCTCCCTAGGTGGGGATCGTGCACAGCTCTTGAGCTGAAAGCTGGGCTTGGGCAGTTCGGGAAGCGTTTTCCTGCAGGAGGCTGCGCAGAGCAGTGGGAGAAGGGAATGCAGCCGGAGACAGCCCCGGGGCACGGCAGAGCTGGCTCAGCACTGTCTCACAGCAGATGTTTGCACGGAAATGAGAATGGAAAAGTGCTCAGGCACTCTCCCTCAGGTCTGTCCTTGTGACTTGGCAGTGGGGAAGTGTCTGGATCAGGGATTTCTGACTCCGTTCAGGTGTTTCAGTGAGGAGGAGAAAGGTAAATGGCTCGGTGGTGGGAGAGTCCAGGCACCGTGTGTGCACCAGGCCTGCATTTCAGGGGCTTTGCCTCTGCTTCCCAGCAAGGCACAGGCGTTGGCAGATTTTCAATATTTACACTGTGTCCTACACCCTGATAGCACCAATGGCCAGAGCAGATTCATCGGGCCCCTTATCAGCTGTCAGACACTGCTGGGTGCCTGTTTGCCCTGCAGCAGGGTGTTCCTGCCCTTCTGCTCCAGCTGCCCTGCTCAGCAGAGGGAAATCCAGGAATGCTGCCCTGCACAGCACTGCAGGCTGTGTCCATGGTGTGCCCCTGCTGCTCCAGGGCTGTGCCAGGGCACTGGTACTGTGGCACTGAGAAACCCAGCAGAGATGAAATCGGGGCAGGCAGTGCCCATTAAATGTCAGCCCGGGACTTCACACCTGCTCAGGGAAAGAAAGTGGGCTCAGAGAAGTCGGTAAAGGTGATAGCAGCCTGTCTCAGCAGGACAGCCAGGTATTTATCTCTGCTTATCCACTGATGATGCATTTGCAAGGTTAAATAGAGCTCTGACAGGAGTGGGGTTAAGCAGAGCTCCGGGTGCTTTGCAGTGCTGGGCTGTCTGGAAATGCCAGCTTGGAATGGCCATGCTGGATCCGGGCCCTCAGGGAGCCTGGTGCTGCTGCTGCCATGGGAGTGGCTGATTGGGTTCTGGGGATCTCACACTGCCCTCTGGAGAACAACCTTTGTTTTACTTCGTTCAGTTCCCCAGCTTTGGGACTTGGTGAGCAGCTGCGTTCTCAGTCAGGATATTCCAGGTTTTTGTGATCAATATTTGGGATGTGATGGTGTCTGGATGGTATGGACTCTGAAGATTTATATATGTTTTCCTTTTGCCGGTTTCAAAGTGTTCTTTTCTGACTATAGACTGTGGTTTTGGTCTTTCCTTTTCTCCTTTTTTTGTTCCTCATTCACCTCCCACTGAGAACCTGGAGAGCTGGAGCCGATCTCAGCTGAGGTCCCAGCACAACTGGAGTGGGAGAAACAACAGTTTGTCTGTATTAGGGCAGTCAGGCAGTGGGACACTGTCCAAACCCAAAGTTTAGACTTATGTTATTTACTCAGTGTTTCCACATGCAGTAAAAGTACGGCTACAATTCAAAACAGCATCTTTAAAACACTGGAGGAAATGAATCATGCCGGGATCTCTCAAGATGGACGGAGGTTGCTGCAGAGAGCACTGACACCGTGAGGACTTTCCCTTCTCTCGGGCTGTCTGCTCTGACAGATCAGAATCAATCCTTGTGGCTCCTCCACGCCAGAGCCCGAATCCTGCTTGAAATGAAATGAAATTAAATGAAATGAAACCCTCTCCTGTTAATCCCGTAGCTCCCAGGAGGAAGGGATGGTTGTGGCCTGTGTGTTTCCAGCGCTGCCCTCTTGTGGCTGTGCAGGAGGGATGGGAGCTCCGGCCGTTCCTGCCCGTGCTGCTCCCGTGCCTGCTGTTGGGCGGCTCTGGAGCTGGGAACTCCTGCGTGAGAAGCTCGGAATGTTCAGCCACAGTCATTAACGCCCTGGCCACACCTGTCTGTGTCAGGAGAGCTGGGACAAAATGGAGAGGAGAACTCTGATAATTCCCTTCCCACAGTGATTACTGGGAAGCTGGTGTTTGTGAAGGAAGCCACTGCATGGGAAGTGGGGAATGGGGGAGTCCTGTCTCTCCCTGAGGAGGAGGCTGGTGGAGATGTGTGTGTGCTGGGGCAGGACTGGAGGAAGCTTTCAGTCACAGGCCTGTGACTGTTCCCTGCCAGCAGGTGAGCACAGGAACCTGGAACCCTCAGCCTCGTGTTCTGCTCCTTGGCTCATCTAGAAGGAGCACCTTGATTTTTATTGTGTATTAAGGAAGCTTTTTGTTGTTAATCCTGAGTTGCTTCCTGTCTTGTGGAGGCTCTTGATGTGGAAAGTTGAATTCTGTGTGGAGCTGATGTGGAAGGCAGGAGCTGATGGACTCCCACTGGCTCTATGGTGACACCAGACCTGCTGTGCCCCATCACTGTGGCCTCAGCAAAATTCATTTATGTGCTTTTTACTCACTTATACTCAACCCTGACATCTGCCTGCAGCTCTCCTGCCCTTGTCCCACGTGTGGCAATGACTCCTAAGTCCTTTCACCCCCTTGCCTGGGCCTGATGCTGCACAAGGAGTGCAAGGCCACGCTCTGTGCTTCCCTTTTGGATTGTTTGAGGCCCTCTCTCCTGCTTTCCAGCCTTTCTCTGGCAATAATGTGTTGCTTTTGGGTTATGGATCACAGATTGAACAACTTCTGTGCTGCAGAGGAATGTATCAGCTTGTTCTCTGGGGAAGAAGAGTTTGCATAAAGTTGCAGATGATTTCCCCTGAACCTGGAGACTGGAGGAAGAACATCTGTGTCATTTCCCTGCAGCTGACCACAGGCATGTCTTCACTGCCTTCCTCAATGTGTTCTGGCTGTCACCAGCAGCTCTCTCTCTGGGACATAACTTGGGGAGGTAGTCATATTTTAATGTGCTGGTTTATGTCTTATGTGTTACATAAACACTCCTTAAATATTTTTTCAGCACTGAACAATGATTTGTGTTGGAGCATAATGCAGGATTTATTTTTGCTCCCCAGTGAATGAAAGTTGTTGGTGGTTTCCACTGATCCAGCTTTCCCTGTGCTGTGTATGTTTAAGTGCATGATTCAGCTCTCACTTATGCTCAAGGCAGGGCTCTGAACCAGCTGATTGTATCAGCAAATTTCCCTGGGTGTGTTTCAGATGGCAGACCTGTCTAATCTCCAAAGCTTTCTCCTGTGCAAGTAATATTCTTCCCAATTTACATCACTGCAACTGAGAGGAAGCTCAGGTTTTTGGTTGAAGTTTTCTGCCTGGGTGCATCGGGCTGGAAGCTCTGTGTTTACTAAGTGGGTTGTATTCAAAAGGTAGAGCCCAGAATAGAGCTGATGTGACTCACAGTGCAAACAAACAGCTGGAAAAAGTGAACAATACTCAGATCTTCTGGGCCTTCTAACTTGCTCAAGTGGTTTAGTAGGAATCTTAATTTAACAAATGCAAAAAACTTACTTGCCAGTTGCACAGCTAATGCTGGACTTCATGTCCTGGACTCTTGATCTGACTTAGGCAGCTCAGTTGGAATTTTTTTGGACTTGTGGCTTTTCTGTTAAGATGTAGCTGCAGGGAATGCCATTAACTGTGCTGCTCCTCATCCAGGGAGCTAAAATAGTTTATGGAGTCACCATGGCTGGGGAAGAAGGAAACTGGCTTTCTCTTGCCAGTTTCTTATCCCAAATAACCTTTGTTTTCTGGCTTCTTCAAGGGATGGAAGGAAAGGGGTTGGGTTTAGATTTGTATATATATGAGTTTAGGGCTGTCTGGAGCCTAAAAACTGACTTAATCCATCACTTCAGATATTTCTCAATTCCTGTCCCCTTGGTAACAAAGCTGAAGTCCTGCCAGAGTTATTTTCAATGGTTTACTGAAGAATTATTGATATTCTATACTGTTTTGGCAGGGAAGCTGAATGAATAAACAAATATTTCCATTTTCAGGGTGTGCTGTCATCGCTGTGGATCCTGTGCTGAACTTTCTCTGTGTTCAGCAGCATCATGGCCTGAGTTTTGGATTGTCAGAACTCAAGTGGTCCTGTGCTGTTCACTCTCACAAGCTTTGTAAATTCATCAGAGTTTTTATGGGGCTGCAGCAGACCAGAGAATAAAGAAATGGCTACATGGTAGTCAGACAGTGTAGATTGTGTTCAGAGTGCACAAAGGGCTGAACCTGAAGCAAGCAAATAACTTTATTGGGGTTTTGTTCGTGTGATCTCTTCAGTGGCGCTATTATAGACCCGGGGAGTGCAGCCCTTGCTCTGGGCTGTTACTGTGGCAAGCACAGCCTGTAGATTTCCTCAAACTGATCATGCCAGGAGGATTATACCCCTTTGCTCTTGCAAAACAAGGATTTAGGGTTTTCCTGTTGTTGCAGCAGAAATACAGTGGTAATTTACCTCTTCTGGCACTTGGTGTAGGCAGCCTGGAATGCTGTGAGATAAGGGAGGCTTTCTTTTTTGAGGACATATATTGTTGTTTATTTGGAGCAGTTCATATTCTCCAGGCAATGTTTGACAAATAAATAAAAGGAAGGAGAGAGCTAGTTGGGTGGAAATGCAAATGTGTGCCCCCAAGGTACAAAAGGGATTGGTGCATGAGGGGCATTTTTGCAGCATGACTGTAGTGTGGATACAGACTCTACTCAGATTTACTGTTCTCCTCCTATTTAAGAAACTCAGTCTGTATTTGCAACTTATTTTGATGTTCTGCAAGTGCCATCCATTAAAATCAAAAATCCAGCCTTTGCCATGTAGAAAGGCAGGAATTGATCCAGCAGTGAGCAGCAGGTGGTTTGGATGCTCTGTGGTGAAGTGTTGTGCTGGCTGCAGCCCTTCCTGTGTGGGTTTTGTTTATGAAGCAGATTTAGACAAATTATCTGAACCCATCACGAGTCGACGCCGGAGCTGCAAATGAGCACAACCACATGGGGATGTGGGATGCCCTTGTGTCTGTCTCATTTAGTTCAGCCAAGCTTTCCTGAGCAGCCCTGTGCAGGTAAGTCCTGACTGTATTTGTGGGTATATTCAGGTGTGAATTGCCACAAATTATTACAAATTAACCGGGCCTCACAAAAATTGTTGTGCTCATTTTTCTCTTGTTAGTGGCCAGTTACTGAATGAAATAAAGATTTTTTTTTCTTTCCCTGCTGTGAGTATTGGATGATATTATCTTGTAGAAAGTTACTTTAGTGACATCATTAAGCTTTAGGTGGTGGCAGGTGTGAAGATGTGAGAGTGTATTTGATGTGGAGGAACCACACATTAATTATTCCCTGTAATGGATTTTGCAGTGTGATGAGACAGAGGAAGAGATTCCAGGCTCAGTGTCCACAGGTTTTTCCTGAAGGGAACCAGACATTCCTCTCAGTGTGGCTGTGCTGGGCAGTGCAGAGCTGGGCAGCTCCTTGGCAGAAATTCAGAGGAGAGTGGAGACAAACAGCCAAAGGGCTCCTGGTGTCAGTCTGGGAGGGCAGAGGTGACTGTGACAGATGGGAGGGAGGCACAGCCACAGGGATGAGTGAGCAGAGCAGAAATGAAGAATTTAGGGAGGGAGGCCAAGAGAGCTGTTTGCTACAAGCTGCAGGGTGGAAATAGGAGAGGTGGTGTGGGTTGGATACCGGGAGAGGCAGGAGATGAGTCTGGGTCGGAGGTGGTGGAAGCTGCAGCAGCAGTCGGGGCTCCCAGCACGGCGCCAGGAGGATGCACAGCAGGGCTGGGATTGCTGAGCTCAGGCACTGGGACCTCTCTGCCTTTCCTGGCCTTCCCCTGAAGCAAACAGCTTCCAGCCTCAGGGAGCTCCTTCATTCCACACTTCCCTGCAGTAGCAGCTCCAGGCTGCCACTGGGCTGTGGCCAGACACAGACTTTGATCAGTAGTTGGCCTTCCTGTTGGGTGCCCT
>NW_005054329.1:1945194-1954054 GCF_000277835.1 Geospiza fortis | reverse complement strand
CTGGGCTGGCCTGTCCTGCTGCTGTGACTGCACATCTGGAGACCATCACGAACTTGTTGTCTTGCAGTGGTTGCTCAAATCATTGGACTCATTTTCCCAAGTTCTTGTTTTCATCACTATGCAGCCAAGTGTCATTTAGCTGATCCATCTGCCCCGAAATCCTGTATTCCAAGCCCTTTCCATGTTTTCCTTAAACAACTTTCCTTTGCATAAGACATTGGCTGTGCATAGCACCCTTTCTGGGACCAAGCTGGACACTTTTATGAGCAGCAGCTTGAAAAGTGCCTGTTTTCCACGTCTCCATCAGGACACCCTTTTCAGCAGGGCCCTGGCGATCTCAGCTGGCAGCTGCCCTCAGAACAATGTCCAGAGCAAACAGTTCTGGGGCTTGATTTAACAATGCAACACTTGCTGCCAGCAGTGATAACCCAAACCAGCTGCTGGGGTAGATTTACACCTATTCCCTCCAGGAATGGCTCAGATTAATTAATTTTATGAAAGAGCACTAAAATACACCATTTATGCACTGTAGCCCTCCTTCAATTTTTTGCCTGTATTTATATATTGCATCTCATTGGCAATGCAAGCTTGGACTTACAAAATGCCAAATTAATTAGAAGGCTAAATAAATGCTTTTCAAAAATATTGTGTCTACATATATCTGCAGATTACAATATCCTACAGTGGGATGTTAACAAAGAAGATGATCTTGGGTCTTTGTGCCTTCAGTCTGTGAGGTTTGCCCAGGTGTGGGACTATACAGGTATTTAATTTAGTAATAAAAAGTCCAGAGTATTTTTCCATTTGGAAAGGACCCATCTCTTTCTAATGTTATGCAACCCAGTCATTTTGGTTTGGGTTTGCTGCAGCTGCCAAAGCCTTTCACAGCTGCCTTTCTTAGAGTCAGGGTTCCAACATGTTTTTCACTGAGACTTAGACCTCTGACACTCTGAACTTCCTTCACAGAGATCAGAAATACCAGCAGGACTAGCACATTGTTTTTATTGTCTGTTTCAGTTTGAGACTTTCCAGTGAAATTTTCAAAGGTACATTGCCAAGGTGACATTTCAAATTAAAATGCATCGGCTTGGACAAGAGAGCAGCAGAGTGTTCTTGGGAGAGAGGGAAAGAAAATATCCTCATGGAGAGTGGAGAAAGCACAAAGCAGGGTCTGCTCTTTCCTTCGTGGAAGTTTTGTTGTGGAGTTTTATTGGGTGGAGGGTTTGGAATCTTTTGAGAGATTCTGACCATGGCAAGCTCAGCCTGTCAGGAATTCTCCCCTGGGCGTGTTGAGAGCAAAAGTTCCCAGCAGCTCCACATTGTGTGGCTACTCCATTCCTGAGGGCCGCAGGGAAAGGTTCCTGCTCGGGTCACTCACTGCAAACACTCGGCAAATGTGAGAGATGAACTTGCTGCAGTGTGAGATAGTTGGAAGAATAATCTCTCTATTGGTGGCAGATTGTTGGGGTGCTACAACCAGCCCTGTTGTAATTCCTTTGGCCTGAGTAGGTTTGATGGCTCTTGTGTTCCTGTCACAGGCTGTTGCTACACCCTCAGAAATACTTGGTTGTGAAATGATTGAATTGCTGAATGAGCTTTTGTTCTGTCACCTACAGACTCTGAATGCTCTGTTGTGCTCTGGGAGCTGAGATCCAGCTGAGATCCCCAAACCCTCCCGAGCTGTCGGTGCCAGTGCTGGGTGTGAGGCTCATTCAGGTGCACAGCACGGGCTGAGCTCTGCTGCTCCGACAGCTTCAGGGAGCTGAGGGTGCATTCCCCATCCTCAGGCTGCTCCCTTGAATCCTCCTCTCCCCAAATCTCTCTCGCTGCGCCCACTGCCAGCTGGAGCCGCCGTGCTGCTCTCTGTGTCTCATCAACTTCGCAGCTCTCAGCTGACAAAACGTTGCCTCTGTTGCTGATGTCTCTGAGTTTCCCCGTGCGGGGCCGTTTGGCCCGTGTGACCCTGAGTGCTGGGGGTAATGGATCGCACATTGTGCTGGGCTCTGGCTCGGGAGAGGCTGCGGGAGGCTCTGCGATTCCAGCAGGGCTGTTTGCACAAACGCGTTACGCCCCTGGGCTGCCGAGGGGGTGGGTGTGTTTGTCCCCGATAAAAGATTGGCTTCTGCCCCTCATCTTCCCCAGCAGCCAGTGGAGCTGGGACTCCCCACGGCTCTGCAGGAACAGGGAGAAGCCCATTTGCTCCTAGAAATGGGCAGGAAGCACTTCAATTATCTTTTCCTCACCATTTGCTGCGCAATGGCTCTGAAGCTGAACTGTGTCAGCTCCATGTCTGTGGCAGGGCTTGGATATGTTGTTACAGCAGCTCTTGTGCTTTCAGCCGTGGTAAGTGAGGAACATCACAGTTAAACACTGAAAAACTTCTGGTTCCAGCTACTTACAGGAGTCCCTCTCCTTTAACTCTTTGTCAGTTTTTAGTGGGAATTTGGTAGGATTCAGGCAGACTGGAATCATGATGATAAAGTTCATTCTTGTCCATCTTCGATATCTGATTTCAGCTTAGGAACCACTTTGATACCTAACTTACTGTTTTGCTTTCTAGCTTGTAACATTCTTTATTTCTGCCTTGAAAACTGAGCATATTTTACTTTTGTCCATCAGCTGCTGTGAACCATGTTCTTTGTCAAAGTACTGAATGCTTCTAATGTGATATTGTAATGTTTTCTTCCCTGTTACCTGATAGCTCTCAAAGGTGTGATGTGATGTGATCGATGGACAGACTTCATTGCCAATACACCAGAAATGTTTTATTTCCTTTCAGAATTAACTAAATGAATTCTTTTATAAGAAAGTGTTCATTATGTTTATTAAAAAAAAAAGGATATTGCACTGTGTTGATATATTGCATAAGGATAGCAGTAAACATATTAAACCAAAATTGCAGTGTCCTTAGGACAGGATGTTGTGTAAATTAATGTAATTCCTACAGGGGAGCAGTTAAGTAACAGGTCAGAACAGAAGAGCTTTCAGAAGCCTGTTAATTACCTAAATATTCAGTGATAGTCACAGCATTTTCCATTTGGTTTTAGAAAACCTGTAAATCATGTTTGTGCAGGATGTACAACAAGTGGAGTTAAAAGGGTTTTCTTTCCCACAGCCTGGAATGACAAACTTCACTTATGTGCCATACTAAAAAGTTATAAATTAGTAAGAAAAATGCAGAGATTAAAATCCCCAGAGAGAGACACAATAGAGTCTAGAAGAGGATAAGCCAGTAATAAACCAGAAAGTAGAGGTGATTGGAAGTGAAAATTAACAGTGATCAGTGGAGAGGGATTCTTTCCACACACATCCTTATTTTTTTCCCCCTTCCAAACTCAGTGCACGAGAAAAAAGGAAACTTTCCACTTTTTGCCTGGCACAACAAGTTAGGGAGATGAGAAGCAATTTAATTTAAAGATTTCCTTGTGTCCTGCCCACTGAACAACACCCTCTGTCTTGCCCTCAGCCTGTCAGCATGGTGGAGCACGCCGAGTTTCTGAAGGCTGGGAAGGAACCCGGCCTTCAGATCTGGAGGGTCGAGAAATTTGATTTGGTCCCAGTGCCCAAAAACCTGTACGGAGACTTCTTCACCGGGGATTCCTACCTGGTGCTGAACACCATCAAGCAGCGCAGCGGGAACCTCCAGTACGACCTGCACTTCTGGCTGGGTGAGTGCTGGGAGTGTCCCTGCAGAGCTGGGAGCCCAGAGTGACCCCTGGGCCTCTCTGCTCCAGCCGTGGCCAGGAAATGTTACCCAAGGAAAGAAAAAGCTGCACAGTGAGAGTGCAGTTCTGGGGGTAAATAGCCCTACTCATGTCAGATATTTGTGTGGTCTCTGAAGTAGAGAGTACAGCCACCTCTGATCCTAAACCCTAAACCCTAAAATCCCTTTTCCTGGGCAATAGGACAGGTAAGTTCTGCAGAGATTCACCGGGAAGATGAGATCACAGGTGAAAAGTCTGGCTGGAATCCTTTCTGCCTGAGAGGAGGGAGGTCAGGTGTGTTCCTCCTGATCAGGGAGTGGAATTTTTCCCTCTCCTAAGTGCCCTCTGCTGTCCATGTCACAGAGTGCCATGCCACGGCTTCCCTCACAGCCTGCAAATCCCAGGCTCTTTGACAGTATCACAGTTAAATCTGCTTTCTCCTCCTGTGTTTGCAGAGTTGAATGCAGAGGCAGACCCTGCATCCCCTCCCAATGTGTCTCTCCACGTTTCAGGTGATGAAAGCTCTCAGGATGAGCGTGGGGCTGCTGCCATCTTCACTGTGCAGATGGATGAGCACCTGCAGGGGAAGGCTGTGCAGCACCGCGAGGTGCAGGGCCACGAGTCCCCCACCTTCCTGGGCTACTTCAAATCTGGCATCAAATACAAGGTGGGTGACAACTGACCTGAGTCTGCAAGAAATGGCATCCTGCCCAATTCCCAAGAGAGCGAGAATTGCACTTTTTCCAGTTGCTTAAAAGCCATTCTCAGCCAGATGTTTTCAATGAGTTGGAACTGAGCAGGGTGGAGAACAGCAGATCCCACTGGAGGAGATTTGGCTGAATTAATAATACACAAGGAAAGCCCCAGAAAGCTTTAGGAATCGAGGTTTTGTTTTTCTTCAAGAGGCAGAGGAAAGAACGGTCCCAAGGCACCTGGAATGAATTTAAGAAGCAGCAAAGTTAATGGGAAACGCCTACCCAGGAGATTTGATTTCTCCCCACTTGCATAACAGTTTGACCTTGCAGTCTCTGTGCTTAGCCCACCCTCCCAGCATGTGCAATGTTTTGGTAAAGGAGATGAACAGTAGTGGGAGTTACTCCTCCCTGCCATCACAATAAAGTGGGATAGAAGTGAAAACATGCAATCGAGCAGTTGTGTCTGTTAGGAATCCAAAGGCACAAGGAAAGTGATAGCAGGTCACATGCTTGCAAAGTGCTGACATTTCCTCATGTCTGAGACGTTCCTGATCTTTCTGGTTTATTTATTTCCCACTTGCTTGTTGTTACTTTTGTTCATTTAAAGTTGGTTGTGCTTTTTTTGAGGGAAACTGACATGGGTCCTGTTGCCTGCATTGATAAATAATTCCCAGTGTCTATGAGCAGAGAAAGTGAATCCTGAGCTTGGGATAATTTCTGGTAGGCAGGACATGTTATACACATGGGAATACACTCTTCCCCCAGCCCTGGTGTGAATCCTTGCTCCTGTGTTTCCCCCCAGGCTGGTGGTGTGGCTTCTGGCTTCAGGCACGTGGTTCCCAACGAGGTCACTGTGCAGAGACTGCTGCAGGTCAAGGGCAGACGGACAGTCCGGGCCACGGAGGTCCCTGTGAGCTGGGACAGCTTCAACACAGGGGACTGCTTCATCCTGGACCTGGGCAGTGTGAGTACCACGTCAAAGGCAGGGGTGGCAGAATGCAGGGGGCAGGAGGTGTCTGACCTTCACATGAGTTTTATTTTCCCCCAGTCTGGTGAAGCCATCTCAGTGCTGATTATCCCGAAACACTGACATTGTTCAGCCCCAGCTGAGTCCTGTCTCACCTAGGGAGGTGCTGTCATGCTCTGACACAACTTTTTCCTTCCCCAGAACATCTTCCAATGGTGTGGCTCCCAGAGCAACCGGCAGGAGCGGCTGAAGGCCACGGTGCTGGCCAAGGGGATCCGGGACAACGAGCGCAACGGCCGCGCCAAGGTCTACGTGTCAGAGGAGGGATCCGAGCGCGAGGAAATGCTCCAGGTTATTCCCTCTGTGCCTTTGTCCCTGCTGGAGTGGCAAGTGGGATGTGAAAGAAAGGTGGGGTGGGTGCTGTGTGTGGTATAAACACATAGCTCAGTGCAGAGTTGGTCCTCTGCCCCGCTGGGACATCAGAGGGAATTTACATGACTGATTTGGAATTCTCTTCCACTCATTGTCTTGACTGGAGCACCTGGGAAGGAAGATCCTCTTGGACTGGCTGGTAATGATTTTTCTCTCCCTCACAGGTTCTGGGACCAAAGCCCAGTCTGCCAGCAGGAGCTTCTGATGAGACCAAAACCGACACAGCCAACAGGAAGCTGGCTAAGCTGTACAAGGTAACGAGGAACCCTGACAGAACTCTGGGGAGAGTGGAGTGATCTTTGCGAAATTGGATGGAGGTGCAATAGCAGAGAGGAGCTGAGCTGCTCTGGGTCCTACTCCTGCCTCACTCTGCTTCTTAACAAGTTTCATGTATGAACCTTGGTTGCTCACACTGCATGTCCATGTACTTTCTGTTGGTTTGTTGCCACTTAGGACTGTAGTGAGACAGTGTGGGAATTTTTGTGAGAAAGGTGGAGTGTGAAACAAATAAGGGGAAAAGGGAGTTTTCCCATTTTGGACCAATCTCTCCGTGGTCCCAGCAGTATGTACTTTGCTAGAAATAATTGAAATCTTCAGAGTAAATGTTATGTTTTTGCCATATTGTTACTGTGTCAGAGGTATCCTGTTTGAAAACAATAGTGCCTGCAGCAGCCAGTGCATTTAAATGGATTTCCCTTCCCCTCCCTGAGTTCCGAGCTATGGCCATGGAGCAGCAGGGAGCAGAGGGTGCCTTATGTGACCTCTGTGCTGTGTTGTCACAGGTCTCCAATGGGGCTGGGAACATGGCAGTGTCCCTGGTGGCAGATGAGAACCCCTTCTCCCAGGCAGCCCTGAGTACAGATGACTGCTTCATCCTGGACCACGGCACAGATGGAAAGATCTTTGTTTGGAAAGGTACCTGAGAGAACTGGGAGAAAAGAATTAATATCATAAATAGAAAGGCAGTTGTTCTCTCTCAGCCATCACAACAGGCATGAAAGAGATCCAGCAATGGTCATTTGTTATTTGGCATCATTTATCTGGAAGGCTGGGCCCTTGTACTTTGGCAGAAGGTACCTGGGACAGTTTCTTCTCTGGGTAAAAAATCCTGACCCCTTTTCTTTCTATTTTCATTAAAGGCAAAGGTGCCAACTCTGAAGAGAAGAAGGCAGCACTGAAAACAGCCTCAGAGTTCATTGACAAGATGGGTTATCCCAAACACACCCAGGTAAGGACCTGTGGCAGCCCCAAGCACTGGGGTCACTTTTCTGCCTCATGGGCACAGGGTAGTTAAAGTTTCTTCCTCTCAGATACTCTTTTACCTTTTCCATGACCTCTTCTAAGAGTGGAGAAGAGTAGATAAACCTGTTGTTCTTAGGGACATGGTTCTAAAGGCTCATTCCTTTCAGATCCAAGTCCTTCCTGAGAGTGGTGAGACACCTTTGTTCAAGCAATTCTTCAAGAACTGGCGGGACAAGGACCAGACAGAAGGGCTGGGGCAGCCTCACGTGTCCGGCCACGTTGCCAAGATCGAGCAGGTCCCTTTCGACGCTGCCACCCTGCACAGCTCCAAGGCCATGGCTGCCCAGCACGGCATGGAGGATGATGGCTCTGGCAAGAAACAGGTCAGTGGTGGCACAATCCCTCTGGGAAGCTTTCCAGACTTTGATTTGCTACTTGATGGCATTGCTGCAGGAGCCAGGAGGCCAGAGAGCCATCCACGGTGAGGTCTTGTAACTACTGGGGGAATTTCTGACACCAGAAATAGCAGCAGGGTCTTGAAAGCCCTGCAGAAAAGAGGGGTTGATTGTGATCCCACAATTTCCCAGCACCGTGGACATGAGTTTATTCCTTCTCCTCTTGATTATTCTCCCTGTTGCCATCGCATGTATGAATGTCTTGGAGCACCTGGGTTCATGACTTTGAGCATAGAAGCAGGGGTGGAGCTGGGCTTGAACGGGCTGGGGGCTGTCCAGAAGCCCTCAGCGGGCCTGGCCGAGGTTTGGCTGTTTAAAAGCGCCCGAAAAGCCTCCGTGCTCCGTTCGGGTCCGGGATGCGGAATTCGGGGATAATTCGGGGATAACGCGGGCCGGCAGTGGGCTCGCTCTGCAGCGCCTCTGCTCCTCTCCCGCCAGATCTGGAGAATAGAAGGCTCCGAGAAGGTGCCGGTGGCCCCCGCCACGTACGGGCAGTTCTACGGCGGGGACAGCTACATCATCCTGTACGATTACCAGCACGACGGGAAGCGGGGACAGATCATCTACACCTGGTACGGGATTTATCCTGGGGCAAGTCAGGAAACGCTGGGGCTGCGTGGGGCTGCGAGTCCACTCGGAAAATCGAGCACTGCTGGTTCCCGCTTCCAGAGGATCTTTGGGGGATAAAGTTTCACCCTGGATAACTTTCCCTTGCAAACAAAACTATACCAGAGGTCTGGGATGTTTCATTTGAAGTGGAACAATGGAGGGAATTACTGTGTGAACACTTTTTTTCCCATTTCCCCCCCCCCACCCCCCACCCTTGCCCCGATTATTACTCCCTTCTTTGGACCAAGCTCTTCTTATCAAGGAAAATGCTGCTTATTTAGGAAAGGTTCTTATCTCCCCCTGTACTCACTGTGCTACAATAGAGGATAAGGAATTTCTCCTTTGTGTTGAAGGAAGTGCTGCAGAGATTCAGTAACAAAGGGTTCCCTTACTCCTCTTGATCTCTGTAAGGTGTGTGTGGGGAGGGAAAAGCTGAGAATAAAGCTGGGATTTGGCCTTGTTCTCCAGGCAGGGCGCTGACTCCACTCAGGATGAGATTGCAACCTCTGCATTCCTCACAGTACAGCTGGATGAGGAGCTGGGAGGTACCCCTGTGCAGGTAAAGAGACCCAGCAGAAACCAACCCCAACACTGGGGGAATAAAGTATAAAGTATATATATATATGTATATGTATATGTGTATGTATATATTAAACACCTGGCCCAGCTGGGTGCTCTGTGAATATTCCAGCTCAACAAAGGGTTGTAAAAGCCATTTCTGGTTAGTCTTGCACTCCTCAAAACTGACAGGAAGTT
>NW_005054329.1:1944658-1945167 GCF_000277835.1 Geospiza fortis | reverse complement strand
AAAGAGCCCCCTCACCTGATGAGCATGTTTGGTGGAAAGCCCTTGGTTGTTTACAAGGGCGGAACCTCGAGGGAAGGAGGCCAGACTGCACCTGCGGCAACGCGGCTGTTCCAGGTGCGCTCCAGCACCTCCGGAGCCACCAGAGCAGTGGAGGTACGTGGAGGGACAGTCAGCCTTGGGGTGGTGTGTACAGCCCATGATGGGAACAGGATCCACTGGAGATTTCAGTTCCCTCCATGGAAGAGGAACTTGGGCCAGGACACGGGTTCAGAGCCCCACTGGTCTGAGAGAAAACGCACACAAACACCTCTGTGCAACGACAAAGGGGAGAGTAAATCCTGGTGAGGAGAGGGCAGTGGTTTATTGCTGCAGGAACTCCCCACGTTTCCAGCTTCAAGAGGCCTGTCTTTGTTGACACAGAGGAGTTGGTGTTAATGATTGATCAGTGTTGGCAGCAGGGACTGCTCTGCCCTGGGCTCCCCGGTGAGCTCCTCAATCTCCTGCCATAA
>NW_005054329.1:1933636-1944618 GCF_000277835.1 Geospiza fortis | reverse complement strand
ATGTGCACCTGTAATCACACACAGAAAGAGTTATTTACTCTTCCCATGTGGAAAATCTAACTCATCACTTGGATACAGGGAATACACAACACATCTGACAGCTTTACATGCTCATATGGAAAATCTTGTTTGCAGTTTATTCAACTGTAGGCTCTGGTTTGATTTTGAAGTAACAGGCTCCCTGCAGAGGATGGTTACACCTGACACCTGCAGTGTTCCTTCTTTTCAGCTGGATCCTACAGCCAGTCAGCTGAACTCCAATGATGCCTTTGTCCTGAAAACTCCCTCTGCTGCCTACCTGTGGGTTGGCCAAGGAGCCAGCAACGCTGAGAAATCAGGAGCACAGGAGCTGCTGAAGATTCTGGGAGCTCGCCCAGTACAGGTTGCTGAGGGCAAAGAGCCAGGTGAGGGGGTCACAGTGGAGTCTGAGATCATTTCTGTGTAGCTGCACATCCTCAGCAATTATTTAATGAGTATTCTGTCTCCCAGAACAAGATGTGGACATGGGCAAGAGGGGCTTCTCGGGGTATATTCATTGTTTAACAGCGCTCTCATGTATGTCTGCAGGCCACTGGGACTTTCTGACCTGGAAGAATGCTTCAAGTCCTGCCCAAACCACAACCCTGGTGTGGTTCCATGAACAGGAGAAGCATCAGTCTCTCTCTCTGTTTTCCAGACAATTTCTGGGCAGCCTTGGGTGGCAAAGCTCCGTACCGCACCTCGCCCCGCCTCAAGGACAAGAAGATGGACACGCACCCCCCGCGCCTCTTCGCGTGCTCCAACAAGAGCGGCCGCTTCACCGTGAGTGTCTGGGGGATTCATCCAGCACCCACCTGGCAGGGGGGGAGAAGCTCAGACCCTGCTGCTCTGAGCCCCCCAGCAGCGTACACCTCATCTTTCTTTGTGTGGTTTGTCCTGTGCAGGTGAAGTAAGTGAAGCCTGTGTTCATCTGAACCCTCTGTTTTCTAGATTGAAGAAGTTCCTGGTGATCTGACTCAGGATGACCTTGCCACAGATGATGTGATGCTCCTGGACACATGGGATCAGGTATGTCACGTTTACAGGGGGGCAAGAGGAGCAAAGAATAGGCACAGATTGGCTCTAGATCGAGACCTGAACCACAATAGCCAGAGGTGCTGTTGTATTACAGATTCAGCACACATCAGCCACAAGGCAACTCAGAGCTGAATTTTGATGTTTTGTGGAAAAATGTTCATACATCTGCTACTTTCCCCTGATGTTAAGCTGGTGTAGAATTTTTTCAAGGGTCTACAATGCATGTAGATAAAATGCAGACAAAAAACTTCCCATTATTGACCAACAGAGCTTTGGTCATGTTTGTCAACAACGCAGGCACTCAACATGAGGATATTCTGGTTTGTGTCATGCTCTGTTCACTGAGGATTCATCTAAATTATCCCTTCATAAAGAGAATGATTGATGCTGAAGTAATTAATATTTTTATCTTTAGGTCTTTGTATGGATTGGGAAAGATGCCCAAGAAGAAGAAAAGACTGAGGCACTCAAGTCTGGTAATGTCACATTTTCCTCTCTGAACTATCCCTTTCTCATTTTCCCACTGTGTGATCATGTCTCAGGCAATCTATATTCTGACAGGCATAGATAAAACCATAGGGTCCAAACTTTCAGTGGGTATTTTTGTTCAAATGGCCGATGTGAAGCTGCCTCTCTGGCAGCCATTTAGCCCCAGCTGAGCTGCTGCTCTGCAGGGCTGGTGCTCAGTGAGCTCCCTCCCTGTGTCCCCAGCCAAGCGCTACATTGACACAGACCCCTCCACGCGGGACAAGAGGACCCCGGTGACCATTGTCAAGCAGGGCTTTGAGCCTCCCACCTTCTCTGGCTGGTTCCTGGGCTGGGACGATGACTACTGGGCTGTGGATCCCCTGCAGAGAGCAATGGCAGATGTGGATGTGTGAGCAATGTTTGAAACAGAGCAAGTTCAGTGCCTTCAATGCCTTCAAGAGCTCCTTCCTCCTGCAGGATGTATGTTAACGAGGGAATGATGTTAATAGCCAATTAGCTGTGCAATAATTTCCGAAAACAATCATGACCAGTCATTGACCCTACTCCTTGCTTTGATTATATTTAATACAATAAAGCTTGTATGAAATATGGGAAGAACAGAAATGGTGGAGTTTGTTACGAAGAGGAGAACATTAAAGAGCAGCTGTAGATCCCATGTTTGAACACACCTTAGAAACCAAAACCTTCTTTGTGCCATCTTTTGCATGTGGACTTTTTAGTAAAATGTTACAGAAATTATTTTGAGGAGTTTGGGACTGCTTTGCTTTCCCCTCTTCAGAATTATATGCATTTGAGACCCTGATAAACAGTATTTTACTCTTTCAGAAACTCACTCATTAGTAAACAGCATGTTTTTTTTATTCAGGATGAGAGCAAAAAAGCATCCTGTGTTATCAACAAGAATTCACAGGGGTGGCACCTGCAGCAGCAGCGGGAGTTACAGGGTGACTCATCTTCCCCAAGGATTAACCTGGAGCTGTGCTGTGGCTCTGCTTCCCACTCCAAGTGCCTGAGCACAGCAATGCTAATTATTCCAGCTTTGTTAACTGTTTCTCCCGCTCCCAGCCAGAAGTTAAGCTCAGCTTACATCAGCTGCCACCTTGACAAACACAGAGTATATTGCTTTGGTGATGCAGAGGAAAACCTGCCCAGCAGACAGGCAGAAAAACAACAGCACATGGGCATCTCCTGCCAGTGACAAAGGCACAGCGTGTCGAGGCACAGGTACCCAGGCCTAAATCACCTGTAAATACAGAGCTGATTGGAGCAGAAAGGGCATAAGAAACTACTTATGGAGTTATGCTGGCCAGTGGGAGAAGGGCACTTACATCAGTGATCTTGGCATTTCAGTTCCACTGCCTCGTCCCAGATTTTATGGATGTCAGACTCAATGCTGGTGGCAGCCTGACGAGTCTTAGTCTTCCCTACGCTGTCTCCATCTCTTCTCTTATTAATCCGTTCTACAGGGGTACAAAACAGGAAGTTTAACAGCTTGGGTTATGTGAGCTGAGGCCCAGCTGCTTTGAGGTTGAAGTGTAAGCCCTTATTGACACAACAACCACTCCAGGTCTGCACAGAGCAGCACCAACAGGTAAAGCACCAGTGCAGTGCCTTCTGTTAAACACCACTTGTCCCTGCTGCTAGTTACAGACATGTCATTTCCTAGAGAAATATGGTTGTAGATCTGGATAAAATGCAGCACTTTGGTTTTTAAAACATATTTTTAGGAGAAACAGATGTAGAGCCTTTTCAGTGCTTTAAAGCAGTGCAACTCTATGCAGACACAGCCTCATAACAATGGCAGCCCATCAGTGACCACAAGCACGTTGTATCCATAACTACGGCATGTTTGTGCCATTCCTGGGTGGCAGAAAGTCAGAAAGTTTCACTAACAACTGTTTCTCATCAATGGGGACTGGTTTAGAGAACACAAACCTGATTTTCAGGAGCCCCCAGGACACTATTCCACTTCCCTTGCAGGGCTACAGACCCATTTTGTAGAAGGAATAATCCCAAATGTTGGATCACCTCTACCACAACTGGCTTTCTCTTCTGTTTGAAAACAAGTTTTGGATTAGAGGTGTTCCATCCAGGACAATATGGATAAAGTTTATTTAAGATCACAACCTGCTTGTACTCCTTCTGAGAGGCTTTCAACTTCAGATATTGCGATTGTCCACATTCACAAACATTACATACAAGTTCTGTAACACACTCAGTAAAACAAAAAGGTTCCTCAGCAAACCCACTTTGCTAACACTGCCACAAGCTACAATACACAGGGAACTCAGTGCTGCAAACATGGGCTGACCCCGAGCTCGCCCCTCCCAGTCTCCCTACTCCATCACACCTAGGAGGCCCTGCAGGATGTTTATGGGCAGGGGGAAGACGATGGTGGAATTCTTCTCGGCAGCGATGGTGGTCAGGGTCTGCAGGTAACGCAGCTGGAGAGCAGCAGGAGACTCCGCGATCACCATGGATGCCTCCTTCAGCGCCCTGGACGCGTTCATCTCCCCCTCAGCCGCGATCACCTGCGGAAGCAAACGGGCCAGACTGAGCTCAGTCCTCAAACTGAACTCCAAACAGGAGGAACAGGGAATGCACAGGCTGTGCATTCAGGGTACCACCCTGCTCAATGACCTGCCCTGGGCACGTGCTTCCACCAGTCACAAGCTGCTCCTGTTTGCTCTCCAGGCCCCAGTGCCTGGTATCCTCCCATCCAGAATGCAGGATCACAAAAGCTGGCATCAGGTCTTGAGAATGCAATGCAAGTATTTATTCTATCTTCAAAAGCTTTTGGGCTTCTTCCAGCACTGCCTCTCAAAACCAGATGCACTCCCCACAAATAACTGAAATTACTTTCTCCCTCAAGCTGTACTTTTCTGTATCTACAAGGGCTTGAGAGGGAATGGTGTCTTTCTTATTTGGGAAAAACCAAATCCAGCCCCCAGGCTGATGTCATTACCTTGGCTCTTGCTTCCCGAGCAGCCTCTGCTTCTGCAGCCATGGCTCTCTGCAGCTGGACAGGTAACTTCACATCCTTGATCTCCACACGTTCCACCTTAATGCCCCAATCATCTGTTGCCTCATCAAGTGTGACCTACAGAAGGCAGGACAGGTAAGTGAAGCCACACACCTGCCTCAAACTAGTGCCCAAATATGAAGAATGACCAATAAACCAAATGAATTCTCTTCAAATTCTCAGACCTTCAGGGCTTTAGTATTTGTAGTATGATGTGACAGCTAAAAGAGCACAACTGTTTTAAAGTAACAAAAACTCCCAGAGCTTGATTAATGAATTGAAGGAGTTCTGTGGCACAGTTTCCTTCCACAGTGAAGGACAGACACAAGGATCCAGGGAAGCCATCCTCTCCTGTATCCCTTGTTTCCACGTGCTAGCCCCACTGGCCCTAGGTGCTTTAGTCCCTCATTCTTATTTTACAGGGTGCCCACCCAAGAGATCTTGTTAAGGCTTTGCCTACAGCTCCAAATCACAACTGATCACTTAGAGATAAAATAAATCCCCACCTTTAAGTGATCCATGGGACTGCTGCTCTACCTGCTGTGTGATGGATTGCTCCAAGATGCTCCTACCTGCATGCTGCGGGCAATTTCCTCACGGTCAGAGAGGATCTCAGAGAGGCTTTTGGTGCCCAGGACGTTCCTCAGGGTGGTCTGTGCCAGGAGCCGGGTGGCTGAGTCGGCGTTGGTGACATTTGCCACAGCCAGGGTGGCGTTCTGCACCCTGTAATAAACCACTCCATCCACGTTGATTGTCACCGAGTCCTTGGTCAGGATCTGAAAAGCAGTGGGGAAAGTACAGATTCACCTGCCCTGTCCCTTCCCAAACTACCTCTTTTAGCAGGCTTTTCATAACACAAAGGTAAAGAATGAGTAGCATGCACAGAAATCATGTTGAACAAATAAAAATTGATTTCTGCCTCTACGTAAGGAACACAAACAAACCTAAATCCATAAGCGTAATTTAATCAAGTCAAAAGAAAAACTGGATTACTGATGGCCTCACTAATGGTACATCAGCAGCTGCAAGCACATTCTGCCTGCCAGTGATTTGGTTTCTCCCAATTACCCTTTAGAGTGTACCAGGACAGCTGCCATTTGTCTCAATCTACAACTAACCATGAGCAACAAGCCCACAACAGATCTGACAGGAAACAGATGCAGCACACAGGGAGCATCTCTGTGTCTCAAAATGCCCCTGATACATGAGTGATACAGTTACAACCATCAGGATACAATTGTTCAGTAACTTATTTTTAGAGGGACGCTTGGGTTTTATTCTTTTGTTATCCATTGTGTTGGCAGCACTGAGTTCAGCTGGCTTAATGCTCTGGACACATTCTGCTACAAAGTTAGGATGTCCAAGGAAAATCAGACTAGAAATCAAAGTAATTTTTTTGTTCTCTAGGACCTGCCATCAGTGGCAGCACCTTCATCATGTTCCTGTGCAGGGCAGGGCACAGGAGCCACGTGCACACCAACCCAACAAAGGGAGCTGACCACTCATTCCCCCAGTTCCTATAAATAGCATTCGATGTATATTCCAATTTCATCCCATTACTTGAGCCATTTTATACATGTAGATAAACTGGCACAGGACAGATCCCTGCTGTGCCTGGAAATCTTCCAGATTTCACAGATGCAATTAGGGAATGTTGTATGAAGCCCAGCAGCCTTCGTTCCAAACCCCTCCCATTCCAGCTCTCAGGCAGTATTCAATTATCTCATTTGGTCCTCAGAGCATCATCTGTTTTCTTTCAGTGCTCTTCCCTTACTGGATGACATTTCTAAGGGATATATGTATTCTTCACAATACACTGCACCTGCACAGGGAATCTGTATTCAAACTGCACATTACCCAATACTGAGAGGGGAGAAGGTAAAGCAAAGTGCACAAAATTCTGCAAGGACTTTAGCAGGTGCAAGGGCAAATGCAAACTCACCTCCTGAGGAGGGATATCAAAAGAGATGGTTCTCATATCAACTTTGATGAAGCTGTCTGTGCAAGGCAGGACAAAAAACAAACCTGTGCCAAAAAATCCATTCAAGAAGATGTGAAAATGGGTCATTAGAGCAGACAAAACTTGTTACTGCAATAAGCTGAAATCCAACTGTTGTGGCTGTGCAGCTCTTTGTAAGGAACTCAGCAGCACAGCACTTGTTAGTGGCTTCCAAACCAAGGTAAGATTTTCAAAAATGCATGCTAAGAAATTTCAATTTATCTGGGTATCACTTACTTAGAGATTATTAACATTTGGAAATAGAACAGCCCCAAAACTATTAACAACTACTTTTAAAAATATTCCCCACATAGTTACTTGTGGGGCCTAATTCTGGCAAGCACCAATCTCCTGCCTTCTGTTCTGGTGGCTCACTGAGATTCTTCAGCTTTCCAGCAATGTGGAACATTGCAAAGCCTGGGTGAAAATGAAGGAAGAAGCCATTGCCCCTTTCTGTCACTCTGAGCAGCAGGAGCAACAGCAGAAAATAACATTCTTCCAGGTCTCAGAGTTTCTAACAACTTGTCAAAACTATCAAATACTCTACTAGCTTCTGTTACTTTTGAAGGATATTGAGGCTTTCAGACTCATTGGGTTTAGCTGATACATCAAACTTTTTTCAAATAACCCATCTGATGCCATTATTCCTCCCTTTACATTTAGTGCTTTTGATTCTGCCTGCAGATCATACATTAACAAAGGAGAGCTGGGTAGAATTAAGTTTGCTGCCTTCTCAATCCAGAGTACAAATCAGAACTTTATGAGCTGGAAGAGACCCACGAGGCTCATAAATTCCTGTTGCAACACATCCTCTTCCTGTAAGAGTTAACTGTAACTTGTCCCCAAGTTACAGAATTCTTGAGAAATCCAGTTGCCACTTTACTGCAATGTCTCTACACCATGATTGTTTTGCTGATGACTAATTGAACAAATTGCTGTCCAGGACATACCTGGTCCCTTTGCTCCCCCTTTCAGGATGCGTCCAAGGCGGAAGATGATGGCTCGCTCGTATTCCTTGATAATCTGGAACAGATTGTTGGATGTCATGCACATGATGGATTCCACATTATGTACACACCAGGCTAGGACAGTCTTGAGTCTCAAATTTAATACATATTTCTCTACTGGCTGCTTTTGAGAATTTTAGCTAAAACTTTATTGTCAAAAAGCAAAGAGCAAAAGGAAAAAATCAGGACAATAGCCCACAAGAAATATTCCTCAGACTCTCAACAGGATGGCACCTGGGCAGGTTCAGGCACCAACAGAGCCATGAGGAATATCCTGGCAACAACACAACAAAGTGCAGCATTTGTGACCCAGCAGGGATTTTTCCAGCTCCAATTCTGATGCCACATCAGCCAAGCCAGGAGGAAATACTCCTCCTGTCTGGAAACTGCAAACATCAACCTCAGAGTGATCACAGACAACACTGTGTCTTCAAATGTGTCACGTGCAGCCACATCCATGTACATAATTACAGATTTCTATTTACATACTTCATATTTACATGAGTGATATACAAGGAGATACCTTAAAAAAAATCAGTCCTCTAAGAGTAGTTATGGGTTCTTGCAATTATTCTGATCCTTCAAATGAGCTTATTTACTAATGACAGGTGGGCAGATGTAGTGAAGACACCAATGCAGGAATTATTTTGACCAAATATTATAATACCACTTTTATTTTTGGTTTGAATGCACTGCAGTGCTGGGGTCTACTATAGCTCAAGAAAGAACAGAGCTAGATTAATTTGTGTTTATTTTCTCAATAAATCCAATTGAGAACAATAATAGCCACTGTGCATTGCTGAAAGTTTTAATCCACCTTAGCAGTGAACAATTTTACCTTTATGCACATCCATACTGATATAGGAAATGTAATAACAGTGAAAAGAATTGAGGCCATCACCAGGATCCATCCACAAAAACCAAGGCCAGAGTCGACCTCATCTACAAAAGAGCAGAAATTGTCACTTTTTAAAACCAAGAGTGCCTATTAAAGTGCCTAAATTGGATATTTATGTTAAATGTTCCTAGAAATAAGTCACTGTTAGCACTACTCCTCTGGCCAAATGCATTAGGTTTAGATCAGAAGTCAAATTAAAAGGCAAATTCTGCTTTGATTTTCATCAGTCTCTAAGTTGTACAAGACAGCTGAGGCAGAATGCTGTCCAAGCAGCATTTATGCAGAAGTGTACCTACACTGAAGTTTCAATTCCCAAATGCCTTTCTCTCCCCCAAGTTCTTCCAGCAGAGTGACTCACAGGCAGCAGTGGAAATCGTGTGCCTTTGCTTTCTGACAAGTCAGAGGAACCTCATGTAAGGGGTAGAGCACAAATGCCCCCCAGCCTGCCACCTCTGGGACAGCATTGCTGGAACCTGGGCTCTGCTCCAGCTGTCATGGGTGCACATCTAAGGAAACCACAATTCTCACACCCGTTGGATCTGGGAAGTTGGATAAAATGAGGTGCAAGATTAGCTGGACATGAAATAAAACCTCCATAAAGAATTTCTTGGCCAGAAACTCCTCATGCCTTATTCCTCCGTCAGTGGAAGACACCTGAAGGTAACTCTGGGATCAAATAACGAGCTGGTGGTTTCAAAAGCTCCCCAGCTAAAGCCATGCCAAAATGTGGCCTGGGAGGCATTCACAGAGCTACAGGAAGTTTCTTATCCTGCCAGCTGAGACTCCTAACGGGCTGCCAGGAGCCTGCTGCCAAGCAGGGATGTCCCTGGGTGTCCCAGCACTGACAAACATCACCCTCCTACTCTGGAGATTTGGAATTTCATGTAGAAGTCACACCTCAAATGATGTGCAAATTTCAAGATTGAGCAAAGAGGATGCTTTATTTAGCACCAATGTGTCGTTCTTCACAATACAAGAAGGGAGAGAGATGCTGTCTTGTGGAAAACTCTGTGAGGTACAAGAAACATGCCTGGCATTTGTGGGATGAGCTAGTTCTGCAGCTCCTGGAGGTGATCCCCAACCCTGCCCCACAGGCTGAAAACAAAGGCTTGACCCTGCCCTAAGTGCTGGCTGACAGTATCCCTAAACTGCCACTGGAATTTTCTCTGAGCTAAAAGGCAGGCAAGCCCCCACCTTGGGTTTATAGCCTGCTGTGGTGGGCAAGTCTAAGCAGGCTATTAAAAAAATGCAAATATTCTTGAGCAACCTTTTTGAGAAATAAACCACAAAGAGAAGGACTATTGAAAAAATAAAAACAAAAACTTAATTGAATCAGCCTTCAATGCCTTTAAGGCTGACTGGAACAGTTACCATTACTTTAGCAAGAAATTATCACTTGGACCATCAACCTGTATTAAGAATTTATAATACACACTTAGTGCTGGAGGCTAAGATGGAAGGGGAAAGTTCTCATTACAGCTTGAGGTGTGGCACACGGTTCATTTGTGATTTATTTCCTTCTGCAAAGACTCCACAATCCAAATAAGAACACCACTGTCAAACAGCAAAAATGTGCCCTGATGAAAACAAAACGCCAATTTCAAAGTGAGTTATGTGTCTTCACAGATGCTTCACAGAGCATTTCAGATGGGAAAACCCCAAAATTTTGACATCCAATAACCAAAACTACGTCTAATGCCACTTACTCCATATTTTATTGTGATCACATGAGAGCTGCAGGAGAAACCACCTCAGCAGCGTGTTCAGTGCTCAGTGCTCTTGCAGAGACAAGATTGACACCAGTGTGATCACAGTGAGGTATTAATAACTAACATAGTTACACATGAAATGCAGATCCTCTCCAAAGATACCAGAGCCAGGATGTGCCACTGGGCACCAGGGCCAAAGAGATCCACAGTTATTTATACAACAACTCAAATTACCCAGCCAAAGGCTTCGTACACAAAGCTTTCTTATAAATACATTTCCTTCTCTGGCTGCAAACAAGAAAAGCATAGAATAAATCAGGACTTTTCTGTTGCCTGTTTCTGAACAATGGAAGTAACAGGAAAACATTCCAGCTTCCAGTGAGTGAAATTGCCAGTTGTGCTACCTCAGTGCATCATCTCCAAAATGTCCTGACCCACGTCACACACTTACGCCTCCTAACTGGAAGGACAAAACCCACATCAATAACGATACCAGGAAGTAAAAATTCAGTACAATTCATTGCCCCACCTGAGGACTTCTACCACTTCCTCCAGTCACACCTAGACAGGATTTGGCTGTGCTGAAAAGCCACAGTAGTGTCAAAAAACAATCTCTAAGTTCTCCTTGTTCTCCTTTACTGGTGCAGCGTCCCAGAGATTACTTCTGTTGACTCTGTCATCATTTCCTTAGTTTCCCCCTTAGTGACCCGAGGCAGCTCCTGGTGATGCTCCGGCACTGAGCGGTGTGAGGACCTGCCGGGAATCACCACCTGCAGCCACGGTACCCGAAGGGGCAGCGGGG
>NW_005054329.1:1924911-1932871 GCF_000277835.1 Geospiza fortis | reverse complement strand
GGCAGGGAGGACCGAAGGAGAAGGCAGGGAGGGCCGAAGGAGAAGGCACGGAGGTCCGGAGGGAAAGGCACGGAGTGAGCGGCCGGCCCGGCGGGCAGCGATCGCCTGAGGTGAGTGAGCCCCGGGCATCCCCTCATGAGGGGAGCAGCGAGGAAAGTTCCAGCTGCCCCGGCCTCGTGCGTGGTTTAATGCTCTGTGAGGTTTTATTGCTTTTCTTCCCCACACTCTCTTACTCTCACGTGGAGAGTTGGGATCTTTAATCCCTTGTGGAAGAGGCCAGAGGAACAATTTCTGCTGCTTTCCAAGGTCCATCCACAGAGACGAAGTCTGTGCAAAAGTACATCACCCACACAGGCATTGCATACCAGATTGTTAAATTTGACAAGAGTTCCAAAGTCGAATTCAATATTAGTGTGAGTTATGAAGTCCATAAATAATTACTGGCTATCCTTTAACCTTTATATCTATCAGATATTGGTAATTAGTGGGCACGTGCAAACGTGCATCTATCACGTTACACTGTGAACTGGGAGTGCAATTGCTTCTTCTTCATAAAACACATTTCAGCCTATGAACAAAAATGATATTAGACTACTAAAATAGATTTCTCTTCAGTGTTGATGTAATCTGTGTTAAACTCTTCCTTGGAAAAGCCTAAATGGACAGCCTGGATCTTGCTGTCCATTACGTTCCCAATGAGCAAAGGTTTTGGTTTGGTAGCACAATTGGTTGAGGCAGAGGTAGGAGTGGAGCTGGATGCTAAATGTACTCGTGGTTCTTGATGTCTCCAAGTGACAAGAACAGCACTGGAGAATGACCAACACTTTCTCCCGTGAGGGTAAGATCCCTCTTGAACACTTCCTATTGCTGCTGTGAGCTCCTCCTGCCACACTGGTGCCAGTTGATTTCAGACTGATCCAGATGAGCAGTATGGGAAACTAAAGACTAAATCTGTCTCTGACCTTTCGAAAGTCCTTCTGTCCATTATCTTTACTCATATGTGTGCTATTAATACATTTACGGGTGCTGACACCTGCTGTTCTCATATTAGTAATTCCACAACCTTTTTGTCCTACTGTCTACAACTTTGTGAGTTTACCTATGCTCTGTGTGTAACACAGGGGGCTAATTCTTCACATAGGTGAAAGGAAGGGAGAACCTGTGAGCTGTCTAAATGAGAACCGATAAATAATCATTCAGTGCTCAAGTTGTCACCTGTAGGCAGCTCGCAAATGCCACGAAGAAACTTACAATGCAATGTGATATTTGACCATGGGCTGTAAATATCACCATGCTGTAATTGAATGAGAATCTGTGAGATTTCATGGGCTGGTTGACCTTAGGATCTCCTGGCAAATAGGCTGGTTTAGAGTGCATCAGCATCGATAAGGAAGGAAGGATGTGCTGGAAATGGGAGGGAAAGACTCTGTGGAAAGAGCAGATGAGCTGCGAGGAACCCCTGTCCTCTGCAGCAAATTTGCCACTAGAAAAATCTGAGCTATAAGATAATGGTTCTATGATTCTATAGGTGCTTTGAAAATTTATACAAATTGCTCATTAAGAGATGTACAGGTTGGGTTTACCTTGTTTCAGCAAGGAAGAAGAAGCACTTATTCATTCCTCCTCTCTAAAGTAAAAAATAAGCAATTAAGACCTCCATGAGCTGGGAGCCCTGGGTCAGCAGTGTCTCAGCAGCACGCTGTGTAGTGATGTACAGATTTATGTTGGCGTTTTGCTTACAGAAGAGGAAGCTTCTCTCTAATTTTAGGTGGGTGCATTCCATTAACTTTATTCTTTGGCTATTTGCCAGGGAAGTTGGACAAGCCCCTGGGTGGGGTGGGCAAGGACGCCGCTGTCCTGTGGGGCATTGCTGCCATCTGCTGCCATCGGGCTGCTCTTCCACAGGGCATTTCTAGGACACTGACCAGCGGCACAGCTTCCCTTCCCCTCCCCTCTTTCTTCCCTTTCCCCTTTCCCTCTCCTCTCCTTCTTTGCTGAATAATAACATTGGAATATCTTCTCTCCTAATTTTTGGTTCAATAACTAAAGGAAATGAAGAACTTGATTTCTGTCTGCCTAGAAGAAAACAGTGGACTTGCAAATTGATTTATTAATCCGTAGGTCTTATGAAGAGGAACATTTCATGGGATTTTGACTTTATTATTTCCATAAGTCACTGTCATTTCATATATGAGAGTTCTGGCAGCAGCAACTCCTTGGTACTGTTCTGTAGTGAAGCCTGGTTTATTTAACCTTTCCTTGAATTCCAGTGTGTCTGGCGAGGAGTGAATTAGAGTCCTCACCACCAACGCCAATCAGGAGTGTTGAGGTGTACCAAAGGCAATACTCTCCACTCGGGGCGTTTACTCAGATGTGCTTTGTCAGTGGGATCCCTCTGCAGTGTCCCAAGCAGCCGTTAGATGTCAGCAGGGCACTGAGCACAGCCTCTGCGGACAGCCCTGCTTGAGGCTTCTCTTGAGCGCATGAGGTTTTGTCACCTCAGTGGTTTTTTTAAACACAGTTAAGTAAACTGTAGCCCCCAAGGATTATGGAACAATAGCAAAGGCTATTCCTGAAACTGTTGTTGATTCTTACTTTAAAAAGTAGCTGGATGTGGAATATTCAGATTCATAATTATGGAGCTGGCTTATTACACTAAATTTTATGTGAAACCTCAATTTTACTCATGCTCTTCTAAACACATGAAGTGCTGTGTGCTGTGAACTTCCCACAGGGATTAGCCATGGCATGGCAGTGAGGTGTGCTGGTGTGCCCTCCTTTAGTGTGCTTTTCCCAGTTTACAATACATTTAAGGCAACTCTTACCATTGTTTTCCAGTGCTGTTTCCCATTCTGAGTTTTGAAGGATGCATTTAAGCATGTCAAGACATCTGCTGGGTTCCTGCTGCATATGTGTTTAAATATTTTGTGGAATTTTTAATTCTCTGGAGAGCTTTTTCACTTCCCTTTTACATTTCCAGTAGGTCTGTCTCCACATATTTTGGCTCTAATCTTAAAAGCACTGCTTTGAATCATTTTCCCCTAAAACATCTAGAAGTAATCAAACCCAGAATTGCAAGTTCCACAAACATTTCCCACGCTATAGCAGCCTGCATTTCATTTAGTTGCCTATTTTTATATCATGGGACTATTTGTTTTCAGTGGAAATAGAGTACATATATGTTGGATAATAATCCCAAAATAGGAATGTCCTAAAATCAGGTTTCTTTAAACAGAGTAATTTCTCCCACATTAAAAGATTCATAGTTTAAAATAGCCTTGAGTCTGGGAGTTTCATTATTTTTATGTTGTTTACACTTAGAGAATACAAATGAAAGATCATTCAGAGCAAAGCTCCTCCTGAGGGAATCCCGAGCTTTGGAGCTGCTGTACATGGATTTACTGGAGAAAGCAGGGCTCACAGCAATCTGCCTGCCCTGTGGGGTGCTGCTGCTGGGGGCATCTGAGCTTTGAAACAAATCACTGTGCAAAATAATCTGCATTTTTTTTCCTGACTTAGGATACTTTCATTATGACAAGTATCAAGAAAATCTGGTCAAATTTTCAGCAAATAGTTATGCTGCCAAACTATCTATGAGTATTACCAGTATTTTAGAAATCTAGAGAATTCTACACAGCTAATTCCTTTGAATTCTCCTATACATCCTGTTAAGGGATATTCAGGTCCACAAATACAAATCAAAGTCAAATTAAACTGTCCTTGCTGATGGTACTTGCTGACAGAGAATATCTGGGAGACAGTTTTTGTTTTCTGAAGTGTTTCTCACAGTTCAGTGAGGCAGAGGACTGAGTTTTCAAGACTTCTAGCAGTCCAAGAGCTCCTCCAGCCCCGGAGCCAGTTTGGGGGAGGGGAAGAGAACAGAAGGGGATGTAGCAGTTGTAAATTTCCTCCAGTCAGTTTCTCTAAGGAGAAACCTTCCTCCTATTTCCTATGCTGGTCGTGTGCGCAGAGCCTTTACTTGTCATTTCTGGGCTTACCCAGGATCCATCTGGGCAGCCGGGGCTCTTTTTGATTTTTCAATATAATGATTTCTTTACTTCTGTAGGTTTGGCAAAAGAGAAAATTTGTGTCTGACAAAACAGAGGAAGCCTGAGGTAACACACACAAACCAAGCCCATGTGCTAGAACAAGTCAGAGTCATCAAGGTGCCTCAAAGCAGCAGTGGGATGTCACTTTGCTATTCCAGAAACCCAGGCTCAGAAGGAATCCTCCTGCATATGTCACTGAAATTACAAGTTTGTCTCACACTTAGATAGCCTGGGGGGGTTAGCACTTGTAACTGCTCCATCCCTGGAATTAAGGAGCAGAGCTGCATTCCAGAACAGTGGCATGCTTGAAAGATTTAGTTGCAGAGTAAGAGATGATGTTACTGTAAAAACAGGATACTGAAGGGTTGTACATTTCACTCTGTGTATTTAATAGTTCTGTATTTTAAACCAGAATAACTGTGTGAGACACTGAAAGCAGTTCTGGACAAACAATACAACCTAAATCTGATGATAAAAGTAACAGAGCTCTGGGGACTGTGTAATAAAAATGTCTTTTATTGCAAATACATTTCTGGCAGCAGTGATTAAACTGTACTGGATGCAGAAAAAGAACTAAAGGGAAGGTTAAGAAAATGAAGAAAAACATTTGTATTCACTTTTATTGACAACAAAATTGGCTCTGAGCTGGGGGTCAGTGGCAGTAGACTCTAGTGAGTCATATATTTGTGTCAGAATATTCCTGAAATGACCCAGTCCTGTGTTCATCATTTGCATGACATTATTTTTTCCATAGTCAAGGTTCCTATGGGGCTCAGATTTCTGTAACAACCTTTGACAGGAGATTTGAAGTCCAGATGGGAGTTACTGGCACTGAAAGACCAAACCCCACAATTTTCCCTGTTGTTCCCCTGTCCATGGCAGCTGTTGTTCTTCCCCTGTCTTTTTATAGAATCATAGAATCATTTAGGTTGGAAAAGACTTTCAAGATCCTCGAGTCCAACTGTTACATGAAATGAAAGAGCTAATTGGCATTTTTGAAAATCTAGCATTAAGTAAAGCTGAAAGTTTAAAAACAGGTTTGATAGAGAAGCCGGGAGCCCCATGATGTGTTTCTATGGAAACTCCAGTTTAAGGTTTTATCTGATGGATTCTGAAAAGGGTACAATCTGCCTCTTTTTTGTGATTGGGTAGACAGAGGAGAAATACAGCAGAATCAGTGTTGCAAAGTGATCTTTGGAAAGATAGTTAATGAAGTGCTTCAGGATGAAAACTGCTGTATAAATGAAAGGTGACATTTCTGTCTTAATCACTGCCTTTAATGATGAGATTTTTAGGACAGATTGCTGGAGAGAAGCTGCAGCTCAGTGGTTGAAGTACTGGTGTGAGTTTCCATTCAGCTGCTGTTGCTGAAATGTTTGATTGTTTTTACTGAGTATCTGAGCATTAACTTCGTGCTTAGAGTTGGTCATGGGATGTGGGCATTTCCTGTGCACATCTCTGGGCATTTCCAGTCCTGACTTAGCACATTTGTGCCTTCCTCATTCTCTGCTGGCAAATGTCCACCCTGCCCTGCTGAGCCACATCCCTGCAGTCCCAGAGTCCCCACAGCTCTGCCGGTGGCCTCTTGGCTTCTCTGATTGTTGTGGAATTCCAGAAGGGTTTGGGTTGGAGGGGAACTCCATCAGTGGACTCAACAGGTGCCTCCAAGCTCCACCCAGCCTGGCCTTGGACACTTCCAGGGATCCAGGGGCAACATGTGCCAGGGCTTCCCCACCCTCACAGGGGAGAATTTCCTCCCATATCCCATCCAACCCTGCCCTCTGTCCATGGGAAGCCGTTGCCCTTGTCCTGTTCCTCCCCTTGTCCTGTCCCTCGTGGTGCTGCAGCAGCCTTTGCTCAAGCCCTGAGCCTTGGGCTGTGCTAACGAGGCCAAGACTCTGCAGTTCATTCCTCAGAAGTGGAACGTGCTGGTCAGAGGTGAAAGCTGTGATTCACAGAGCCCTTGTGCTCTTTCTGTCCATGCTTTTATTCACTCGATTTCACTTTCTTAATCAACACAGATCAGTTCACAGCCTTAGAATTCATTATGCACCATCCATTCATCCTCACTTTCTACCAGATCTTTCAGTAGTTCATGGCAGAGACTGATTCTTGCTTAATCAAGTTTGAGTTCAGAAGTCAGTGGCACCTTGTGCTGGCTGTGGTTCATTCCCTCACAATTCCATGGCCATACAAATGGCTTCATTGGCAACATAGCATATGCTCATGTTTAGAATTGGTTGAGGATGAGACATCATCTCTGTCTTCTAACACTGACTGTTAGAGCAAATGAAATAACTCATGTATTTTTACTCATTTTCACTCTAATGAGTTCAGGAACTACTTAGACTCTTTTACAAGTATAGATTCACTCCCGAATTGATGCTTTAAATGGAAGAGTAATATGGAAAAGAGCAGAAATTTATTTCCAATTTAAGGAATTTTATTTCTTCCCACCTCCTCATAAAACTCAGAGCTACCTGCAGTTTCTTTCCTCTCGATTTGGCTCTTCATCTTTTGTTGAACTATTTCCCATGTTTGATGCTACTTTCCTTGGGGGAAATACTGTTGCACAGGTAAAATGTGGAATATAGTGTAAAGAGCACTGTTTCCAACAGCAGCTACCAGGCAGCCCTAAAGTTCAGGATTTTTCATTCTGACACAATTGTTTGATGCTGGAAATGAAATATTTCTGCTCTGGCTCATTTGATTTGTTCCTTTAAATAGATCAAGTGGAGTACACCAGGTGTTTGGAGCTCTAGCACAAAATAAAAGGAGAAATTAATAAGGGTGTAGATAATTTTAAAGATAGTGAGAGTGGTTTAATGGGAGAAAAATTTACTGTTTCCATTGTACAAAACCAAACAGAAACAAGCTGGTGCCAGCAGCTGAACAATGTAAAATAATGACTGCCTTTGTCTCTGTGAGGCTGTTCAAACCAAATGACTGAAATTATCCCAATGACGTGTTCCCAGTTGAAGAGATAAAAATGAATTCAAGAGAATTGTGCATTTCTGGCCTTCATAATTCCACTCTCACTTCTGGCTGCATCCTCCCCAGAATCTGGGATAGCAGTGCAGGGCTCTGGATAGGTAAATTGCTGGCAGAGGGTTTGAAAAGGATTAATTATTACCATGCCAAGTTAGAAGAGATTTTTTTCCTTCCTTGATTTGTAATGTGGTTGCAGAGACCAGCAGTTGCTGCTCTGAGTGAAATCCCCAATCCCAGAGAGGTCAAATTTATTGTGCCCGTTCTGCAGGTGGTTGCAGAGGAATTCACACAGATTTCAGACACGTTCTGCAGAGTGCTGACAAGACTGTACTAAACAGAATCACCAATCTTAACACCCAAGCTTCATTGTGAGCAGCTCAGGCTCCCTGTCTTGTGACAAAAGGACACTTCCTTAGCATCCAAATCTTCTGTGTTTACTCTGTGTATTGGGAATTATGTCCACACTATCAATATGGTTAACTACAAGTCCTGGCGGAGCTGAAGTTGCTGCAGTCATTCCAAATATATCATGTGCAATATTCTGCAGTAGAACAGGGGAGTTACAACAAACTGTTTGTCCCCCAGGCCCAGCAGTAACATTATTTGAAAAGAAAACTGAAATTATTAAACCATTATGGCCTCTGACTCTCTTTCTGACTCTGATCTGTTTGGTTAGAAGGTTTGATAAATTTGATGACTATGTTTAAATTACAAGATAAAGTGATAAACTTTTCAAGAGGATATTGCTATATTTAAATCTCTCTAATAAAGCACTGCTTGTAGAAGCTTTTACTCAAGCTTTCTTTAGAGCTGTCAAGACACTCTTTAGTCAGTGACTTTTATTGCTTGTCTCTATGCAGTGTTTGTTGAGCAGCTGATTATCTGATCATAGAACAGTTTCTGGTGTGCTTTGTGAAAGA
>NW_005054329.1:1910980-1924894 GCF_000277835.1 Geospiza fortis | reverse complement strand
TGCTTGCATCTGTTCTTATTAGTCATAGCTAAAGTAGCTCAAGGGAGCCCCACAAAGCTATACAGATTCTTTAAAAACTTCTGTGACAGATATATTGCTTTATGACTCCCCACTGGGCTGATTTTTGCTATTTTCTGAAACTTATTTAGTAAAAAGCCTTTTTTAGTATTATTGCTGTTAATTATTTTCCTTAAAGTAATGAGATGCTATTTTTATTTACAACAGGAAAGAATGTTGGTGTATACATAAAACATCATAATCTGACTTCAGTGCTATTTTGGTTGAACTAGAGGAATTAGAAGCAATTATTTTATGTATAAATTATGTGGATATTCCTGAAAAGTGTGGAGGTTTTTTGTATAAAGTCTCTTTCCTTGCATTTAACTCAAATCAGTTTCCAAACATTGGACAGGGCCTGATTTTAGGAAGAAATCTCTACGGAACACTCCAAGTCAGGAGGGAATTGTGCTGTAATTTCAGTAATGGTAAGAGTTTACTGGCAGTCAATATAGAGGTTAAAACATTCCAAGTGTAGCATAAAACAATCCCTGACATCCTCTGCTCCATAAGATCCCGTGACATCTCTTTGGCCTTTGCCTTGTCTGGGTTCTGCTCATGAAGAGTTTCCCTGGGCCCAGTGAATTTCCCTGCTGTGTGTCAGATGTGCCCGTGCTGCTGCTGTGTGAGGCTCAGAGCCTGAGGCGGTGTGAGATCCAGGAAATGGATGTGCCTGCGAGGGCCAGGAGAGCCCTCAGGAGCCCTCCAGGTCAGCTGTGCCTCACATCCCTGGATGGGAGATTTGACTCCAAGGATGGTTCCTCTGGCTCAGCAGCTGCTGCAGTGTGCCCCAGTGGTCAATGGAACTGTTCCACTGTAGCTCACAGAGTGCATTGAATCTGCAAAGTGCTGCTGAATTCTCAGGCTGGCAGTCTGTTATTACACCATGGTGCATTTTTACTTTAATGTGCTTCTCCCTCCAGGAATGGTGCTGTAATTAGCAGTGTGGTGGATGTGGTGTGTGACCCTCTCAGTGCTCCGTGCTCCCAGCACAAGTCCATTCATTTGCTGATTGTTTGGTCCTTTCTGATACTCCACCTGCTTCTGTTGTGTTTTGCTGCTGTCTCCAGGGAGTGGGCAGTGGTGTGAATGTCTCTCCTCACACAGCAGCTGAAGATGCATTTCTTTCAAAGCCTGCAATCGATTTCCTGAGTTACTATTTTTGCTCAATTTGTGATAGACTTGAGGTCTCGTTCCTTATTAAGTTGTTGTAGAGCTCTCTGTGACTCTGGTTAGGCTGGAATCAACACGGAAAATGGGGGAAATCCCACTGCTTGCCTCTCCTTTCATCCACAGGACTGTGTCTTAATGGCTTGCAAACTTTCTCAGCTGAAATCATCTCACATTTGGAAGGGATTTATGTTTCTATTTCTTGCTCTATGGATTTGTCCTTTGACTTTTTCATGTAAGTTTAAAATACAATGGAAGTGCCTGAACAGTCTGTCCACAGAGATGCCAGTTCACTGAAGTAATTAAACTCGTGCCAGTGTTTCCACTATAAAATGCATTTCTCCAAGTTTTATTACTCGGTTTCAATAGTTTGTTCTTGTAAACAAGATGTACACTCAGATAAATTGTTTTGAAATGTGTTTTAAATGTCCCTTTGCAAATTTTTTGAGCCGTAACACAACTGGGGAGAGACCTGAGCACTTGGCTGAGTTTTGGCTTTCATAAATCACAGAGAAATGTATTATTTTTCCTAGTGAAATGGTGCAACTTGTACCTAATGAGCCTCACTGCTGGTGGGACATTAGGCTTAGCATTTGCTTCTACTGTGATTTCAGGGAAACATAAAAATGAGAAACTATTACTGTTATGCACAGATTAAAAATTCTACCTAGGCCTAGGTAGCTATAGGGCATGACTGAATGTTTCATTTTTTTCCCCCCTTAATTTACAACAACAAAAAAAACCTTTACAAGACTTTATGGCACTAGAGGAGGTACAAAGGCTTGAAGGAGAAAAATAATGTCAGTAGGTTAGATGTTAAAGACTATAGTGCTGATGATAAATATAGCCCAATTAAACTGAGCCACAAACTTTTCCAGCAGGTTCTATCCTGCTTTAATGGCTGGGATTTACTGCCAGCAAACTCCATCTCCTTGAGACTGATATAAATAGAGACATAAAATGTCAAGCTTGACAAGCAGCATTTCATATCAGGCGCTGTCTTGCTCATTGTGTTCTCCAGTCACAGATTGTCCTTTAATACCAAATTGTAAACCCACCTTTTCAATCAGCTTCAAGCCAAATGTTCTCTATTATAGTGTAACAACCTCTGCAGTAAAAAAGATTTTGGCTGTGCTGAGCAAAGAATTTGCCCTGTGCATGACACTTCCCATCTCTGGATTTCCATGTTGATTTTAAATATAATTTGTCATTATGGAGATTTCTTCCCATTTCTGTTGCTCTTGGGTGCAATCATAACTTTTTGGTAATGAGAAATTATTTTCCTGCTTGCAATTAAAAACGAATAGAAATAAGATCTATATCAGTGCATAGGTTAAAGCTGTCCTGAAGTTCTAGCGTCATTTAAGTGTGTGCTTACAAGAATTAGAGTTTGAAGAGGAGGGGACATCTGCAGCCTGTGTAAATACCCATAAGTGTTTGGGATTATCAGAACTCTCTAGGGGGAAATCTCCCAGTCTTTACATTATGGAAAACATGGAGAGAAATTCCATTGAAGAAATTTAATGAATTCAAATACTCATATGAAAATCAGTATTCCAATTATTGTACAAACTAAGAAGAGACAGTGATCTTTTGTTGAATATTGGAAGTAAAAGGGAGAAACCCCTAAGCAGCAGGACAAATACGCTGTTCCTTTGGGGAGTGAGAAAATGCATCAGTGAAGGGAACCCAGAGCAGGCATAACGCAGTACCTGACGTGGCTGAAAGGACAAACAGACAGTTTTAGGAGTAGAATGCAAGAATGGAAGTGCAGAATATTTGCACTGGAGCAGGACTGGGTGACTCAGTTGCTGTGGAAGGTTTGTCAGTGGGAATGCAGTGGAACAGAAGGTCAGAGCACGATTCTGAAACTGCAGAGTAGAGCAAGGTGAGGAAGCTGCAAAACCTGACTCTGCCAGAGGAAACACTCAACATAATTACCATCCCAATTTGTATTACATAACTTCAGAAGATGAGGTCTGCATTTAATTTATGAATGGGATACAATCTGGAAGGATTTGGATGTCTTCTTCCTTCAGTCACTCACGCTGAATATGTAAGTGTGCACTCACAGTGCCCTGTACCCTCAGCTGAAGTGACTGCTGGTTGTTAAAAATAAATTCAAGGACAAGCAGTTGACTTCAGTTAAAAATACAAGCAGTGAAGGGGTACAGCTGTACTGGGATAGCATTTGGGCTGCCATGGCCTTGATACCTTGTTCATGGTGTTATAAAGCTTCGTTGTAAGAAATGACTCAAATATTCCTTTTTATTCCTTGAGCTTACTCTTATATGCAGGTTTTGAATGGGAACATTTCCTGAGTGGTAAATTCTATTTTGCCTTTGTATCTTCTGTCTCCATCTCTGCCATCTCATAAAATGTTCATTATGTTGAGCCCAAAGTGACTGAGCTGAACTTTCATGGGATGATTTGAGCTCCACAGCAAAGCCCAAGATCCAGGCACTTGCCTGAGCTCATAACTCTCAGCAAGCAGTTGTAACCTCTGAGGATCTGTAGTGCTCCTCTGAGTTTGCAAAGTGCTTTGAGACTCATGGATGTAAAACACTGTGTAGATGTATTGTTTATCTGGTTTGTAAATATTGATGCCCAGAACTACATTGGTATTTTTAGAATTAGGCTGTAGTGAATCAAAATGGTGATTTAGCAGTACCTGGGGCTGCAGTTTGTGCTTCCTTTGGGGTACAAACAGAAGAGGCTCTGAAGATACCTCAACCCAATCCTGTATATTTGTTTGGTTTGTCTCATCCTTAGCCTCGCTTCCTCTTGGGAATTGGGACAGTGAAGTACATTTCCATGTTTCCTGAAGTAATTTGCTTAAAATCTCCCACACGTGATGTCAACTATGTTTGGAACTAATGAAATAGAGTAGTAGGAAGTTCTTAATGTGCTTCCCTGCTTCTTTTTCCTGCTTCCTGTTCAGACAAGGTCAGCTCTGAGGTCAAATCAGGTTCCTCAAGGCTCTGTCTTGTCTGGTATTGAGATCACCCCATTTTGGAGTGGTCAGGGACAGAGTATGGGGGAAATGAAGATTTAAATGCCATTCATTTCTCACTGTGGTGTTTCTGTTCCAGAAGGGATCCTCCCGAATCCCCCACAAGAGGGAGTTTCAGACTTTGCTATGGGGGAACAAAGGCGGCACCAAAATTCGAAGAGCACTGGTGCCCAAGCTGCTTTCTTCAGATAATCCCACTTAAAAGGGTTTAATGCACCCATACCATTGCCCCAAATCCCAAGCTAGGTCGGCAGAGTTGTCCCCATCATTGCTGTACTTCAGCTGTGGGGTCTTGTAGGAGGAGCTGTTTCCCTGTGTCTCCATCGCGGGTGTTTAGGGGGGCTCTTGTCACTGAGCTGTTCTTGTTGTTGCTCAGCTGTGCAGTAGAGGTGCTGGCTCTTCTGCTGTGCAGCCCAGGAGCCTTTGGAGCACGTGTGGGCCCCACTCTGTCATCCCAGGCTTGCTCTGTAGCCACTTGTAGGGAACACAGGGCTGGAGGAAAGGCTCTTGGGTGTGCAGGGCTGAGGACCCTCGCCCAGCATGGGCACTGCTGAACTTTCACCCTGGGGGCAGATGCAGCCCCCAGCTGTTGGTCAGGTGTGTTTAACACCCTCTGGCCAGAGGGAATCAGTCCCAAGGCTCAGCACAGTCAGAGGGAGACACGGGGATCAATAGCAGATGGGTCTGTGGCCGTGAACTGACAAGCCAAGTAAATGATGCTGATTGATCCTGAAAGGCTCAGCTGTGAGGAAGCCAGGAATGGGTCTGCTCTTCACCCTTTAACTGAAACTGTTCCACACTTCTGGGTGCTTCCAGCGTGCTCAGGAAGGTCAGAAACGTAACAACAGACTTTGAGTTATTCTGAGCAATTGACTATGAAAACAGGGCTGTTATTTATTCTCCTGCTAAAATTATTTGTGCAGAGAGTGAGACAGAGCACAGTTGTATCATGCCATCCACCTTCGCTGGTTCTCAACTGCAAATTAAAGTAAAAAACTAGAGCAACTTCAGTTTAAGTGAATTTGAAAAACCTCTCCTCAGGATGAAAATAAGGAATAAAGGCAGAAGTCTGTCTCTACAGATCTTCTCTAAAGCACCAGATCTGAAAAGGGGCCTGTATTGGTAAAAGCTAACTGCTTTTAATCTATTGTAAGGCTGCACTCTTATGAAAAACCTTCTGGCTGAATGATACATTCACTTATGTTTAACCAGAAAATCCATTAGAGGCACAGAATAGATCTTCATTTCAGATTGGGTAAAAAGAAACCAAGGTTGAAACACCAAGAATATGTGGCAGAAGTTCAAAAAAAGCTTGAGTTAAAGGTTAAAGGAACCAAATTAAGGAATTCAAAGAAGTATGAAATTATTCAAAGGTCTAAGAAAGGCTGTCATGAAAATACAATATTTCTGATGACCCATACATTGTTCTGCAGTTCCTGTTCAAATTATCAAAGTTTTGGGAACACCACCCAGTTATTATCTGGGACCTGTAAAAGTTCTCCTGTGTTCTTCTCCTGGGAGAAAATGCTGCCTTTGTGGACACATATGGGGAACTGCTCTTTCTAAGGGCCTTTCTCCAGTTCCTCTCTGGAACTCCTGCACCATGAAGGGGACTTGTGTCCTTAACACCACGAGCAGGCTGCACAGTTTGCTACAAGGAGTAGCTGGGAGCTCAGGAAGGTCTCTGTAACAAACACTTCTGGTTTTATACGGAGACAAACATAATTACTTTCAGCTTAAGTGCCCTTCCTGCTTAAACTACTCACTTCATGTTGATTTAGGAGAATGGGTCTTACATATCAAGTGCAAATGATACTCCTTGAGTGCCATCTTGATACTTGAGATCAAAAATCAGATTTCTCTTGGGTGAAAATGAGTGAGGTTTGTTACAGGTTAAGTCTCACTGTTGCTACTGTATTAATATGAAGTTCTGCTCTGTGGGAAGGAATTAGATCCTCCTCTTAATCCATGCTCATTGTGTTCATGCAGTGTGGTTTGTGGGCATGTTGGAAGGGATTGTCCCACCTGAAACCTTTGCTTCTCTTCTTTGGTTTCATTCAGCAGCACAGCATCTTTTGTCAATCCTCACTTTTTTATAAAGGCATATAACTTCCCATGTTTATTTGTAATGCATCTATCAACAAAAATAAATGTTCTAAATGCATTTTATAAATTCTCATTTTAAAATATGAGGCATAAGTTCCTGTAAGTTTAGAGAAAAGCCAGCACAGATTTTGTGGTAAATCAGTTTGTGAGATTTGTCTAAAGCATTCTGTAACTCTGCAGTCAGTGAACTCAACATCTTTTCTCTTTGTTAAAGAGAATGCTCAAATCCATTAGTTAATTCAAGCTGAATAAACTCTGTGGTGTGCCAAATACTATAAAAGGGAATATTGAATTGTTCCTTGGAAAGGCCCCTAGGATCTGTCATGTCCATTCAATATATTTTCACTAAGATGCAGATATGCTCCTGTGTCTTTATGAACCATCATAATGTGAGGTTAGTTCTGTGTGAGCAAGTAAGAATATGAGCCTGATGCTTGCTCAGCTGACAGCACTTGGTGAATCCAGGGATTGTGTTGTGAACTGCAAGGTCCTGAGTTCAGGTTCAGTCAGCTGGTGACACAGTTCTGTGTGTGGGTGTGGGGTTGTGACCTCCTACTGCAGCAGCTCAGAGCAATCCATTACCCTTGGAGTTATTCATGGCACTGCCACTCCAGCTCAGCCATGTGGCATTTCAGAATTGCACAGAGCCCAGCTACAGGGCCTGGAGTGAAAGCAAAAACGGGAGGGCAGGGGGTGTGCCTGGGACCCTGGGGTGCTGGGAGGCCTCCAGAGGTGAATATTCACATATATCTAACTGATAAGGCTCTATCATGTCATCTGTTTGTAGAGCAAATCCATCTTGGCTTGCTGCTTCTCCCTTGCCCATATTCAGCTCAGCCAGAGTGAGGGCACAAGACTTTTCCTCCAGAGCAGGACTAGGAACAAGAAGCAGGAGGTGTCTGGGGCAGCAATGCAGAGGCACTGGCACATCCTGGCCTCAGCTGCTCCACTGGGAGGGAGGAGTTGCTGCACAGCACAGCTGCAGGGACACTGCACAGATATGATTTCTCCATATTTAATTTATGCTGCCTGTATTCAGATAGTGAAAGATCATCCAGGGAGACCTTTTTGCCATTGGAATAGCAATGCCTTTTCTTTCCAGCCTTCTTTGTGCTTTTGGAAACTTCATGCTATTTTCTGTGACTGTGTGCTACCTTTATATAACCCAGGTAATATTTCACAAGCATTTCAATGGACAATGGTGCTGTCAAGGACTGTGGTGCTGCTTCTCACATTATATTGCTAAGCAACATACAATACAGCAGCATGATACCTTCTGCAGTTGGTAAGGAGTCAAGCTCCAATATTCAGTAAAATTATTCTGATCTGCTTTTCTGTTACACAAGAATTCACTCATTTCAGCACATAAAGATTTGTATAATTAGTAACAAAATCATACAAAAGTTAGACATTTTTGTGGGTTTTTTAAAAGAGTTAAATATATATTTATATAAATGTTTTTTCCTAAATTCCCCCAGAGAAGGTGGTCTTAGCTATTTTGAGGTTGTGTGGCTTTCACTGACTTTGTCAAGATTTGCTTTTATCAAAGTACCAGTTAAGTAAAAAATGCGTCAACCTTGAAGCAGGTTTGTTTGCTTACCTGCTTAAAATTACAGATTTGCTGGAATACCTCACTCAGAATGGACCAGCTTGAGAGCAGAGAGAAGATATCAAATCTCTGTTCAGATCAACACAGATATTTCATAACATCTACCTGAACACAGACTATAGTATTTGATAAGGTGGAATCTCACTTCTCTCATGTATTCCAAACTCCTCTGTTTAAAGCCAAGGTAATGATGAATTTGAAAAGATCTGATCACTTTGTAAATTCACATCTGACATTTCATAGTGGAGATCATTTTTGTCAGCTGATCTCATCTCTAGAGAAACAGATGAATATTTTTGTTTATATTGATATTTTAAATAATTCAATAGGACCATCACTCACAATGTGAACCTCCTTTGAAGGGGTCTCTCTAAAGTATTTCAGGAGAACCTGAAAGGAGAATTGTAAATGGCATTTGGAGGTTTAATGAAGCCTTTCCTGGGAGTTGTTTCCCACTGGCTTTCAGCAGCCATTAGCACCAGTTCCACTTGCTGGCCCTGGGAAAGGAAAACTCTCATGTCGCTGCTACCAAGGACTGTTTCAACATTTTACTCTCAGCATTAGCTCCTGTGATAGGGATCAAAGGAGACTTTGTATTATTCATCTTTTATCTTAAAGGCTTGGAGCATGAGGTCAAAATCAGAGTTATTGTCAGTAATGAAGTCACAAACTCTGCAATATTGAGCAAGGCAGGATCGGCAAAACCAACGATGTGGAACAGAAATTATTTAGGTGCTTCCAGGAGGGGCTGCTGGGAACAGCTGGGTTGATGTGGTGGGAGGGAAGGATTTGGGACTATGTGAAGCTGTTTCACAAGAAAAAACTTGATCCCCATGGAGGTGGTCTCCCCTTGGCTGGGTGTGGGTTGTGTGGGTGGGAATGCTGCCCCTCCAACAGCCAGAATGGTGCCAGGGCCTCTCCTTTCTGTGGGTGCCAACGTGCCCGCTGTGCTGGGACTGCCTGGGAGGGAGGCAAGGCCTGTGTCTGGGAAACTCTCTTCTTCCACATGGATCTTCATTTCCACATCTTAATTCTAAAAAGAGAGACTGAATTTTGGGGAGCTGAATACCTCTGGAGGGGTACGTAGCTCTCCAGGTGGCATATGGAAGAAAATGCAGGCTTTGAGGATAATAACAGTGGGTAGGGGGTGAGGCAGAGCAGCTCACTGTGTGAGAAATGGTCTTCACTGGAACAAGAGCACAGTAAACAGATTGACTGATAATGCTGAATACCAGGCAATTTCCTTTTAAATTAGCAGATGGGAGGGAAAGGAATATAAAAGGAAGTAAGAGAAAAAGAGAAGCTAATGATGAATGTTGAACGGGAACAAAATGTTGCCAAGACATCACGAGAGAATGAAGAATTGATGAAGAAAGGGAAATTAAATTGGTGCTTGATGCAGGAACTCAAAGAGCTTTGAAGCCCCGGCTCCAGTGTCTGAGGAGGGCTCTATAGGATCCTGGGACAGATGTGTTTTACTGACATGCCCCTTGTGGCTGCAGAATTGGACACGGGGAGGACTTTGTGCTGATGATAAAAACCTGCAGCAGAAGAGAAGCCCAAGAGGGGATCTAATAGTCTGTGCAGCCTGAAAGGCATTTCTGAGCATCAGGCAAAGCTAGTTTCATCTGACACTAAAATTATTCTATCAAGTGATGGGAACTGATTATAGAAATTTGTTGTATCTCCTTGTCAGAATAAGAAGGCAAACGAGGACAGAGCTAAATCAGATAAAAGTAGGCTGCCAAAAAGAAGGAGGAAAAAAAGTACTTTTAATTCTTCCAACCATTCTAATAATTTCAGTTAGAACAAAGCTGGAAGATTGGAGAGTCTGGAGATGCTAATATTGCCTAGGGAGAGGTGGACACACACGTCTGAACAAACAGCATCAGCAGCTGAGTCTCAAGCAGTTACACACTGCCCCAAGTCAGACTTGATACAGAAAATGAAGAAGTTAATGAAAAGATGAAGAAGCTGAAACACCTTACTGGAGTTTCTAGAGGAGATGAGATATACAAGAAGATCAGTTTTAAAACCCAGCAAGTTCCACCAGGAAAGGGGGTCTAGAATGAGTGGGTAGAGTAAGCAGAGACAGAACGCCTCGATGTGGAAATCCAACTGTATCAATCACCCACATACACAGAAAGAGGAACTTGTATATTTAATTTGGGTTTAAGCAGACTAAAATGGTTTTCTTTCATTTCTTGCCTTTGTAGCTATATTGCCTAAAATGCTGTAAGTAAATGTTAATTCGATTTGACCTTCATCTGTTCTGAGCTAAGAAGTATTTCAGGGTAAATGGGTGAAGCATCCCTCACCTGAGGGCTGACCTGTGGTGGAAGCATGAATCAAGAGGGTGGGATTCCCAAATAACTGTTTCAGATTCCCAAAATACTCCATAGGAAAAACAAAGGATGAGCCTCACATGGACTAACTGGAGAAGTATCATAGGAGTCAGGAAAGGAAGTGCAGGGTAGATGATTGATTAGTCAGGGTTTTTTGTTCATCAGCATAATGAATAGCAGGTCTGAACCTCCCAAGGATGCCAAGATGAGCGTTTCTTTTCTGTCTTTTCACCTTATGTTTCCTCTTCCTGTTGATTTCAGTGAAGTTTCACGTTTTCTATCCAAGTCTGAAATGAGATTTGCTGGAAGTACTTTACACCCACACCAATATCTCAATAATTCTATGAAAACTGGGTTAAAACTGGTTTCTCTGTCAGGTATTTCGATCTGTTTCTGAGGGCTTGGCTCAGGCAGTCTAATTGAGTAAGAACAGAGACTGTGTTCTCATACTTTTATTCTGCCTAAAGCAAGGGAGAATATTGAAAAGTGAATATGAAACCAGAAGTTACTGGACAACAACAAGGAAGACTGACAGTAATATCCCAAAAAGAGACATTATAAGCTTTTTTTTTAAACCAGAAACAGATTAGAAACCCTAAGAAAGAATAAGCCATCATTTATCTTGGGTTTCACTTTGCAAGTGACAGCAACAAACAAAAGTTAGCTCAAAACCTTTGCATTTTGTTATGGGAGCTTCACATAACACACAAACCCATATGGAGTAATTTAGCTCCAAAAAACCATGAAATGAAGGAGCTGCTTGATCTGGGAGGACAACAATTGGCTGAATCTCTAAACTGAAAGGGAGAGAAGGAGGGAAAGACAAGAAACAATAAATGAAGGCAAAGAAGGAGCAGGCTGAGAGCAGACAGACTGACAGCCTTTGAGGGCTCACACTACATTTTAATGCAGCAGCGTTGTTCATGTGCCTAAACACTCTCTGGAATTTCTTCTTCTTTCTAAGTTCCATGTATTTCTGGAGAGAACTTGCAAATGGAAAGGAGTCCAGCATTTCTATACTGTAACTATGGATGTATGGGAATAATCTACTGCTCTGTGGACATCAAGATTTTAGAGAATGTGGGTGTCAATTTTTTCCCTCATTTACACTGAGTATGACACTGGCCATACCTGGAAGAGGGAAGAAAAGATGATATTCAATATACAAAAAGATGTATAAATGCTACACCAGGGCTACTTTTCCAGCAGACATTATTGAGGATTTAGTAGTTTATTTGCATTTTATTTCTTTTAGCCTGAATCTTCACAGAAACATCAGGTAGAATTTCTGCCCATGTTTCAAGAGTCTGCATGTGATTCCCCCATGTTGCTGTGCACTAAGATCCCTTCAGAGCTCCAGTCACTATGAATTCAGCTTGGTGCAAGAAGGAAGGGTGAGTAGATTTCAATGTAGTCTACACTTGTAAGCTACTGACCCAATGTTTGGGTATCCTCAGGATCCTGGTTAAGTATCCAAATGTTTCTATGAGTATTTCTCTGAATTGCACTTTCTATGGTACTTTCATGGGAGTTTTTATTAATGATACATTGATGTTACACCTGTTGCTGCTGGATCCCATTTCCATAACACAGCAGTGAAGAGAAATGCACTGTCCCAGGCTGTCCATCCACACACTGATCCCAGGGCATCCGGAACGTGAGCAAAGCTTTGCAGAGTTTTACAAAAGAGCTGAGAAAACAGCAAATGCTTCTTGTTCCTGTTTCTAGGAGACAACTGCAGGAACATAGTGAGGAATCTGTAGAGTCAGCTCAGATGGAATCTCAGCAGACAGCTCAGTAAATTGGGCACAGAACTCTGGGTGTTGCAGACCTTTTGTTATTTCTGCCCAGGAGTCAGTTTAGTTTTATTTTCCTCCATTAAACTGCCAGTAGGGTTTTACTAAAGAAGCCCTAAGACACTTTCCTCAGTCTGAGGTTTACAGTAGCAGGAGGTGATGTTATGTTCTAGTGACCCTGAAACAATGTCCTGATGTTATTATCAATTTTTGGGGTCTTTAAAATATTGACTATATTTGATTGTTGGCATTTTTCACAGTAGAATATTTAATGTTTGCTCCTTTCATAGCAATAGTTGTATTTTCTATAATTACTATGGAGCCTGTTACTCTGAAGCATTTTGTTATTTTCTTTTCTTTAGAATTTTGTTTGTTAATGATTACAAGATTTAGTAGCTTGTGGCAGAGATTTAAATAGAGATAAAAGGCTCAGTCTGTTCAGCAAATGGCTTCTGAAGGCAAAGGGGGTTCAGGAAGTGCCGTGCTTTGGGCATTTACCAGACACAGAACTGCTCTTCCACCAGAGACCATGCTGATACACCAAACTCCTAATGCTTCACAGCACAGAGAGCACTGAGGGAAGGTGTGACAGGAGCCAGTCCTTGCACTGATTTCCTGGGGAATGTCTTTCACATTGCCTCTTTCTCCAGCACTGATCTTGGAGCTTTTCACACTCCATTTAATCATTACACCTTTTTTTGCACATGCTTTTTCTCTGTGGTGGGGCTTTGCTGAGTTCTGGATGAAAAGTTACCACCTCAGATGTGTGATTAGAGCATCACCTTCTTCTGAAAATTAAGATAAAAGCCTGCTGACTTAATAGCAGGAGCATTTGCACAGATAGAATCTTCATAGCTGGGGCTGCTCTGCAGCTGGGGCCTCCTGAAGATCCCAGTAATATTTAACTTCTCTAAATGAAATTCTTCCCCCCCAGTATGAAGTAACCAAGGCTGCATCATTTCCATTTGTGCCTGTGACATATTCAAGCACATTTCTAAGAGCTGTAGTTCAGCTCAAGCAGCAAAGCAGCACAAAAGGGCTTTGACATGAACTTCTGGAGTCGGATGATCCCTGCACTTGCTGTCCAGGGCAAGATAAGCTGAATCTCAATGGGAACAGCCCCAGCCATGAGCAGTGACTTTGAAAATGTGCCAGGTAAAGCCAAAGAAACTGAAGCCGGTTACTGGGTATGAATTGTTATTCAGCCCTCACAAAAGAGGAGGCTTTGACAACACCCCCGGTAACCTTGGCAAAGGGTTTTGTTAAGCAGGTCTGTGCCTCGCTGGCTTTTCAACCCGCAGGCATTGATTGCTCCCTCCTACATGGGAATTTGTGTTCCGGGAGGGGCCGGGTGGTGGCAGCAGCTGGGGCACCACGCTGCGCCTTTGCTCCTCTCCCAACAGCCGCCTCCAGCCGCCGCCAGGGAACGGAGCCCGCTCTGCTCCCCGGGAAAGCAGCGGGAACTGCCCTCGCTCCTTCCTGCAGCCTCAGGGGCTCTCATGGCTCCTTGGAGTTCTGGAGGCATTGAGGGTGGAAAAGACCTTTAAGATCAGCAAGTCCAACTTGGGTTTCTCCCATAGTGGGACACTACTGAGGATGATGAGTTATCTTCTGGATGAATGGAATATTATTTTGAAGAATGGAGTGTTGTTTTCACAATGTCTCTTGGCTGCACTTGTTTATGCAATATTTTGACTTACTTTTTCCTATAGATCTTTAGGCACCTGGTAGAACAGAAAACAGGCTTTTTATAGACTCTGCTGGCTGTGTTCTATTGCTGCTCTACATGACGTGGGGAAAGCTGGTCCAAACAGACGT
>NW_005054329.1:1904029-1910970 GCF_000277835.1 Geospiza fortis | reverse complement strand
TCTTTCCCCTGAAATAAATTCGAGACCAGTTATATCACCAGATAACACTGCAAACTTAGGCTATTGCTTAATCTGGAAATAAACAATTACTTCATGATAAAGATTCAGTGCTGATCTGTGTGGCTGATAAAAGAGAGATGAGGTGATTTGCCCCAAGCTTTACAGCAAACCAGAAGCAAGGGTCATCTTTCTTGTTTACAATTTCATGTTATGGTGTAAAATAAATGCCAATGTGAGTGATGATTCCATCTGTTAGCAAAAGACATAGGAGTTAGGAAGTAGCAGCTCCCAATTCCTCCAGTGTAGTCTGACATATTGAGCACGACTGGAGCCTGGGACATAAAAGATGCTGAAGCAAACATCATGCAGCCATCAGGCAATTAGATAGAAATTCTTTTTCTGTCTCCAAACTGGCTATTGAGGAGAATGCAGAGATGCTCTGATTAGACAGTAACAGAAGACATTTAATTTCTCTTTCCATCCAACAATTTCTAAATTCCTTCCTTGAAGAGTCAGCTTTCCAAAACTCTCCATTTTGTGTTCCACTTAACCTCGTGGGTATTGCAGAGAACATGCTCGCTGGACTTCCCTTTCCACACTCATTAGTTCAGTGCGCTTGGCTCATTTCCTAGGATTTGGTCTAGCACAGCCTCTGACCATCCAGGCATTTGTCTGAAAATCATTTCCCTCTTCACTTCTGCAGTTTTCCTTTCAGTGCCTGAGCAATTAAAATCCCGAGTGATCAAAGCCCTGGTCTTCCAACTGTCCCTTGTTTTTCACAATCATGGCATGAGCTCCTTTGCCTCTCTGCATGAGCTGAGCTCAAACAAAGAAGGTATGACAATTGCTCAATTGTTAGGAATTGTGAAGAGTCTTAGCCAAAATATTGACATCATTCTGACTTACACATTAAGAATTAATTTTTACTAGGTCTGTAACTAGAGATTAGCAAATCATTTGGATGTCATTAAAATCAAATTGGTTGTCACAAAAAATCGTTGAGGTCTAAACAACTATTGCTTTTCACTTTCCTATCTTGATTTCTTGATCTTAACTATTCTGTAGTATTCCTGGATTATTTCTGACTCTCCACAAGGAAAGACTTCACAGGTGTTTATTCTTTTCTGGCTCAAAATTGTCTCTATTATGTATATGCAGCATCTGTTTCATGGCAGAATACAAATTGTTTCTCTGTATATAATTTGTCTTGACTCAGATGTTCCTTGCAGAACTATGGGTTCCTTTACGTCGACAGTCCTGATTCTCCAGGCATTTTTAGTCCCTTGTGATAGAGGAGTCAGTGAGTCACAGCCTGTTTGTGTATCCCCACATCCTGGGGTACAGAACAGGCACATGATACCCGCTCAGGCCTCCTCACCCCCAAAAGGTCTCTAAATCCCTTCCATGCCAATTTTTGACATCCTGGAGGGATTCAATGTGTCAGTCAGAAGTTAAGACACCTTTTTCCATCAGGCACTGCTCCTGGCCTGTGGACATGACCCAGAGCAGGTGGAGCACTGCTGACAGGCTGTGCCAGTGCCTGCAGTCCCGAGTAGGTGTTTTTGTGGGGAAGGTGGAAAGAGGGAGGTTTTTTGTTTTGTCAGCGAGTGGGAGAAGTATTGAAGTTGTAAAGAACATCGGGAGCGTAGGGTGCGAGGGGGGAGAATAGAGGGTTTGCAGCACTGTAATTTCCCCCAGGGCAGAGATCTCAGAACAGTATTTAACAGGCTATAGACTGTGCAATACTTAAAACAAATAGATGGAAATGAGTCTTTCTTCTATTAATATGGCCTAGTCCTCAGGAACAGTGCTAAAATGGGTTTGCAAGGCACAATTACCGCAGAGTCCTGTCAGGCTGCTGTTAATTCCTCCAGGCAGAGCTCCGTGTTTTGCTGCCTTCAGCCAGCCATTCATTTGTCCGCCCACAGCCCGGAGCCCCCGGCGGCAGCGCGGAGCTCCAGAGCCGCTTCCCTGGCTCCGGGAAGGGGGAGCTGCTGAGGCAGGAGCGTTACCCAGGGCCCGAAATAGCAACCCCTGCCTGCCTCAGGGCTCTGGCACCAGCCACGGCAACCCCAAAATGCACTCAGGCTGCTCTAGGTGCTTAGAGCGATTCTTGCCTTGGATTCTGTGACAAACATTCTTTTGAGACAAGGTATGTCTTAATGCCTTCGCTGGAGTGTAAAGAGTTTGAATTGTGAGTTCGAGGTAAAATTGATCCTGAAAGCTAAATTTGAGGAATTATTTCAGGATTGTTGTAACAGCAATATGAATTTACTTTTCGGAGGCACAGCTTGGTTTAGAGTTGGACTTTGATATATTTTTCTGTTATTTTGTGGACTTGTCTTCAGAGAAAATGAAATTTTTATTTCTCAGCCAGGTGGTGGAGTCTTCTTCCTCAGCCCTTGTACTGTATCATTTATCCAAGAAGTTCAAAGCATGTAAAGCTGGGAGGTTTCAGCTCCTTTCCTGTGAGCTAAGATATATTTCAATGTCACTATCACAGAAGATTGAGGCACAGGGAGCAGTTGTGAGTTACGAGAGGTCTCGAGGAGGCAGTGGCAGACCCAAGGAGCAGAGTGAAGGTGACCTGCCTTGCAGTGCTGCGATCTGGCTGTCACCTGATACGGGCTCTGTGGAGAGACTCTGGTGTCATTTACCATCCGAGTCCAGCCAAGCTGGGGCTCGTCCTTCAGCTCCTTTGCAGGAGCTCTTCCAACGCCAGCCCAGCAGCAGCCCTGGCTCGGCAGAGCAGGGAAATGCAGGACAAGGTCCCCAGCCAAAGGCTGCTGCTGCAGCAAGTTCCCGGTGCCCAGCACAGAGTCCCGAGCTGCCTCCCAGCCAGGCACGGGCTGGGCTATTCATTGTGCAAACAGCCTCCTTCCTCTCCATGCCAGCCCGAGGGACACGGGGAATGGCAGAGTTTATTATAAACTGAGTGGAGGAACAGACTATTGCTGGAGGAGATCCAGGGTTATAAAAGATTGGAGCGGGGGGGGGAGGAGGAGGGAGCAGGACATAATTTGTGTTTGTGCGTGAGGGGGTGCAGACTGTTGGTTTCAGCGAGGCATTCCCCAAACCCTCAGGACCTCTGCCTGGTTTTGGTGGGATTTTGTGCAGTGCATCCCGTGCTGTGTCAAAGCCCACTTACTTTTTATTGTATCAATCATCCTCTTTATGCAGCACCACGACTCGGAGAACGCTTGCAGGTCCTGTTCTGAATGAGCTGCGCTTGCTGCCAGCTCAGCCTAGTTACTGCTGTAACTTAGTCTGGGGGATGGGAGAAAAAGGTTGCTGCTACTTTAAATATAATGCATTAAGAGGATGCTGGAAAAAGGCCTGCATGCTGTAATACCCAGCCATCGAGTTGGAAAAGGAGCCAGATGTAATACAAAAGAAGAAACACAGCCTCTTATGGATGCTGCACTAATTCATAAATCAGGTGAATCAGCTTAGGCAACTGCTGTGTTTTTATGCCTCTGCTGCATGGAGAACTGCATGTTGGATGCTTTTATTTGAAGTAATGGAACCAGATAATCCTTTGGACCAGGACAACTCCAATGGTAAGAAGTAGGAAACATAGAAGAGAGAGGGGAGAAAAAGGATAATGAGAGTGTCTGAGTTCCCCATCCTGCTAAAGGCACAGGGGTAGGCATGTGTTTGTACTGTCTTCTGCATGGATAAGTGGAAATGAATGTGGGAATGTGCTTCACAAGAGCTTAGAAATCCCTCTGTTTACAGGATCTGGAGACAAACATGTAGTAGACTGATACATTGAGATATTTATTCTACTGGAAGGAGCAGGAAGCAGGCAGCATTAAGCTGTCTCCTGAGCAGTCTGTGCAGAGGGAACAGGGACCTGTGCATTCCACCTTATTCAGCTTGGGGGGCTTTTTGCCACTGAGAAAGAATGGAACTTTGTGCTGTATGTGCTGTCAGATGTAGCATTTGGGAACAGATTCTTTATCTGCAGAAAGCTTTCCTACAGGCAGATGCATGAGTAATTTACTTAGGAGGATATATTTAGCCAAGGACCACATAAATTCGCCCTGGAATTAAAGTCCATGGTTAAAAATGCAGCTATTCCATGGATTTATAGCATTCCACATGCTGATGTTCTGCTATCCAGTCTATTGGAAAGCACACAAAAAAGCATAAATTGAGGGGAAAAGTTGTTTGTAAGTCTCATTTCTCTGTTAGTGAAGAGAATTGGCTGCATTGAGGACAACAAAGTATTAATGTTTAAGAAAACAATTTCAGATGGTGATTTTTGGAATAAATTGATTCTCAACTGTTTAATATGCATTCGATATATTCTGAATACAGCTTGAAATCCACTAAATATTCCACTTCCCACATAAATATTGTTCAGGAAGTAGTTATGGATTTCCCACAGCATATTCTCTGCTGGTAAACAGAGCTTCAAGTCCGACACAACTGCAGTTTTAATATCACAGAGACCTAAAACTGTGTGGAAAGAATGTGGTTAAGGGAATGAAGTAACATTTAAACTATGTGAACAGTTGACTGGGCACATATAAGCAGGCAGCACTGCTTTACTTGGGGCTCTGTGCCCTGCTGAAATAGAACTTAAAATAATCAAGGACAGATTTCAGTGGTGTTTCAAATGATGATATTTGCATTAAAATATTAAGAGGGGAGTCTCAAACTTCTTATTTCTCTTTTCTATTCTATTTCATATGTAGTTATATTAATTCCTCTCTAGAAGAACAGCATCTACCTCTTGTGTCTCATACCTCCTGTTAGACCACTGAGACACAGAATTAAATCTCATTTTCTTTACAGCAGGAAGTTTTAGGATTTTCAGAGAAGTGCATGCATAGTTGAGCTGATATTAACAAACATGTAAGCAGGTGTTCTTGCCCATCCCAGTGTTAGAATCTGGCCTTTAGGAGTCACAGAGAGTGTCTGGGTTCTGAGGGAAATACAAGTTTAACTTTATTTTCTCTAATATGTTAAATTCCTCATTAAATTTAGAATGCATAATTTAAGATACATAGGTTCTCATTCTTTTCTTACAGACATCTAAAGTATATTCTGTCACATTGTGTAGAAACTTCGTTTTCCTACAAAATATTTGAATAAGTCGGCAAACACTGCCAAGGTTCATAAGCTGGGAAATGAGAGATAAGCAAGCCCTGCTGGTACCAAGGATCTGGGAAAAAACTTCATTGCTTCCCCTTCCTATGTAAATCCCCATCTTCCTTTTAGTTGCGTTTAAATTACTTTGATTTAAACTATCTCATTGTAAACAAATGGGTTGAACCATTTATTGATCACAAGGTCAATTCCTTCCCTGTGCTGCTGCTGGAGCTGCAGGACTGAGGGACTCAGCTGCTGCTCTGAGATCCCAGGCATTGTTTTGCATGAATTCAGTAAACAGAAAGTTCTCAGAAATCAGCCAGCAGAGTGCTGTTCAGGAAGATTTGCCCCTTGGGAACGTTCCCTTGTTCTGGAAGCTGCTCCTCGGTCCCTTGGATATCCAGCAGCTCTGGACATGCTGGGAACTGTTGTGTTTATCCAAGTGGGCTGCTCATGTGACAAGTCTTAATGCCTTGGGGAGTGACCATGACTTAAAACTCCTGTGCTTGCTGTAAAAGTGCCTTTTTAGCTTCAAGAATGCCAAATCAAATCCCCTTTTCTGCCAGCCGAACGAAGTCCATTCTTTAATTTTTGCTCTACCTGTGGGTTAACCATCTACCTTAAAATTCAGCCTTGGTTCCTTCTGTGTTGCTTTTTGCCAGCACAATCAAGAGATGATTAATGATGGAAAAAGCTGTTCTGAAGAATTTGTGGCAATAATGTACTTGAGAGTTGCTTTTTTTGCCTGCTGCAGCCCTTCCATTTGCTTCCTAACGTGGATGAATTCAGCTCACAGGACGATGCTGGAATATTCAAGACTGGGAAGCTGTCTCTCATTTCTTAGCACAGGGGTTTTTTTTCCTAATCAAATCAAGTTGCCAACTTTTCATGGAGATGCCTCATAGATTTATTATTGCTTGTAACTGAAGCAGGGGATCACCACTCATTTATGTGGGGGCCTGAAATGAGATTTAAGCTGTGTTGGTTGCCTTGACAGCCCCTGGAATAAAACCGGTGGGTTTTGCATCACCTGTGGGTGCAGTGGTTACTGGATTTTTCTCTGTGATTCTCCAGGGAGCTGCAGTGCTCAACTGCCTTGAACACAGCCTGACAGGCTGCTCTTCATTTGGAGATTTGTGCAGGGAGTTCTGTAACTTTTCTCCTCACATGGGATAAAGGCTCACAGAAACTTACAGGTTCTCATATGGATTTTAAAAATCATTAAAACAACCCCCACGTTATTTTCTCCTTCTCCCCCACCCATTATTTTCTTTCCATTCTCTGGAATGCAGGCATGTAGAGAAACACTATTGTCATTTTGCGGTGGCTCACAGCTCTGAGTTTTTGAAGTGTTCTTTTTAATGTAGTGACATGGATTTACTTCTTTTCACCAAAAAAAAAATCTTGGAAGAAACTTGCTGAAGAATGTGCTGATTCTGAAACCATAACCCTAAATTACCCATTTTGGAGGGATGACATATCAGAGCTATGGATTTCTCTTTTGTACTATAGCCACTTGCTGCTCCACATATAAAAGACAGCTCAGCCGCTTTCTGCAAGCTGCTCAAGATTTATAAGATGTTTTATTTGTGTGCAAACTCCTGAGTACAAAATATCTATGAATTATGTATTCTTTGTGTCTTCTAATTGCTCAGATCTCAGTTTGTACAGCTCTTGTCAGCACTGGAACCACCTCTGAGTTTATTCTTTTCTGTGTCCTGACAATATTTCTTTGTGATTTGGTTGTTAATCCTTAAAGAGCACAAGATTTTTATTAGACTTTTTGAACAACCTTGTAGACCAGATCCCAGCTACTGGTTTTGGTGGAATCATATTCCCTA
>NW_005054329.1:1901407-1904019 GCF_000277835.1 Geospiza fortis | reverse complement strand
AATCACAGATGAATATTTTGTGCCACAAAGAAATAAAATTAAACCGCTGTGCTTTAATAACACAATAATTACAGCATATTTTTTTCAGTCTCTGACGTACACATTGAACCAGGTGAATTACTTGGATGGCAGCCAGGCTTGAACTTTGCTGTTGGCAATTGAGATTCTTCAGGCACTGTTCGAGGGCAGTAATGACATCCTGGCTTCAATGACACCTTGGCCTGCATTAGAAATCACACCTGGTAGAGGGGAAAGCAGAAACAAGGGCTGGGAACACAGAACTTTTTGTAGGTTATGTGTGGTAGCAGAGTTGAGTGGGAAAGCTCCAGCGGAATGGGAGCTCAAGGATTCAGCAGATTACTGCATAATGATTTGTAGATGCATTCTGCAATTTCCAGCTTGGAAATTGAGTTGGGTACAACCATTGCATGCAGTGGCTTCCTTTCAGTCCCTGCTGAAATCAGTAGAAGGGGGCAGAGCAGTCAATAAATGAGCCCCTCACTGGATTATGGGCATTTAACAAGGGAGAACCATCCAGATGGAATCCTGAAGGAACATCCAATGAATGGAATGTAACCATCCATTCTTGGAGGTGCTGGAAACAGTCACAGTCATCTCTTGGTTCTTTGGAACTAAAGAAAAGGGTAATTTCCTAGTCAGGCAAATTCAAGACCTCTTTAAATTCCTCCTAAAAGAGAAGAACTTCAGAGCATTGTGAGGGATCCTCCCAGATCCATCTCTTCCACACAGCACTGCCAGTCTCCCTCAGAACTTTCTACATCAACCATAGCTGGAAGGTGAATTCAGCATAACTGGGTGGGATGGAAGAGTGCACAGGCAAGGGGTTTCCTGGGAGCAGAGGTGAGCAGGAGTTCCAAGCATACATTTGATGTATTGAGGTGTTTATAGGTGAGAAGCTTTCACATTAATGAGACTCTGGTAGCAGCTGAAAGGAGCTGGAGAAGCCCAGAAGGAAGTGTCCCTTGTTAATGAGATCGGAGCCCCCCTGGGGTTTCTGAGCCCTTCAGCCAAGGGTTGTTGGGATGCCATGGATGAAACTCGACGTTGGCCAAGAGCCTCCTCTTCTGGTGCTGCCCAGAGAGATGGATGGGTGCTGATGCCTCCCATCCCTGGCTAACAAATTCCCCCTAGGGATGGATGTACAGAATGAAGAGCTGCTTACCCTGGTCCAGTGTTCTTTGTGACATCCAAACGGGACGTTTGCCCAGGAGGTTCCTCAAGGCATACATGGGGTTATCCCAGCCCTTGGAGCATTGTGGGGATCGTGTTTGGATTTAGATGTGCTTCCTCTCTGAGCATCTCCAAGGAACCAGCACATGGAAAAGCTGTAATTGCAGAGCATTCCTCCTGCTGGTAGAGGCTCAGAGGCCCAGCATATGCCTTGCTCGGTGAGTCAGTTGTCAAAATGATTTTGGCTGCTATGGAGCTTAGTGCAGGGATCAGAAAATACCTGCCAAAATGAGGCTTCAGAAAATGTTTGTTTTCTAGCAGATCTAGATATGCCTCTAGTTTTGTTTTACACCTTTAAACACTTCTCTAGCTGCAGCTGGAGGTTGGTGGGCAGCTGTGGCAGATGTTATAACATGAGCCCTTGTTCTTTGTGCTGGAGCTGCTTGTGTGGGTTTGTTTGCTTAGCGTTGGGTGGGCAGGGCCTGGCTGATGGAGCAAAACGATGCCTCTGGATGTGGGTCCTGCTCTGAGTCCTAGGGAGAAACCCTGATACTTGGTGTTTTGAAAATAGAAAAGTAAAATGCAAATAGCATTCTCTTATTTGGTCCGGAATGAAGAAAAAGGAAAAAAAAAGGCAAAATAATAAATAGTAAAAGTTAGTCCAGAGTTCACAGAATTTTATTGTCTCTCTGACTGGCCCTGTGTTTGCAGAAGTGCTGTTAGAGCCTTTCTCCTGGCAGGGAGAATATCCCTGAAGAATTTTTCACAGTCCATGTGTCAGACAGGAATGCAAAGGATCAATTTACAACCAGAGACAAAGATCTGAAAATGTCCGGGGGGACCTGGGGGAATGTTTCTCACCCCAGACAGTTTCAGTGATGGAAGTGATCCCACTTGCCCAGGGTTCAGCCCTGAGCAGCAGCAGTAAAAGCAGAGTCTGTGCTGCAGCAGAGCTGGGGCAGGAGCACCAAGCACAGCACAACCTCCTCACAAGCACTTCTGTGCAGAGCTGGAGAGAATTCCAGCGTGTTGAGGAGAGCTCAGGAGTGCACCACGGTATTCCAGGGAGAGCCCGGGGGCTGTGCCTGTTTCCATGAGGAACTGGCTTTGTTCAGCTGATCATCCTTTATTCTTGGGTTGCAGCTGTCAGAAAAAGCAGGCATTGAGCTGAGGAGTTGTATTTAGAAGTGCCCTCTGGATGGGATGGTTTGGGAGCTGCACAGAGCCGTTGGAAGTAGTTTCCAGTTCAGTTTAGCCAGCTTTTGGATAATGGTTTTACTTTCCCTGAAAGTTGGTAGTCTTTTTTTTTCATATATTCTTAGAGATATTTGTTTTATTGTCATTTAAAGTTTCCTGGTAAACTTCAGGCAAAACCAGAGGATGTATTAATCTATTTCATGTCATTTGCAGCAGGGTCTGTA
>NW_005054329.1:1876054-1901356 GCF_000277835.1 Geospiza fortis | reverse complement strand
GTTTTGTCTGAGTTGTCTGGAAGAGCGCACGCACAGTTCATCCTTTGTTTTGACTCTTACAAATGATTGTTGTTTTTAAGACTGAAAAAAAAAGAAGATTTAACTATTGTGACTTTAAACCCAAGATGAAGCTGATCACACAAACTCAAGACACAGAAAAAGTGATCAGCATTTAGGATTTAGGGAGAAAAGCAGGTGCATTCAAGTTGAACCCAGTGCAGAGCACACTGAGGGCTCTGACCCGCCTGCCTGTGCCTCTGCCGAGGAGAGAGGCAGGTTTTATTTTCCCTGCTTATTCATTTTCTGAGTCATTCATCTTGTGCTATAGCTATTGAAAACTGTAACAGAGTCTGGGAAGCACTTGGCTTTTGAGTGCTGCCTCCTGATTGGGCTGGGGAATGCTGCTGTTCGGGAATAATGTGTGAATACCATCTGCTCCGAGGAGCCGGGAGCCTCCGTGGATTCTGCTGGAGAGGCACCTTCAGCCAGGACTCCAGGCACGGGGAGCACGCCTGCCTTCCCTCTTTCTTACCCAAACTTCTGCTTGTCACTGGATTTCCTTTCCGTTTCTCTGTGGAACTTTTTTTGTGCTTTGCCCGAAGGCTGAGTTGCTTCTCCTGTGGGTTTTGGAGGTGTTTTTCCTTTATTTTTTTCCCTGTGTGGGATTTCTTCAGGGGTTCAGCATGCACACCAAGCCGGGAAGTAAATCAGGGAGTTTTGCAGCTGCTTATTGCAGCACGAGAGTTAACGTGGAATGTCTGAGTTGCTTTGAGAAACTACTTCCAAAAATTTGACCTGCTTGTAAAAAGGTAAGCAGGGAAAGACTTTGGAATTTTGGGACTGACTTTCTCCTTGCAGGGGGGGTTGTTTTTTTAGTAATGAATGTGAATCATTTGCAGTGTACAGTTGCCTCCTAGCAATGCCTGGGATCAAAGACTGGGGTTTGTCTCTGAATTTCTTTAATGAGCAGAGTTGGAACAATGATTGTCTCTTTCTCTTTTGTGTAGCAATTGTTTTACAATAAGTCTTAACCCAAACTTTCTGCAGTGTGAGTGTAATTGTAATTCAGAACAGCAGCTCTTTTTTTGGGTTTGTATCTTTATGCAGAGAGCTCTCAGGTCTCATTTTCCTGCTTATGGAATCTCTTCTTCTGTTATGTCAGACCAAGCACAGTTAGTTTGCAGCAGTCTGTATTTCCTCTTGCAGAGGACAAGATGCAGTTTGTGAGCCTGATAAATCCTGCCCACCAATGACCTGCTGAGAGAACTGGGGCCATTCCTTCACCTCAGGACAGCAGAGCTGACACCACAGCCTGGGGCCACCACTCTCCCTCTCTTAGCACATCCTGAACTCCTATATGTGACCTCTAAAATATGGATATGAATTCCTTTTCTGCAGGTTGTGTTCCAGTCAGACTCTTCTATCTACGCAAAACAAAGTTAGCAAAGGGAGGGCAAGAAATATTAATGGTTTGTAAAATCCTGTCCCTCCTTCCAGTGAGCCATATTGTTAATTTTACGGTGAACTGTTCCAGGGGGAAATCTGCAAAAAATAGTTCTAGGACTTTGCTGAAGACTCATTGTAATTTATTTTTGACAAATACCTGATTTTTAGCTTTTTTTGTGTTGGTGTGTTAATGGTAACTGTGCAGCAAGTGTGTGAGTTGTATACTGATATGTACTACAAGGCAAATGTTCAATACCTGTAATTAAGGGAACAGTAGATTTATGTAACTGGTGTTTGATCTGACCTGAACTTTTCATATCCAGTCAAGTTCAGATAAACAGGAGAGGGTCATGCTTCTACTGTGCTTCCTTACACCCAGGCACCAGTATGGAGCAAATGTTCCAGAGTACAGCAAGGAGCTGTTGCATTGACAGGGAGGCATCTTTTCACTTAGTCATTTTCCTGGCCCACTGCCAGATCATCAAAAGCAGCTCCTTTAATGAAGAAAAAACTTACTTTGCTGTAATTAGGAAAACTGTGGCAAGTCACGGAAGGAATTAGGAGCTGGGCTTTGATGATCCCTGTGGGTCCCTTCCAGCTCAGGATATTCCATGGCTCTGTGAAGGAATGCCCAATCACACCAAGCTGCAGCACCAGGACAGTCCATCAGCTGGAGGGCACTGTGCTTGCTGGGGACATGGGATATGTGGGCTAAGGTCTCACAGTGCCACGTGTGCCTCTCCTCTTATGGATGCTCAGGAACCTTTGAAAGGTCTTGTGTGTACCAGTCCAAGTGGAGTTTCCAGTAATATCTCCTTTTGGGGACAGAAAAGCTATTTCTTATTCATTGATACTAATAATAACTACAACAACAATAAATGCTCACTGAGTTCTGTTTTCCTGGAATTGTATTGTCAGTCATAGATTTCCCAGCCTGTCATTGGGCCATTGGGTGATGAGTATAATGAGGAATGGAATCCTGACCTCTGAACTCCAGAGGATCTCTTCCATTCCAGACCTGGCTCCAGAAGGTTTCTCAGCCACTGGCAAGGGTGACCAATAGAATGTGGGATGTGGAATCAGAGCTCTGCAGTTCCGTGGGATGTCCATATGCATGCTCAGATCAAACACCAGCTGGTTGGAAAAATGTGTTTATTTTTTGCTTTTCATGCTTCATCCAACAGCAGTTCCTTGGTTCACTGGCCTGACTGTGATAAATATTTTTGCAAGGATAGAATTTCCTGGTTGTAACCCTTCTGCAGAGGGCTCCTGCTGGATCCCTCCCAAACCCCTCCACAACTTAGCACTGGTCAATATTTCCTTTTAATGGCATCCTGTGTAGCTGCAAAGCACTTTTTGTTTGCCTGCCTATGGCTGATGTGCTGCTCCCATCATCAGCACTGCAATGCTCCAGTGTTTTTCCCTCTCTAATCCAGATAACTTCATGCCAGCTTAAATGTGCTGCTTTTATCCCCTTCTTCTGAAGGGGAGCTGAGTTAGAAGTGCCTTGTCCAGGGTCACACACAGGGAGTTTTTCTCATGGTATTGCAGTGGCACAGCATCTCCTGTGTTCCCCATTAGTCCTTTGCCATTCTTGTTGCTCCACAGTCTTCCTCCTTGCCCATTTCCCTTTCTTTGCTCTTCTTCCCAATTATAAATTGCTGGAGGACATTTGTCATTTTGCTGTGGAGAGTACAATCCACCTGGCATGTCTTTGGAGTCTGGAAAATCTCAGCACAGGTTTTTCAGCAGACCAGGATTTTTGTTTCCTTGAAGATGAAGAATTCTCATTTTCACTACAAGAAAGTACTTTATTTTGCTACAGTGGCAACTCTGGCAATGCAACATTATTGTATATTTACAGCCTAATTTCAGAAATCCACACAGATTCCTTTCCTCTTCTCCTCCACCACAACTCTCTTGTCTGACTTGGTTGCCAGACTTTCTCTGGAAGTTCAGTCTCACTTAATTCACAAAGAATGTGGCTCATTCTGCCATACTCAGTGCCTGGAGTCTAAATCAGGACATTTCTGGTGAACTTCAGCTTAAGATAAGTCTGACCTACCTAGAATTGAGGTTTCCAGACCCAGAGTGATGAGGCTCTGCCATTACCATGAAGTTCTCTGCCTGTATCTGTGCTAGCCTTGCCTTTTATATAATCTAATAGTCCTTTGCCAAGGAGTAAAATGTAATAGGAACTATTTTTGTGATCTTGGGAGTATTTTTGCTGGCTCTGAGCTCCTTGGAATAGATGCCGCCTCCTGTTATGATGTCATCGCTCCTGGTGCTTGCCAATAGACTATCAACATTTTCAAAATCAAGATAAGAAAATCAAGATAAAAAATTGGTATTTTGCCTCCATGTAGGTCAGATGAAGCACAGAAATCAATTTTTTAACAGAAGAGGAGCATTGATGGGGAGAGAAGGACTTCAGAAAAACTGGGACAATCCAGTGGCAAGCACAGGAGACCAGAGGGTTCCTGGTTTCTGGTTCAGACTATGTGAAACCATTTTGCAGAGCAGCTGTGGAAGTGAAAATCAGCAAAAGGACGGTTGATTTAGAATTTCCTCATGGAAATTTTGGAAGTCCTTCTTTCTGTCAAGGAATTTCAGCCCACATCTTCTCTTTTGTCACAGGAAACTGCCAACAGCCTGCCCTGGGGTGGCCTGTCCTTAGATCCCTGACCCAGAATGTCATTCTGGGAATGGTATGGAGAGACTGGAGCAGGGACTCCAACAAATCTTGGGAATTTAGTCTTGGAAAAAGTGTAGCCAGAGCTTCATGGCAATTCTGTGAGGGGCTTTTGAATGCTCAAACCCTGTTTTCCTACTCCCTTGTTCTGAGACTGTAATTTTTAATTTAGGAGCAAAGAAAGCAAAGAATAGTGTCAGTTGGGATGAGGCTTGTACTAAACTTCCTTCTGCAGCCCCATCTAACAGTGCTGAAATTAAATGGCTTAAGGACAGTGTGGAAGAACTGAACCTCTGGAGTAAAGTCAAGGTTTGAGAATTGGTGTCTTTTCAAAGTATTTTTGGTAAAAAAAATACTAAAGACCTTTCGAGATTGCTGTTGTTTTATGTGCCTTTGGAAAGTGCTGCCTGACTTCTTCATCTCAGGCATTTGAGCCATCTAAGAGCAACTTGGTGGATTTTTTTAAAGTTCTGTTTTGAAAATGTTAGTGCTTTGTCAGTAAATCCGTTCAGTTCTGGTTCTTACTATCATTTTCCTTGCAAATGGATCCCTCATCAAGAAATGTTCTTGAATATTTTAAGCTAATTATATATGTACATATTTTGGTGTTGGGTAGAGATTAAATATAAATTAAAAACCAACACAGAGAAACATATTCCCCAATGGATTGTAAGAAACTTTCTCCCACTGTAAAAAACTTGTGTCCCAGTAGATGTAACATGGATATTTTGAGAGCACTGTTATGTTTAAGGGTTTAGAGATGGCTCTTGCAGATGCTTTGGATGTGTTCTCTAGAGGCCAAGCCAAGGAACAGTGTGTCCTGTCCTTTTGTCTGTCCTGATTTCTAATGAGTCAATCCCTGATTTTCCTCCAGTGAATGGGCAGATACACACCTTAAGAGAAAGAATACTCATTTCTCTGTTCATGATCTTCCATGTTTCAGGGAACATTGAAAACTTCCAACCCTTTCCTTGTTGTTTCTTCTTTTACCACTTGAAAATGTTCTTGGGAGATTTTATCTTGCTCTGTGGATTGCTGGGTGCATTAGCACAGCTTCTGCTTGCCAGAGCTCTCACTAAGCAGAACTGGTTTCAATAAATCATTGCAACTTTGGAAAGTCTGGAGTTCCAGTCATGGCAGCTCAGAAGAGGGAGGGGGAAACAGGAGTACAAGAGCTTTTGCAGCTGGGGAAAGAGCAAAGGTAATTCTCCACAGAGGAGTCTGAACAGAGAGGTCTCTGATGGAAGGCTGTGGGTATCATTCTCTTACAGGCTGGATTAATATTTCATCCAGAGAGGTGGAACAAAGTCTTGTTCTGGTTGAAAGTGGAGGAAGTGAGTGATTCAGCTTATTTTGTCAGGCATCTCCCTGCCTGTGTCAAGGTGCAGTACAGCATTTTTGTAGCCGTGGAGGAAGAGTGCTGTGTCTGGAGTGCCAGTTGGAGATGCTGGAGCAGTTGCTTGGCCTTTGTCTCGGATCTGTGCAGCTGATCCCTGTCTTGCTTTCCTGAGCAGTAAAATTCCCTCCCCAGATTTAAATCTCCCTTTGTCAGTGATTCAGACTCATACCCAGCACCTCTATTTCATTCATATCCAGCCTGCTCAAGATAACCTGTGTCTGTCAAGGTTTGAAGGAGTGATCTTCTTATTTTTAATAAATCCTTTAGCATGAAACTGGCTTTAATCTCCCTTTGCTATTCCTGTTCCCTGTCCAGGGCCAGCTTGGAAGTTGGGGGTTTTTTTTGTTGTTGTTGGTTTTTTTGTTTGTTTTTTTTAATTGCTACTTCCTCTCATAAGCCATACGATGCTTTTGATAACAGTCATCAAATTTTACAGCTATCACTATAATCTCAGTGCTGTTAACCATCTGCATCTCTCCTCGTGTTCTGTAGAAACTGAGGAGAAAACAAATATGTAGTTAATTTTAGCACATCACTCCTCTTAATGGATTTTGTGTCCCAAGTAGCAGCACTGTTTAATGTGTCTGCAAACAACCTCCTGGAAAGGAGGAAGAATCACACACAAGGACATTCCTCAATGGCTTCCAGCCCTTAGGGCTGCATTGCAGGGATCAGGAGTGGGCTGCAAAGGGTTTGAGGCCTACAAAAGGACCTGTTTGTTTGAGTTATAACTTCTGTAAGTTGTAACCTCTGTTTGGGGATTTTAATTCCATGGAATCTGAACTTTTGAGACATCATCAGACAAAGTCAGGTGAAGAGTCACCTGTGTCTGTGCCTGGTGATGAGCTGTGAGCAGTAACAAGAGAGCACATCTGGGAAAGGGGAAAAATCTGACTTGAGTAAAGAGAAATCTGGGCAAAAAGTGTGGAGAAGCTGTGCTCTGTGAACAGGCAGGCAGGCCTGGGATCCTTCCCTTTGATCCTGGAAAAGGCAGAGGCAGCTGGAGAGGAGCAGTGACCCAGCTAACGGGGCAGCCTGTGCCCACAGCCCAGTCCTGGCTTCAGGGAGCCATTTATCCTCCTCACTTCCCAGCATCCAGCCCTAAGGAAGGGCTGCCAGATGTCACACCTCATACAGGATTTCCTGTGCTTCACCTCAAATCCTGGGATTTGTTTAAAACCATGTGCAATATTACCTTCCTTGTGCCTGAGCTGAAAGATGGGAATCACTTGACAGGCAGTGACCTCCCAGGCTGTGCTTTCCTGACTTCCATGGCTGCTCAGGAGCCAGAGGAGGTCCTGTGGTGTTGGACAGGTGGAGATGCAGCTCTGCAGGCACCTGGCAGCTCTCCATGGCCAGGGAACGCTCCTGGTCCTGGCAGGGCCCTCCCTGGGGAGTGTCAGTCCCTCTGCTCTGACATCCCAGGCCTTACAGAGGAACCACACACCTTACAAAGGTCATTCTGCTGCTGCTGACCTTCAGGGAGTACCAACTGCTCTGCAGGTGCTGTCCCACCTGAATAGTGCACAGGAATTTGCCCTTAATTGAAATATACATTAGAGTAGGCTAAAGTTAATTTTTTTTTAATTACCCCCCCAAAGAACATGAAGAGAAAGCTGTATCTCATTGTGTTGTTTGATTTTTTATGTTATGAAAACCACAAAGGAAAGGGTTTATTATTAAGGTAATGATAAAATACAACAGAGGGACTGAGTCAGAGATAGGACTGCCTTGAGAGAAAAATTACCATTTCGTTTAGGCTTCACTAGAGTGGTCAGGATTGGTGTTTAAGATGTCATCTGTGTTCACCAAAACCTTCCAGTATTATATTTAACCATTGTGGAGACATAGAAGGGGCCCCACAATAAAAATGATATATTTTAAATTTCCTGATCATAGTGCTTTAACCTTTATATTGCTGACACCCGATTCAAATAGAAATGCACACTGAAACTCTGTAATTTTATATATTCCATTTTTATAGGAATCCATTTAAAATTACACAAGAAACCTCTCTTCATCTTCTGAGTGTTTCACTGATTAGCATAATTTATAGCCAGTTTTGTGAATAAGGTGATTGTACCCAGGTGATTGCAAAAAGGTCTGTGGATCTCAGCTTTATAAATATTATTCTGAATCTGACTTTGTTAAAGTAATTGATGTAACATGAATCAGTGCTGTGCAGAGCTCTTCAAGTGCAGAGACCACACACTGTGTAATCTCTGGAGCCAGTCCTCATCATGCCTTTGCTTTTCTTAGCAACAAAATTAACTCCATCATTATAAAATTTAGCCAATACTTTACCTCTGCAGTCAGAATCTTCTCACATGAGATTCAGCCCACACTCTAAATCCTGCCTTCCTTATGTGTCACTCTTTGCCTCAGAGAACTGGAAAAGTGACTTTGCAGTGGCTCAGCAGAGAGGTTCTTACACCAGGAGGTGTTGCAGGGGAGCCCTGGGAGGCCCATGAAGCACCTTCCACAGTCTCTGACAATCAGAAACCTCCAAGGCCTCTCCTTTGGAGGGTCCAGCCCCAGCTGGGCGCTCTGGGAAGGGAGGAAGAGCTTTGTCTCTGCAGGCAAAGCTGGAACTCAAGGTCACCCAGGTGAGAGGAGGTGCCCAAGGCTGAGCAGGGACTTTGCCACAGACAGTGAGACCCCAGGCTGTGCTCAGCCTTGTGCTGGGTTACAGAATGAGCCCTGCAGAGCCTGAGCTGGGCTAAGGAATGAGCCCTCTGTGCTGGGCTGCAGGATGAGCCCTGCAGAGCCTGAGCTGGGCTCCTCGTGCAGCTGTTTGGCTGCTCAGGCTCCTTGTGCTGTTGGATTCTTTCTCCCACGTTCTCTTCCTCCATGAACACAGAGCTGCCAGAAGGGCTGGACGGCTGCCCAAGAGCTTTTAAATGCTCTGGTTAGGAATTGGTGGGAACCTTGTGTTTGTGTTTCTCTAAAGAAGTTTTATGGCTTTTTCCTGGTGCTGCTCGTGACAAGGTAGCTTTGAGGGAGGAGGATGCAGGTCACCCACTGCCAGAGCCCCCTGTCAGTGTGTGGGGGGTGACACAAAGGGGTCAGGAGCTAAAATCTCCTGGAAACTTTGGGTGATGTTTCATCTTGAAGCAAATTCCTGGAGAACTGCTGAGATGAAAACAGGCACAGCTCTAAACCTGCAGGTTTTATAATTATGAGATTCTGGGAGAAGCTGGAATCCTTCTTACAGGAGAGTAGGGAAATAAAGATTCCCAGCTGTTAATAATAACAAGCCAGGGATTCTTCTTGTTCAAGCTGGAGCAGAATTGCCTGGAAGTCCCTGGAGAATTCCAGTCCAGCACTAGACATTTGAAAGATTTGGATCCCGGTCTAAAATATTTCTACTGCTTGAGCGGATTTCCAAACTGAGCTTTTTTTATCATAATCCAGACAGAGAAATGAAATTTGTGGTGCAGTCAGCCATCAGTTGAAGTATTTTGAGAGGAGTATGGTGACTGGAGAGTCTGCTGTGTGTGCAGGTCCTGAGCATCCACTTGGGAGTGGAAGAGACGTGAACACAACCTCGTGTGGTGCAGCTGGCTTTGAAGAAATCATAGGAATGGGTTTGAGGTTCATTTATAGGAGAAAAAAGAAAGGGAAAAAGAATGCAAAAGCCAGCATGGTTCAGTGTCTGGGCACATTTTCAAGGCCTCTTTTATTTTGAGTAATTAATTCTGTGTTTTATTAGTAATGAAAGCAGGGGCTATTTTGTGCAAGGCTGGAGCAGTTCAGGGTGACTCGGCAGGAAGTTAAACTGATGTAGCATTACTTTTGCAATTTATCACCTGCCTGTAGTGCTTACTCAGGGTATAATACAAGTTTGTCATTGTTCAGAGCAATTATATTCTAAATTCACTTAATAATTACCTCTCAAACCAGATAACTTTAAAGAACTGATTCTTTTATAAGTAACTGGGAAAATCTCTAGCGTAACATCTCTTTGAGGCAGCCTAAATGCAAGCTGGCTTTTTGGTGATCTGTTTCAAATTAAGTGATTTCATTGCATAAATGTATGTACTGGGGCTTGAGTGTGGTGTATCCAAATGCTTGCAGCCTTCTTACACATTTGTAATGATTCCAATAATTCCAAATTAGGGAGGTTTTTTTTTTAATTTGGTGGATGAAAAATCTTTTCTATTTTGTTAAGGGAACTTGAAATACTGGGTAGTACAAATGTACAGTTTCAAAACTGTTCACAGTTATTGGTGAGACTCGTAAGCATGGCAGCTGAGCACAGACCAACCAACTTTTCTTTCCTGAACCTTTTTTCTGCTTCTCCAGGTGTGGAAGGGCCTGGGAGCTGCGGGGTCCCTGCAGCAGCCCTGGTGCAGACCCAGCTCTAATTGATTATCCCAGCCCAGCTCTGAGGGTCCTGCAGTCCCTGGCCAGGCCCTGCTGAGTTACTGCACAGCTTTAGGCAGCAGACTTTTACTGACTGCAGCAAATAAATTTGCTGTGCTTTATGGAGCAAGGAGAAGCTTGTTTTCTGAATTTTAATTGTCTCAATAAATCGTGTTAAGATTGTGTTCTATTAGACTGCAGGAAATGAATGCAAGCAGGTCGGATCTGGACGTTGTTGGGAAGGTGTGCTGCTCACAGGGCTGCTGGAAAAAGAGTTTTCAAATCTGACTGAGCAATAACGAGGGTGATAAGGATTGTAGAGATCTGGAGTGCAGCTTCCCAGGAATCCCCACTCAGTCTTGGGTTTACCTACAGGGATTCTCTTGTCCCACTGGGGACTAAGTGATGATGATTTTCAGCTTGTGCTTCACAGAGGAGAGGAAACATTTGCAATGGTGCTCAGATAGCTCAGGCACAGGGAATGTGAGACTCATGTCAGACTGTAGTTCTGGTCAATGCTGAAGGATGAACCTCTGCTCTGGAGACAGGCTGACAGGGTTGGGGCTCTTCAGCCTGGACAAAAGGCTCCAGGGAGATCTTAGAGCCCCTTCCAGTGCCTTAAGGGGCTCCGAGAGAGATGAAGAAAAATGTTTTGATGCTGTGACTTGAGAGTTTGGTGTTAATGAGTGCAGCAATGAAGATCAGCAGATTTTATTCCTAGCCTCCTCTTGTCCCTGCTCTCAGGGGAGGAATATTGGTTCTTTTCACTGAGGGATGGTTGTGCCCCTTGGGATCAGGAAGGAGCCGCTCTCGTCCTGGCACCGGGACAGAGTCCAGATCTTTATTTGCAGGATTAGAATGTTTTCTAAAAGATAGGCCAGGTTGAAAGCTCTCCATTGCTGTATCTCCCAACGTTCTGCTGGAGAGCTGGAATGATTGATGAGCATTTCTCCTTGCAATTACAGATGAGCAACAGCAACCCACAAATCATGGCACGCTGGGTAGGAGTTCCTGAGCCGCTCTCTGTAGTCTGGCCAGCAAATCATTAAATCAAGCGAGGATGAGCAAGGGGCTGCTGGATGTTCTCGCCTCAGCACAGCAGCTGAGAGAGCTGAGTAAGCTGCTGTCTGCCTGAATCAATCCCCACTCTGGGAATTGAAACAGTGCAGACATGAAGCCTGTCCGTGGCCACATAAAAGCTGCATTATGGCTGCGATTTAGGGGACTACGCCTAAAGCAGCTCTTTGAATCCCTAATCCTGGGATCTCTAAGGGAAGAAAGCAGGGAGGCTGTGCTCAGATGTCTAAAACTTTCCTCCTGACCCTGACTCGAAGTGGGGGACCTGGCCTGCAGTGAAGCCAATCCATGGGGAGTTCATGTACAGTGTAAGTCGTAATGGGATTTTACAGTACAGATCCTAGCACATATATTTAATATCTGACAATTCAAATAGCTTGGCTGGCAAACACATTGAACATTGCCAGATTTCTATAAGATCCTGTGAATTCCTGACCTAGATATTCCTTGGAGGAGGGAATTCAAGAGCAGGAGAGAGACGTGAACCAAGTATAGTAGACTGGGCTCCTTACTTCTGACCCATTTCCCTTATTTCTTCTGAGTAGTAAGAATCTTTAAAAACTGCAAAATTGGGTTAATAAAATGATTTAAGAAGATTAGCTTACTCTTAAAGTTGTTCCAAGTTCAGTCTTTATACAATTTACCTTATGCTTGGGGTACAGAATAATGAAAATCTAAACAAACAGAGCACTAAGCCTCAATCCTGCATGTAAATCTATGCACATGTGCTGCAAACAAGATAGCACCCATGGACAGATTTGTTTGTGTTGCCTTATGAGCCAAATGCTGTGGTTTTGCTTCTTTTATTTATTCAGTCCTGAAAGAATTTACTGTGAAATCCCACCAGGCAGAGATAAAGACTGGAAACCTGGTAATCTACAACTGTACAGGAGGGTCAGTTTATGGCCTGAATGTGCTGGAGAATTTAGATGTGGAGAGACTCTTTCATAGTGAACTGACATGAAAACCTGTATTATTTCAGGGCTTTGCAGCATGTAAATTGTGTTTATGATGAAGCTAAAGCTTGGAAAAACCAAATAGATCTAATCCAGATTTGCTATTTTGTTGAATTTTTTCCTTCTCAAATGAATTCAGGTTGTCAGATTAATTCAGTCCCAACATGCCAAGGGCAAGACAAATTAATTAGCTTAAGCTCTGTGGGTTGTGAGGGTTTTGTCTCTGGGTGCTTTGTGTGATGTGCGCAGGGCACTGCTGTGGGTGATTGCCCATGGCAGGGGAAAGAGGGATCCTTCAGCTTCACCCCAACACCTCTCCCAGCCAGGTGAGAACACTGTCAGTGAAAAGTTTGAATTCTCCTACAGTCTGGAACTGAAGACCACATTTCTAGTGCACTTCCAATATTAAACTACTCTCCTGAGACGGCTCAAGAGTCACAAGTAATGCTTTAAAAAGAAATTAAAATGTTTAGTTGTAGAGAAAAAATGGTCTCGTCTCAAATGAGCATGCAATTTTTAAAAAATGCTGGGTTCCACAGTACCTGGAACTCTTACATGTCATAACCTTGTTAAGAAAATTACAGTAGATGGCTTTTCTGCAAGGGAATCCCCTGACATTCTTCCTTGGGAGATTAAATCTCTGCTGCTGTTCTAGACAGATTCTGTGCTTGAGTGAAAGTGTCTCCTACCTCCTTTAAAAATATCAACAAGCAAAGAGAAGACAACACTTAATTCCTTTTTACAAAAGGAAAAGAGAGTCATGTCTTGGGAAGAAGGGAAATCAAATAAAAAATTTAATGCTAGAGAAGAAAGGCAAGAAATGCAGTTGCCGTGGAAACCGGAGCATAAGTAGAAACTTTGCAGCAAAGAGCAGAAACTAAAAATGAAAAAGCAGAGTGGTGAGGCTTGGCAGATAGCCAGAAGCTGCCTCCACCTCCTCTCCTGTGCTCCTGGTGGGATGTTCTTCGTCATCCTCCCACGGGCTGGAGGTGCTCTGGGCATTTGGAGAGCAAAGCTGGGCCCGTGGGTCAGAGCCCCTCACAGGGGACAGCGAGTGACAGCACTGCTTGGGCTGAGGCAGCTGTACCAAAATCCTCTGTGTGCTTCAGCTTGGGGCCTCTTCATGGGAGAGAGGAAATTCACTGGGAATGGTCCTCACATCACGGTGGGCTTGAGAGGGAGGGAAGCTTCTTCATCTGATGGTCACAAATCACCAGGCAAGTCCTTGATTCTTGTGTCCAAACCAAGGTCTGGGAGTGCAGTGCAGCAATAACTCCTGTTCTCCAATGCTTCCCTGATCCCTTTACAAAGGGAAAAGATCCCCTAAAGTCTGCTCCAAGTGCTGCTGTGCCTCAGACTGGCTGGGCACCATTCCTCAGCTCTGTGATCCACAGCTCCCACCTGGGAGTCACATTCCTTGTCAGAGTTCTGCCCTGGGCACAGGCTGTGTTCCATGGTGGTTGTTGGCTGCATCCCCCGTGTTTCTGAAAGCAGGGGCCTATTCCAGATGTGCAGTTTTGTCCAGGGCTCTGGGATCATTTGATGCTGGCACGTTTAGCTCAGTTGTATGCAGTAAAGTAATGGAGTCATTGGATTAGTAATTATTAAATCCACATATGCTTTTTAGTATGACATGGAAAAAAGCAGGTTGGGAAAGCTGGGCAGGTTCCCAGGCAGGGCTGTAAAACCTTTGTGATGGCCAGGAAGTGACTTGGGTGAAAGCTTGGGAGCGTACCCAGGCCTGAGTGCTGTTACAGATGGAAGCAATGAAACCTGGGCTCTTCAAATTTCCTTCAGTCATATTCTTGGAATTAAGCATGGGTGTAAGAGTTTTGCTAATTTGCCCTCAGACTGGTCAGCATCTTATATACTTGACTCCTTTTTCATGAACAAAATAGAAAATGCAGTGCAAGTTAAAAAAACTCACTTGACCTCTTTGTATGTGAAATCTGGGTGAATTTACCTGGGGTACAGCACCACGAGTTAGGAACTGTTCCTCAGTGTGTCACTAGAAATAAAACCTACACACGTTTAACTCCACTGCATTGCCACTGACTTCACTCCTCAGCTGACTTGTCATCGTCTCACCTGGACTATTCCTTATTTTATTACTATTTCAAAACATAAGGATTTGTGGTTGTTTGGGGTTTTTTAGGCTGAGAGTAATGAAGCTTAGAGTAACAAACTTCACTAAAAGGGATGTTAATTTTTTTATGTTCTTTAGCATTTGGGCAGGGAAAAAAGCAAGGAACATGTTTTCTAATCCCCGTAGAAAGGGATTTCTAAGAGGAAGCCCGCTCTTGGGAGGGAGCGGCGATCCCGTCCCGGGGATCCCAGCGGAGCCGGCGTCCTCCGGCCTGCGGGCGGCAGCAGAGCCGTGCGGAGCGGAGCGGAGCGGCTGGATCCCCGCCTGCCCCGGGACAGGGACAGCCCTGCGGGGACAGCCCTGCCGGTGATGAAATGAAGGAGCCCCAGAGCCGGCGCTGGCCACAGCAGAGTTCGCCCCTTGGGCACTTCCCGGGTGCTGCCTTGAGAGGGAATTGCCCGTGAGCAGCTGGATTTGCAGCAGGGCCGTGTCCAGAACAGAGCAGTTTTCCTTCGGCTTTAACGTGCTGACACAGCACTGGCGTTTCTGGCGTTTTCAGCTGGAAAAGCTCCCTCCCTTCTCCCGGGTTCCTCCATGTTCAGTGCATTTAACAAATGTTTTTTCTGAGACCACTGACATTGTATCGGTTTTCGATTGTTTAAATTGAAACTATCTCGTTTCTGTTGCAATAGTAACTCAGTGATGGACACTGAGGAGTTGTTTGTGACCTAGGAACGCTCAGAAAAGTCAAACCAAATTGCAGAGAGGTGTACAGTGCATGTGTGCAAAGCACAACCTGGCCACAGCTGGGAGAAGCTCCACAATACCCTGTATTATGTGGGTTTATACCCAGCTCAGTGTGTTATGGAAGGAAGTTTATAAGTGACATGACCCAAACAAAAAGAACACTCCAGTTACTGCCAAGATGACATTCCAGGCTGCTCCTGACAGAAACAAGATGCCTTCCATGTAGGATTGCCACTTACTGTGTGAAGATAACCATGGGCTACTTCCTGGAATTGCAAAGAATGAGCATTTTGGGAAATTCCAATTCCTGGTGTCTGTTTTCAGCATTGTTGCTAAGTGTTTTACCTCCTCACTTGGAAACAAACATCACCCAAGGCTGCTTTTACTGCTCTGCATAGGGTTAGGGTTATGTTAGGGTGTGTTCCTGCTTGCCAGGCTTGTTTGGGGGAGATCTGGAGGAAGTTTGCAGCCCTGCCTTGATGAGTTCTGTTAGAAGCAAAAGTGGCTTTGTGTAAAGAGCTGAACAGGACCCTCCAAACCCTCTTAGTAACAGGAATGTGCAGTCTCTTGTGTTTGCCCTGACACAGTAAGTGTGGGGTTCCTGGTCCCTGTGGGACTGAAGAAGTCAGAATCTGACCTTTTCCAAGGCTGATTCCTGCAAAGACAAACACCACACCTGTGAACATTCCCTGGCCTGCTCAGGATCACAGGGAAGTTACATTTTAGCCCTGACCTGCATCAATCCCCTGTACTGATGAGCTCAGTCTGAGCTCCAGGCCTGCCAGGGTGCTTTGTTTTGGATCCAGGCTGCCCAAACTGTGGTGATGGAGGGATAATCTGTTCCAAAGGTTGTCAGACATCAGGGTTTCAGAAATAGCAAGAAGAATTTGTCAGCTAATGTTCAGACCTGAGAGGTCCTGCTGTCAGAATATTGATCTCAAATTCTTCCAGCATCTCTTCTGTTGGGAGTTGGACCTGAATTTCAGAGTGCAAAATGTGCTTTTCCCAGATTGTTCCCTGATCTCCCCCCTACACCTTCCATTAGCAGTTCTGTGTACATGAGTCTCCCTTGTCATCCTGTCAACCCTCATGGTCTTTAAATAGTCTGTAGGCTCTGGGTGGTGATCACCACATTGTTCCCCCTCCCTCTGCAAGCTGCTCCTGGAAAACAGGACAGGAATTACTCTCTCATACACTGCCTGTTCATAGTCCAATTTTAAAATCATCTCCTGCTTGTCTCATTTGCCAAGTCCATCAAACCAATATCCTGCCCAGCTCCCTGCCCTGCCGAGCCCCCAGTGAGCAGCTTAGATCCCGAATTCCCCTTGGAATCCCAGGGGGATCCTGCCTAGGCCCTGCTGGCAGCAAACCCAGACGCAGCAGCATCACTGCTGAAATGGGCTGCACATAGGGAGATCCGTGTTCCTACTAAATTGTTTGGTTGCTATTTTTTCTCCTCGAGGGGAATTCCATTCATCCCCTTTCAGAAGAGCCTGTTAAACTCAGCCAGTCCCGAACTCCCAACAAATGTCCTTTAATAGTTTTGGATTTCAGCACAGAGGCCTCTGACTGTGTGTTCCTTTAATACGTTCACAACTCCCCTGGGAGAACTAAGCCAGGAAAAACCAACACTTTTTTAAGCCAGGCCTCCTGCTTTAAGGTTGTGTTTCTTTTCCTGCCATATATTCCCTTGCTCATCTCCACAGCTCCCACTTTCTCGTGCTTTGCATTGCCCATTCTCAACTCGGGTGTTCTCAGGTGTCCGAGAGGGGAGTGCTGCATCCTCTGCTTTCAATTTTGCTGCCTGAAGGAGCATAAAGGACTCTTAACATTCTCTGCAGTCGTCTCTCAGCTTGGCATACTGATCATTTCAATAATAAAGTGTTTCCTTTCATTCTCCAACAGTCAGGCCCCTGCCAGAGCCATAATTGTTCACAGATGACTCATTTTGGCTGCATGATCAAAACCAGGGAAAAGTGCTGTTTGCACAGGCTTTGAAACGTACAAGATGGGAAGAGATGTGTTCACGCTTGATATTTGTACCATATGTGCTTTCTAAATTTTATTATAGAACCTTTACATTTCAAAAGAGATTCTAGTCTTGTCCTGGGGATGATTTAGAAAGGAAAAGATAAGTAGAGTTTTGAGTTAGGCCAAGATTAGCAAAGACTGACTGTGTAGTTTGAGCTGTGAGGCTGCATCCTGGTGGGAGCTGTGCAGTGCAGAGGGGCCGTTGCTGCCCTGAGAGAAATAGCTCTAGAAATAGATCTAGATCTATGTGTGGATATCTGTGCATTGTTTAGGGGCTGCACACTCACTGGTGTTCTATATCAAAGTGCCACTGAACTCCTCATTCTTTACAGCATTTGTTTTGAAATCCTGCATTCGGAGTTCCAGCAGGTGTCTGCATTTTCTTCCCCGATGAAAACCCCAGGGATGTCTGCACAGTGCTTGTGCTGCCCTGGTGCTGGGAGTGCTCTGCTCTGCCACGTGGTGTTCTCTTCTCACAGAGTTCACCTCAGATGTCCCTGTTGGGAGGGTCAGCAAAGGGGTCAGAACCAAGGTCTGGTTTAGGGTGGAGAAGAAGGACATGGGAGGATGATTCCTGCAATGCCATTCATCTCCAAGCATGAGCTGTACCAATAAGAAGCTGCTCTTTGTGTCTCCTCCCAAAATCGCTGTGAGGCCACCCAGCTGTCTTAGAAAAAACACCAAACAGACAAACTTTGCCTTCTTTGTATCAGTGTGGCATTTTGACCAATGAATTGTACAAACCCTCCCAACCAGCTCATCCAAGGCTGCTGCCATGTGGATGTGATGTTAGACTTGTTAATCAAGGAAAAATGAGTTTATTGGAAGAATAAAGGATCTAAATTCAGTCAGAAGAGGGGTTTATAGTAGCTTTTTCTCTCTAAAATGTAACAAGGGTATTAGTGTAATGGGAACATACAGACTCCATACACTTGTGAGTGGAAGATCTGTACAAAAAAGTAGGAAGAGAAGCAGAAAAAACCAATTTGAGCTGATGCTGCAATAGAGGAGCACTACTGGTCACTTGTGTGCCTTGCTAGATATTTTCTGCTATTTTTATTTGGAATGTCCTTTATCAGATCATCACCCAGTTCCCTGCTCAGGGCTGGTGAGGACCCAGCAGGGTGAGAATTCCCAGCGTTGGATCCTGGCTCACGAGAGCTCAGGCACTGGAGGTGTTGGTGCCCTGAACTTCCACATTTCAAAACATCCCAGCCCATGCTTTGCTCTTGGAGTGTTTTTCATATTTCTGTTGTTTGAAGGAAGCTCTCCACGTTTTGCAGTCAGCTGCTCTTGGACAATAACATCTCTCAGGGCAGCCCTGTGTTGTTGTGCCAGGAGGAAAAACGTAAATTTAAATAAACCACCCTCACAATGGTATTTAAAAACTGATTGCAGGATTTCCAGTCGCTTTTGTAAAGCTCTCTTTAAAAACAATAGCTACATTTTCATTTTTCAACTTGCTAACAGGGAATTCTTTTAAAACAGAGGGTGTTTTCTGTGCTACTCTGTCATGTCAGCCTGATAAGGAAGATGGCTAAAGATCATTCTTGCCAAAATATTCCTTGGATGAGTCATCTGATGCCAAAAAGCAAGTGAAACGAGCAACTATATTTGCAGTGGAGTTTGCAAATTATGTGGCAAGGAAAGGAAGAAAATAATCTGTCACATGAAAAATGAAGTTTAGATTGTGTGTATATAAATCAGTGATTTGTTATATGAGCGTGAGATCATTATCAGGCATTTAAACATGAATTGGAAGTGCCTAATCTATTAATTAATCGGGAAATAAGTTTTACATAGCATGTGTAATCAAGTTAATCTTTCATTTCACTTGCCAGCAGAGATGCTGCTGTCAGTGGATGTTGTCATGAGATTAAACACCCCAAGAGCTGATTCTTGCTGAGGGGGAGCCTCAGGTGTCCAGATGGCATCGGGAGGGGAGGGAAGGGGAGGTGGCTGCTTCCCTGAGCCCACGGCACTCCTGACACTGGGAGAAGTTCTCTGTGTGCACTGGAGTTCCTGCAAAACTTCTTCTCCCCACCTTGGTTTAGAACAGACTCAGCTTCCAGGCAGGCAAGGAGAGTGATGCCCTGCAGGAGCCTGCCAAAGGGTTCATGGCTTCTTCCCTGACCTTTTAGCACACCACATTGGAAAGCCACTGTAACAGAACTCAGGATAAATAGCTGAGCCTTCTGCTAATAATAACCCATAAATCTGGCACAGAAAGGCTGTGATGCCAGACTTTATCAACTCCTTCCCAGCAGCAACACAACAGCAAGTTTGCTGCTGAAATACAAAGTAAAAATATTCTTTAGGAGTTAATTTCTTTTGTTATATGAATATTTTGATCAAGGTCAATGCGGATTTTGTACTTTATTACAGTAATTTGTTATTACATCTAATAATTAGATTCCTAACCCAGAGGTGATGTGGGTTTTGTTTATTTAACTGTGCAGCTAGGAAGGTAAAGATCATCATTTGGGCTCTCTTCCCACTGAAGGTTGGACCAGGTGAGATTTTGAGGTTGCTTTTGAGCCCCTCCAGGATCGCAGCAGAGAACTGCCACAGTTTTGTCTTGGAGAAGGAAATGGGGGATCCTGGGAAACCCAGAGTTGAAGTTACTCTGTTAATCACTCAATGAATCACTGCTAACATTTTATTTTAGTAATGAGGGGTATTTGGGAAGAATAGTCCTGCTTAAACAAATATTTCCTGCCAGCAGCTCAGCGTGGAAGACACGGTGCTGGGAAGTGTTGTGCAGCTCCCAGTTACGTCTGAGGGCCTTTGTTTGATTTAGGGATTTGTACAAGATTTTTCTTTTTAGTTTGGAATTTTTGCTGTACAGTGGAGACTTCACACTCCTGGGTTTTTCCTCCTGTTGAAAGGAGCAGGCTGCTCTGAGGCATTGGATATTTGATTCTGGTAGAAGTTTCTTCTTCCATTGCATTGGACTCCATGTGTTTTAATTGCTTCGTTAGGTCTGTGGAAATTTAGTACAAGTCTTTAGATGGATTTTGGCTTTGTAAACTTTATTAGCATCATTAGCAGTCAGGTCATAAACCAGTGTACCTGAGCGGAGTGTTCTGTGTCAGCAGAGCAAGTGAAGTGATTTTGTTGGGGTCTCCCCCAGCTGCTGAAAGCTGATGTGAGAAGCTGATGTTCTTTAGCTCTATTGTTCTGCTGGAAGTGGGCAGGAAATGTGAAATGTGCCGTGCTCTGAGTCAGGCTCGGTGTTTCTGCCCCGTTCCCGAGTTCACGGTGGGTGCAGGAAACGTCTCCAGGCTCTCAGACACGCCGGCTCTGAGAGACCCTTCCCCTCTGCTCCCCCTGTGTAACACACAGAGCATGCTTTGGCCTCCTCCTGTTGGCCTCTTTGCAGCCAGCCTGTTGTGCATTCCCACCACCAAGGAGCTGCAGAAATTTAAATGTGATCCAGAACTCAGCTCGTTGGGCATTGGAGGTGTCATTCCCTTACTTCTTTTCCAGATAGTGATATCTGAGAAATTCTTTTATTCACATTTAAAAAATACATTATGGCTCTTTCTTAAAGAAAGTCAAGACATTATTTATTGGAAGCAAATAACTGATTTCCCCACTTGATATTGGGCACATTCCTTGGATTATTTTTTTTTACCTGAATGAAAAAGAGGAAGTTTATGTGTTTTAAGTACATTCAACTGAGCAAGTATTTGCAGAAGCAAATATGCAGAAGTGTCTGTGCTCTGGTGGACAAAAGATGCTGTAGGAAAAAAAGATAATTATGTTTAATACTTGTTCATCCTGTAGCATCTGAAGTTGAATCCTTCAGAAACATTGTTAAGTGAGAGAGACAGAGCCAAGCTGGGGAAACTGGAACACAACCCCCAACCATTTATTTATGCTTTTATATAGGGCTGCTTTCTCTTGTCATATAGTTTATAGTCCCTCATTAACCTCTCCTGCTTCATGGTCACCTGTATGAGTGTTTCTGAAGGTACCTGGCTGATTAAAAATAAAAATCCCACCTCACATTCCCTCAGAGCTTGAGGAGATCCCCAGCAGCCGCCTCTGCCGCATCCCCAGAGCTCTGAGCATGAGTCACCTGGCTCCAGTTAAACAAAATCAAACCTTCCTCTTTCAGATCATCTAAATTTGGGTGAGCTTTTAAAATGGTTTTCTTTAAACTTTCATTTCCATCAGTGCCTTTTTTTTTCCTATTGGGAATGACAAAAGTAAATTGGATAGGCTGTTTTAAAGATATTTCTAGTGATAAAAGCATAATTGGGAAAGACTCTCTTCAGAGCTTTCCTCCCAGTTATTATGACACAGAATTGCAGAGAGACACCTGAATATTTGGGTTCTCGTCTACAGCAAATCTTTAACCAAACCTCAGTATTTTCAGCCTTTCCCATCACTGTGTTCTGGATGTTCTCAGCTCCTTTTTGGAATTGAACCAGCTGCACAGGACGAGTCTGTGCTCATCTGGAAAACAGAGTTGTCCCTGTATTTTTATTTTTTTATGTACCCAATATGAAAAAGAAGATGATTCTGGCTAGGAAGAGGAGGGCGGATGAGCAGCACGTGAAGGCTTTTCCTTGGTGCAGGGTGCACAGAGTGATGTCCCCCTGCCGGGCCGGGGAGCCCCCGCTGTCCAGCTGGGATCTGCCTCCTTGACCTGAACTTGTCGCTGCCCTCCCCAGTGCTCATTCCTGCACTGCCTGAACGCTGGCGCCGAATTCCTCACGTGTGGCCTCAAAACCAGGCATGGACTTCAGGGAAGAGCGAGCCTTGGGTTTCCTCCTGGAAGGGCCTTTCTCGGCTGCCTCACAGCGCGGGTTTACTTCTGGGTGGGAATAGGAAAGCACGGCTTGGGTAGAATTCTGATGTTTTCCGTGGCTGTGGAAATGTGTGAAACCTTTAAATCGGGGAGGATGCTTGGTGCTGGGGAAGGGACTCCTGTCCCGGTGCAGTTGCTGAATTGGAGCAGTTTCTGCCTCTTGTTACTGGAGGTACAGGACAGGATAATCCAGGGAAGCTTTCCAGCGCCTGCTGAAGCTCCTGATCCGGGGGAACAGGGCTCATCCACAGCTGAGCCCGTGGCTGGTCATAAGACACCACAAAGATAAATTTGCACAGAAGTCTGGGAAAAATGACAGCTGAGGATGCAACACAGAGAGTTATTGTGCAGATGTTGTTTTGCAGCTCATCCCACTCGGATGAGGTTTCTCTGTTACCTGCCAGCCTGGGAGAAGCAGCAGCCACGCATTCAGTTCTTGGCCACCATTCTGGGTCTCTGAAATGTTTTCTGTCACTTCCTTCAGAGTCATTTTTGTGCCATCAAGGGAAGGAGCTTAGGTGCAGGATTCTGGACAGTTCACTTCTGACCTTTTGAAACAGTAAAGGTGGAGTGAAATTTTTTATCTGTTTCATGTATATATATATAGTTTTATTTTCTTCCATGGCTTAAAGTGTTAATTCTGCCCATTGAAATGTAATTTTATGGAGCAATATGAGCCGGAGGCAGAATCTTCGCTGCCATCAGGACCCAAATGGTAAATAGGCCCTTTCTCTAATTTGTGGGATGTGCTATAACTCAGTTTGAATGTTGAAAGGAAATGGGCCTCCAGGGGAGTCTGGAGCACTGTTCATTCAACTTCTAATTAAAGTTTTCCCCTCTCAAATTTCACTTTATTTTCCGGGGCTTTTGCTCCATGATGATTATTAACATGTGTCCCATGGCCAGGAAATCATTATCCCCTTCCCCAGCGCAGCCTTTCCCGATCCCTCCCCGGCAGATGAGCGCGGCTCGGGGCCGCTGCTCGGGGCGGGCGGCGCGGCCGGAGCCGGGGCCGGGAGCTGGGAATCCTTCCAGGACACTTTGATCAGATGTCTGGCGGACAGGATCCAGTCCAGGATTTCTTCCAGCCTATGCTTCACGTTTCAGGAGCCCAGGCCAGCTCTGGCTTCCTATTCCTACTCCAGCAGCCTTATCTTTTTGGGGGCAGGAGTTGTTAGCACAGTTTATCTTGCTCGCTTGGAGTCCTCCCTCGGCTGAGACATGCACTCCGGTGCCGCCTGCTTTTTTTTTCCTCTCTCTCTCTCTTTTATGTTTTCTTCTTGTTGTTTTTCTTTTTAAATGTGTCAAGTGAAGAGTTCCTCTTCCCCCCTCTCCCTTTCCCCTCCAAAGAACCACCCTCCAGTTCATTAAAACGCTGGGACTGTTTTGCTCCTGTACCAGAGGGGAGAGCGAACCTGTGCCTGCATGCGTGTGTGTGTAAAATAGATCCAAAAATGTCCATGAACAGCAGGAAAAGTTCTGGGAGACCGTCCTACTACTACCGACTGCTCCGGAGGTCCCGACTGCAGAGACAGCGCAGCAGATCCCGCAGCCGGAACAGGCTTAGCAGGGGTAATTGCGAGCTCTTTCCTTGCCGTGCTCAGCCCGCTGCCGTAGGTAGGTGAGGATGAGGAGGGGCGCTGGCCCCGCGCCCCGGGAGCGGCCCGGGCTCTGCACAAGGTCAGTGTGCGAGGGACTGGGGCCAGCGTGGCTGCTCTAACCCCCTGTGCTGCCTCTAACCCCGGCTTTCCAGCTAACCGGGCTCAGCTCTGCACTCTGCCATTGAGGGAACTGCCTCTCCGAGGTGCTTGGAGGCCTCACTGATGCTTGCAGAGCTTTGGAAAGCCGTGCTTAGGAGATGGGGTCTCTCTGCAGAGATGTATGCCTGGAACTTCTTGTTCTTCATGAGCCGAGGGTCACCAGGGGCTTGAGATGACAAAGCTGAGAACAGTTTAGGGGTAGGATTTTCCAAAGAGCCTAAAGATTGTGCTCCCGAGGCATTGCAGAAACCTGTGGGACTTGAAGCCCCAAATCACTTTGCACTTTAAAAAATCCTGCTCTAAAAGGGCTTATTTGTCCTCAGCAGCAGGAGGGAGGTCCACAGAGGGATGTTTCTGTAGGGCACAGGCAGCCCATTCCTTCTACTGGAGGCAGCAACTGACCCAGTTGCATTTTTAAAACCAGCTATTCTGCCTTTCTCTTTCTTCTGCTGTGAAATAACTGTTTATTGGTTCTTTTCCCTGTCGTTAAAGCAGCCAAAAAGTGGGAGTATGTGAGTGTTTTCCTATTGAATTTTTTCAGAGGAGGGGAGAGGGTTGTGTTTGCCCTGCAGTCTGGCAGTCCTGGTGTATTTATCATGCTCTGAGCCTAATCAAAGCCATTAACTGAAAAGATTTCCCTTTTTCTTGTTATTGTGTGAATAAAAAGCACAACTGCAACTTTACATCAGGTGTCTGTGCAAATCCAGGCTTGGACTTGTCTCAATGCAGTTAATTCTGATTTATGAAGCAGATTTTAAACTTTACTCTAGCACTGTAAGATTTAGCTCAGTGCAATGTCCTCTTTCTTCTTTTCCTGGCACTCAGGATGATTTTAAGGCTTTTGAATCATTGCTGAGAAAACAATAGGAAGCTAAATCAGTCCCTGAGCTTCAGCTTTTCCTTCAGACAGTGGTTTTCTTTGCATGATTTTTTTGTTGTTTTGCCTGTCAGGGAGGAGCGTTTGTAAACTCCCAAACATGTCCCAGTTCCCTTTCCCTCTTTATTTGTGTGCTGTGCAAAACCAAAATATTTTACTGTCATTTCAGTTACTGTGACAAACGAAATGTGTTCAGTTTCGTTTAGGTAACCCAAAGTGAACTTAATGGCATCATTTGTCTGGAACACGAGGAATATTCAGGCAGATTTGATGGAAATGGGAATCAGCCCGAAAGTTTGTAAGAAATTGGATTTGAACCAGCTGAAATCTTATTGCTGTTGATCTTTCCTGGAGTATTTTGTGTTGTCTGTGGGATCCCTGCCTCTCAGCAGTGACTGACCTCCTCTTATCTGTACATCTGAAAGGGATTTGCAAAGCTGGATGAGAATTTTCTCTTTATTTTTGATCTGTTTCTGTTGTGCAGTGGTGGTGTCACACAGCAGGTCGGGGGGCTTGTCCAGGCTGGGCAGGGTGATGGAAGTGCTGGAATAATGAAGCAGGAATATTTTCCTTAACAGTTTTGTTCCCCCTGGAAGACTGATGAACTGTAGGGGTCTGGGGGCTCCAGGAACAGCAGGAAAAGTCAGGCTGGGGTTGCACAGCTCTGGGAGGGCTGAGACCCAGTTTGGGAAATGGGTTTTGCTTCCTGAGGTACAGAGAGAGCCACTCCCTCAGGAAAGAGCTGCTCTGGTGCTTCCAGCTGGGCAAAGTGAGCAGAGTTTGCATTTTCTGTGCAAGGATCTGAGGGAGGGAGGGGAGAGCTTTGTGTTGGGACTCCAGATGGAGCCAGCCTGCTTCAGTGTGCAGAAAAATGTCCAGGACTTGGAGCTGTTGGCAGTGACAGCAGCTTGTTCAATGGTTCATGTGATGGCACCCTCTGTTGTGGAGCTCTCTGGTCAGCCCTGGTGCCTTTAACACATCCATCACATGTCAGTGTGTTTGTCACTCTGCCCCTTTGGGGGGCCCAGGCTGCAATACCTGACCAGT
>NW_005054329.1:1874301-1876007 GCF_000277835.1 Geospiza fortis | reverse complement strand
CAGCACGTTTAAACAGTGCCTGTTTGGGAGTGGGTAAAGCAGACAGGCTTCACTGCACTGGAAATCTCTGCTGGAAGGAGGACAGTGCCTGAAACCCCCAGCTCTGCCTCCACAGAGTCAGGACATGCTGCAGGTAAACATTAGTTAGATAAAAATCTACCTGCAGAACCCCTGGACCATCTGTTCAGCTCAGAGATGTGTGGGACTGCAGGAGGAATCATGGCAATAATTATAATTATTCCCAGGTGAGCCATCTGATGTAATGGAAGGTACTTGGGAGGCAGAGAGGGGAGAAGGAGAATTTCCAGTGACAGCAGCACCTGCTTGTGGCTGCACTTGGGTCCATGGCTTTCTTCAGGATCCCTCCCTGCTGCTCCTTACTTATGGACACGATGAAGGAATGGGGGTCAGTGGGAAGTGTTCTGAAAGTTCCCTTTGCTGACAGAAACTGCTCACGGTGCTGCATTCCCAGTCCCATCTCTGAGCCAAATGCAGCTTTGGCTTCAGGGCTTTCTTGTGTAAAACTCAGCAGGCAATCAGCTGGCATCAAAGCCCTGAGAATTTGAGAACATTGGAGTTCCTGATCTTGAAGGTTTCGTGTTCCTGATCCTTCTGCCTCTGTCAGCCTCAGACATAAATGTCTTGCTCTGTGTTCTGTTTATCACAGATGCTTTTCAAGGTGTTTTATGAAAAGGATTTTTATTAAACAGACTTTCTTCTTCCTTTGCTTTGATGGCAGCTGTGAAGAGAAAACTGACTGATCTTCAGCAAAACCCAGAATTTCAGTGCACTGAACACTGAGCTGGGAGGCCAAGGTCAGGCTGGGTTTTTTTCTCAGCACAGGCTATTCAGATACACATCTGTTGAAAACAGCTGGAATTTAGTCTTTGTCTCTCTGTTTGATGAAATCAAAACCTTTTAAGTGATAAATGAGAGATCAGTTTATACCCAAATAATCAATACCTTGGAGGTTCAGGCACTTGCTTGGGACAAGGGAAGCAGAGATTGGAAAATTGTCCCAGCATGTCCCAGAGTGATATAACAACTAAGGAGGTTTTATTATATTTAAAGCCAACTGATATTGCACTCACCTCCCACTAATCTTTCCTAGCTGAAAGTCTGTTCTGCAGCATGTTAACAAAAATTGATGTTGGACGAGGAATGCCAGGTGGAATTTCTTCCTCTCCACCTCTGCAGGACTTTGTTTTTCTTTTAGGGGCTGGGAGCAGGCAAGTGAGGAGCCCAGTAATAAATATTAGCAATAGGCTTGGGTTTGGTTTTTTTTTCCAGGGGTGGTGTCTTTTAAATGCCAGGAAAAGGAGACCTTCCTGCTTTGCACTTTTTAATGATCATTGCTTTGTTTTTCAAGTCTCTTTTGTGGCATTTTCTGTTTCACCACAGAAGTCTTGCAGTCTTTCATTGAAATTTTAACAGCATGGCTGACAGATGCCCATAGAAAAGATATGCAAAATGTTTAAAGCTGGGCTGTTTATAGGAAATATTCACTGACAGCTGTGCTATTTTTAGCAGCAGTGCTCCAGCTGAGACTTTGCTGTGTTTGTTCAATGCTTCATTGTCTAGTAAAAATCGAGACTAAATTTAATGACTTGGGAAGTGGTGTGTGGAGGAATTCTGGAATTGTTTTGATATTAAACAACACTTAAATCTCAGAATCCCTTTAATAAGCAAAAATTTAGAGTGAATTT
>NW_005054329.1:1847610-1874264 GCF_000277835.1 Geospiza fortis | reverse complement strand
GAAAGAGGTGGCACCAGTGCTTCAACTCCCTTTGCTCCTACAGCAAACCCTGACCTGCCCCACCTCCTCCAGAAATGCAGGAACATCCACACTCAGTGAGTGTTCTCTCTGAAAGGTTCCTACGAGATCAAAAATGAATCAAGTTGTAAAAGTTCCCCCGGGAAACCCCAGTGGGAATCTCTCAGGAGCACTGTCACTTTTTGCTCATCTCTTCCTTTATCTCTGTTTCCAGCCCTCTCCTCCTGGCAGTCCCATCCTTTTCCCCTGACAGAGTTCCTGAGAGGGGCTGACTGCTCTGCAAGGAATGAAGTAGCAGATCTGCTCTCGAGTAATGCAGAATGAGTTTTTATCTACAAGCTGTGGGTACTAAATGAGAAAGAGGTTAAAAACCCTGGTCTGAGTCCAAACTAGAATTGCTTCCAAAAACATGCTTCAAGGGGTTTCAGCAGACTTTTAATGATCACTCATGTATTAGAGTAAGTTTGTCTCCTTACAGCTGTGGCAGTCCAAACAATTTAGACACAGAGCTGCCTTTTAAAGCTTTTAAACCTGTATTTCCCCTGAAGGTCTTCTAGTGTGCCACTAATCCCCTAAGTTATTGCACTGAAGGCACTCTCTAATCCTTTAATTCACTCTGCTCTCAATAGAGATGGGAACAAGCTGGGTCAGGGAACGTTCTCATTTGGGCTTTATCAGTTTTGCTTTTTTCAGCTCAGACACTACTGAGTGTGGTTTGCTCTCCTTTGCAACACTCCAGAGAATATTTTAGAGTCAGACACAAATTGTTTGTGTGTATGCTTGTGAAAGAAGGTGCTCAGAACTCCTGACTCCTGTCACTGGTTTGTGCAGCCTCGGGGTCAGGCTTTTACACTGAGTTCCCTCAGGCCCCTTTGGGAATCAGAGAATGGAAAAATGGATGGCTTTTTGAGAACTGTGCACCATTCCCCATCTAGAGCTGCTGAGGGTCAAGGAGCAGTGTCAGCCACAGGTAATTTCTGGAAGCTTTTCTCCCCCAGACCTACACAAGAGAGAGATTCTGACTAATGTTTCTTGGTGCTGAAGGTAAAGCTTTGAGGTGATGAGCAATGCCAGACAAGTGTTGTGGTTTTACTAATAAGCATAAACTCTAAAAGACTTGTTAGAGCAACACATGGCCTGAATTTTGCAGGTTTGTGCTGCCCATTGGTTTTTTCCTTGTATGAGGGGCATGTTCTTATTGTAGGTCTGGTTGGAGAGCCAGGCTGGGACCACGAGCAGCTCCCAGAGGCTCATTAGGAATCCCAGGCTCTCACACTGCTCCAGAAGTTCATCTTAAGTTGAGCATTGAAGCATTCAATTGGATGAAAAACATGCCCTGCAATTGTATGGACTTGGAGAACCCTGACAGGAATAAAGACAACCAAAGTTTTGCTTTGTTAACATTTGCACTGAAAGAGGAATCCTCAGATGCTGAGCTCTTAATGTTTCCTTTGAAGAAACCAATTTATGTGAAGTGCAAGTTTCTTTTGTACCTTACATGCTCATATTTTTGGTTTCTTACAGCATTTCTGCATCACTGAATTTCTTTTAGAGTCAGAGATCAAGCCTGGGCTTGTTCTGAAGTACCCAAATGTGCTAATAGGGGAACTGGTGTAAAATTTGGCGTCTGGAGTTAAATTACAGGATGCTTCTTGAGCTTCTTGGTTTCTATAGGAACAAGTAATAGTCATCCTTCATGATTAAGCAGTGTCCATGGTAACCAAACGAGCAAGTTTTAAATGAAAGATCTTTTCCCTTTACATTTTTAGCAGTCAAAGGTTACCAATTATTACCTTTATACCCTTAGACAAGAACACATTTTGATGGGGCTGGTGTGTTTGAAATGAGAACATTTGGTGTTCATTTACATAACTCTGCTTCTAGGATCAGCTAAAAGTCAGGTGAACACCAAAATGAAATTTCAGAGTGGGGTGGGGTTCATTAACCCCCCCAGGAGGGTGAATGTTGGTCACTAAATTGCTGAATTGCTCTGCAGGGTTGCAGTGTTGCTGTTCAAGTGCCCATTCGCTCCTCGGGGTGACTGCAGGGCAGTTCTGGAGGGAGAAATTCCAACACAGATCTGGCATATTTTTTAGGATGGAAAATGCAAATGTCAGTGTTGGTGTAGGTAAGAACATTCTCCTGCTCCCTCCTGTTTCAAAAATAGGTTGGGAAGTGAAAACACGACTGGTTTTTAATGTTCCTTGTCTCTCCTTGGCACTGGTGTTATTTGCTTGAAAACTGCAGAGTGAGTGTGCAGCTGCCACCTGCAAGTGTTTGCAGAGCAGGTTTGTGGGAGAGGAGCAGAAATACCCACCCACCCCCAGAGGAAATAAAAGGATCAGTCACAATAAATTAGGATTTACATTCCACAATTTCTAATAGTGAAACAATTGCTAAGAGAGTCTGAGCAGCCAGAGGAGAGATGGATGGGGAACAGCAGTGAGCAGGGATGGGTTCTCAGCAGTGCTTTGGCACAGGGGGCATTGCCCAGGTGTGCAGAGCTGCTGTGCTGACACAGCTGTGCACACACTCACATCCACACACAGCAAAGGCACATCTGTGCAAAGAATACCATTCATTTTATAGGCATTATCTTCTATTAATGCCTATTGAAGTGCAGGAGACTTGTTTCTGTTTGCCAGGGGAATTCTGAGGCCTCCTGCATTAATGTTTGGAAAACCAGGAAATCCCTCTCAACTATCCCTAACCCTGTCCCCAGTCCTAACCCTCCCTGACTTGAACTGGAGGAACAACAGTGGTTCCAGACTTTGCTGTCACTGCTGTTTTGAGTTGCTTCCTCATGACAGATACTGTATTTTGGGGGGTACCAAAAATCACTGCCATCCATTACTTAAAATCCAGTATTCTTCTGTGTTTCCAGTGAAACTGTCTCCTAAATAGCCAGTGTTAGATCCCAACCTCCTGCTTTTCTGAGCAGAGTTAAAGTTCCTTGGCTGTTGAGACAATCTGAGGTGGGTGAGCAGGCTCTGGGCATTGAGACTCTGTGAGGCTGCTCTGAGAGCCACGTGCACCATGTGAAATTCAAATCTTAATGTTTCGTCTATTATGCAGATGGATGTGAACAGAGATACGTGTGTGACCCCATTTATCTCTCTAATGAAGTGCCATCAATAGAACATCTGTTTCTTTGCTGTAGAAGATGAAACCTCTGATGAATCATGCTTATAAATTAAGTATTTATTTATTTAATTTGCATTTTACCAGTACAGACCTGTTCCAGCAGCCACTGTGCATGGCTGGAAAAATGGCCTGGGAATTAGCTGTGGGAAGTTTCCATTCCTCCTGAGGGTGCTTCAGGTGAAGGGAGCTGTTCTGGCCTGCTCAGCTCAGCTGTCCAGGGCACTTCTGGGGAGAGCCCCCAGCCAACCCTGACAGGCAGGGGACAGAGCCAGCCCTGTCCTGGGTGCTGTATCCAGGTGACACCTCCAGAGACAGGGACAGGAATTGCAGAGTATGGAAGTTTCTCCTTGCCCTCAGATTGCCTCTGTGGATAAAGTGCTGCAGGAAAGCTCGTGGTGACAGAGCAGAATCTTTGCAGGAAGGTTCAGCATGATGGATGAGCCTAATTTAAATCTCCCCAGAGCTGACTCCTTGTTCTCCACACTCCATGTTGCTTGTCTTTATCATCACATGGGAGGAAGCTGATGTTCCACTTCACTTTATCATCCTTTCCACTTTAACCAGGGTATTGGCAGTCACCACAGTCTGGCCCCCAACCAGGATAGAATTTCAGCTTTTTCTGATGTATTTTTAAAGTCTTTGCTTGATTTCAATTTCACCCTGGAGAAAAGGCTCCTAATGATATGCCGTTAGCAGAGCAGGAATTTGTTCTGTGGATATCATAGCAGAGGAAGATAAATATCATACATATTTTATTTTAGAGACTAATAATGAAAGAATAAAAATACCAGATATATATACACATATCTAGTTAAAAAATACCAGACAGTAAAGCAGAGTTTGTACTACAGGCTGCTCAATCAGCATGATTTGCTGTTTATCTTTAGAAAGGGAGGGTCATTTTCTGGATGCCTTCTATTCTGTCCCTGGCACCAGGTCTGGGGACTGTAGCTATGCCTCATGCACATGGATCTGATCTGGTCTCCAGGCTTGTAACACTCAGAAGCTGCTGTGTTTTCAAACCTCTCACAGTGAGAATTACCTCAGCTTTCCTTTCCCATTAGTGCTATTCTTTTCTTTCCCTTTTTCCCTTGGAGAGGGATTTTCCCTTGACAAATAGGTTTAATCTGTCTCCTCAGGTAAAGGATGTGTTCACCTGGATTTCTGGAGGGCGGGACTTGCCCTGGGTCTCTGTGAGAGTGCCCGGCTGTGCTGGGATGGCTCCACAGCCGGGAAAGCGCAGGGAAAGTGCAGGGACAGCGCTCTGAGCTCCGCTGACCATCAGGAGCCCCACAGCCGGAGCACAGCTGCAGAATTCCCCGCGCTGCAGCTGGGCCGGGGCTGGAGCGCTGGGCCAGCCGAGGGCCTCCAGCTCCATCTAGTGAGGCACCGGCACCGCGGCTGGCACACACGTCCCGCTGCTGGGCCGGGCACAGCGGCCCCTCCCGGGCTGGGGGCATGCGAATCCCAGCCCAGCTTTCCAGGAGGGAAGGGGCTGCGGCGCCCGGCGGCCAGAGCCCGCAGAAGGGCGAGAGAGGAGCCTTTGCTGCTTGCACACAGCAGAAAGAACCGTGGCAGATGCTGGGAGAGAAGTTCTCTTGCTGGGTAATAGAGAAAATAGAGGAATAGATACATATCAAGTACTCAGAAAAATAGCAGAGCTTTTTTTCAGTATTAGATTCAAGAGCCATTAATAGCACTGGCTCAGGAGCAGGATGAGGAATGTTAAATCCATGATATCCAGGAACCTGACACAGAGATGAGGGGAGATCCATTAAAGTGCACAGTGTGCTGTGGCAGAGTTCAGTGTCACTCCAAATCATTATTTAACAAAGAAAAAGCTCTTCTTTCAGGAGTTCTTAGTCCCACTTTGAGAGAAGATGGTAACAGATTTTAGCTGAGGGGACCAGTTTTCACTGATGTGAAACCATCAGTGTGTTCTGACGTTTTCTGGGATTTGTTTTCTGTATTCCACCCACTTCTAACAAGGCTCTTCAGCTCACACAACTGTCCCAGCCACCGTTCTTGGAGCTGCAGAGAATTGTGTGGCTCTAAGTGGTGCTTCAGGTGTGCTTTGCTGCTTTTAGGCAGGGGCACAGTCATCAGAGACACACTGAATGTGGTGCTTTTGTACCACTGAAGTCACCTGAGAGGGAAACAAAGGCACTGGCAAGAAGCTGGCTCAGTTTGGTGTCACTGCTGTGGGGAGCATTAACTGTAGGCACAGACTCAGTTGTTTAATTCGAAGTATTTGGTGCCAGAGTGTAGCCCAGAAGGCAAGTAATGATCCCAATTTATTTTTTTGTTCTGTATGTAAACAGTTAGATAAGGGAGAGGGGTTTCTACAAGCTGTAGTTCTGTAAACAGTGTCCTTAATTGTCTGGAAAGGTCATGAGAGCATGAGAAAATGTGAAACTATTTCTGCTTGGAGCATGAAATGACTGGGGAGTAAATCAGTGATTCTGATGTGGAAGAGTCGTGGGTACAGCCAGGGGGATTGCTGGGCTTTATGGAAGTTTATGAATGTTTAAGCCAGAGATTCTAAGATGCAAAAGAAATAATTTTATTCTAAGATAAGGAGCAGGGGTGACATGGCTTCCCCTAGCCTGGAGAACACCCTCTCTGTGTTCATGAGTTTTGCTTTCAGAGGAATCTGCTCGTTCAGAGGGCACCAGCACCTGCCCTCAACTTCTGCCTCATGACCATTTTCATTTAAAAATCTATTTTATTGCCTAATAGAGGTTTGGTTTTTAATTAATTTTGTGTGGTTCTGACATTGCTGTAAGGGATTAGCTGGAATCCCAGGGTCAGCAGGGCTCTGGGTGATACATTCCAATAAATACTGCAGGTACCTGAACCCCAAAGGTGGCCCTGCAGCTGCATTCCTGGGCCAGCTGATGGGAGCAGGAAGGGCTTTCATAACCTCTCACAGCCTCTTTGTCACTGGAAATCAGACATTTTGGCACCTCTGCTTCCCACTCAAAGTTCTTCATGTCTTGTGAAGAGGAAAGTTGGCTCAGCTCTGTGTTTATTATTTTCTGTCGTTGTCTGTTCCGCTTTTTAAAGTGCTTCTATTCCCTCTAAATCCCCATTTGGATTCAGACTAAAGATCCATCTTTTCTCCCGGGCTCCTGTGGCCACCCAGAGCTGTCTGAAATGTAGATTTTTCTGCAGCCTCTCCTGAGTATGTGGAATCACACAGACACTACAGATACCTGTTCTCCAGGGATTGTTCTTAATTCGTAAATGCTACCGTGAGCCACGTTAAATCACTGTCACCATTCCTCCTCCTCTCGTCTCTCGGGTTTGTAATAAGGACTTATTAGATAATGCAGAAATTAGAGGAATAACACCTAAATTCATTAAGCAATAAAATTAATTCACGGCCTGTAATTGTACGAGCAGGAGACCGGTAATTCCTGTTCGCCCCGGTTTCACAGAAACTCCGCCCTGGCAGCGCCGGGGCAGCGGCGATGCCGGGCAGTGCCCGGTGGGGCAGGGCCGGGCGGAGCTCAGCGCCAGCGGCGGCTCCGTGCCCAGCTCGGGAGCAGCCTGACCTCTGCAGGGCTGCCCGCGGCACCTTTCCCCCGGCTCTTGGCTCTGAGGAACTCGTAGTTTCCTGCATCACCTGCAGAGGATCTGGTGAAGTTTTGTTGTGCTCCAAAGTCTCCTTTCCATAGCCCATCCCGCGGCGGGAGCAGGAACCTGCGCTCCTGCCGTGTCCCGGTGCTGCTGCCTGCTCTGGCATTCCGGGCATTCCTCCCTCTCTCGCTGCCTCTGATGAAGTCATCACCTCTCCTTCTCTCCTTCCCGGCTCCTTCCGAGTGCCATGGCATGAGCGCTGCTCACCAGCACGGCTTCCTTCTGGTGAGTTCAGGGAGAACATTTCTCCTTGCTGACTTCTCTCCCAGCGCTCAGGTTGGACCTCCCTTTGTTGTCTGGAGCTGGAGCAAGTTCTTATCAGGAGATCAACTTGCTGGGAAGTGCCTGCTTGTTGTTATTCCATCCAGCAGCCTCGCTTTGCTTTTGTTCACGCTGTCTCTTCCACTGGCTGATCCCTGGAATTGTGCGAGGGGGGGAGTGTGAAGAGAGATGAACAAACAGCAGTTAAAGTATTTTATTCTCCATAATGAGAGTGTAATCCTGATGATCTCTTGCACTAGTTGGGATTCTCAGGAGCAGGTAATGCAAATGGAAGAACACCTCACTTGCTGAGTGAAAAGTAAACAGTAGTAACAGCTGTTTGTGTGTTTGTTACGCATAACAACCTGCTTGGAGCAGTGTCTGGGAAGTGGAGTCAAAGGAGGCAGTGATGCTGAGTGGGTTAAACAAGAGTTTGGGTGCCAGGAGCTGCTCACAGCCTGTTCTGCTGCTGCCCTGGAGCCCTGGGGAGATTGCTGTGCTGCTCCATAACGATTCCACAGCATGAAAAACAGGCATGGAAGAGTGGAGTGAGGATTAATTATTCTGTCAGTTCCAGTGCCTTGAATAAGTTAACAAACCAAATGTGTTTATTACTGTACAGAAAGAGTTTCAGAAATACTCATAAGCCCAAGGTCCTAGATTGATGTGCAGTGTTTGCAGTGCTGTGTGTCCTCTTGGCAGTGGGATATGATCAACTTAAAAACCTCCTGGTGCCCTCCACAGCCAACAACGTGTTGGCCCAGCTGTGTGGGGATAACCTGGGAGAGCTTCCAGGGGGCTTGATAATTTCAAGGAAGTTTCTCTTTGAAGATCTTACTCTGCGCAGGGGGAGACCCAAAACATTGCAGTCTTGTGTAAATATTTGGAAAAGCAGGAGGCCCTGTTGTTTATTTCTCTCTCTCCTGTGTTGTATAACGTGGATGAGCTCTGGGCCCTCTGCGCTGTTGAGAGGTGACACAGAACTGCCACCATGTCTGTCCAGACAGAGATGGAAGTTCAGGAGAGGCTGGGAAGAAAAGGCCAAAATCAGACACTGAATCTGATCCCTTGAAGCTTGCTTATTTTATGCACAAGTGGGCAAATTTGACGGAAGTCACAGAAAATGAGGCTGGAAGGGATTTCAGGAGGTGTGTGATATCTGTCTGCCCCAGGAGAGGGGAGGAAAGGCAGCCCATTGTCCCTGAACCTCTCTGGCAGGGAGAGCTCTCCCTCTCTCTGTAACTGTCCATGGCAAGATGGGACTGTTTCCAGTGCCTAACCCAAATATCTTCTGCTGCAAATGAAGACATTTCTTTCTCACCCTCTGGTGACAGTGGAGAGTTTTTATTACTGGCTTACAGTGCCCTTCTCCATGGCCCTGGGCTTGCCATGGCTGATGCCAGGCCCTGGGCAGAGTGACCCAGCCTGAGATGGTGCCTCCAGCCCTGAAGAGGTAAAAAGGGCACTTAAACCTTTATATATTCATACTGCTCACCAAGTAAATGCTGTACATTCCTGGAGTTACTAATTTACCTGTAAGCTATTTTTATTAACCTTTAAAACAAACAGCTCCCCCCCCATCCCCTCCAACACCCACACCCACCCCTCCTTCTGGTTATTTCTGGTTTCTTACAGAGGGTTTTGTAACATCTCTCCTGCAGTGAAACCCACGGTGCCTAAACAGAGCTAAAATGGAGATTTGACTCCAAACATTTCATGAACCATAAGTTTAATAATTATAGGAGGGTTTAAGTGCTAAGCCAGCTCTGTGTTTGGTCTCGGGTCACAGTGATGTGTTTGCTGGTTCTGCTTGGGGTGTATTTTAATGATGAAATAAGAAGCTAAGCTGGGGGGCTGTTACCCCCATACAGGTGCTTTCCCTCGGTGCTAAGCAGTGTTTGGGGAAAGTAATTTCTTGTAGGTCCCTTTCACACAATGCCATCGTTCCTGTTTTCCAGCCAGGTGTGTGAGAAATGCTTTAAACAAGGTTCATTTTTCCGGGCATTAAGAAAATGCAAAGCAGTTTCTTCAGTTGTCATCTCGAGCTCACTTTCAAAATGCTGAAATCAAGTAGTTTCTTTATGACAGTCCAAAAACAAAAGACAGTTCAAAGGAATGGGGTGGGAGCCTGAATCTTCTGAGAGGAGATGACACCAAAGGATTTTCCTGCTTGAGATTCAAAGTGCAGCTTTCTGCAGAGAAAGTGCCCCAGCCATTTGAAGGCTGGTTGGAAGCTGGGAAGGCAGAGCTGCTGCTTTGGGCTGGCTGAGTTTCACACAGGTTATGTGGCAACCAAGGACGATGTCACTGAGCCAGCACCTCACCCCATCCATGGCTGGAATCTCAATCTGTTCTTTTGGAGTGGTTTAAGACACATCTCAGGAATGGTTGGGTGGAATTGCTGGTGTTAGTTTCTTACAGTCAGGCTTTGGCAAGGGCAGAACCTTGCTGAGGAGACAACGACCGTGGAAATGCTTGGCTAAGGAGGAGTCTGGAATGGTTTTGGGAAGGGAAGCTTGTTACAAGGTCTGAGCATCACTCAATGGCAGTTCCATGGTGCTTTTAAAGAGGGTTTGTGAACTGGGGGAACAAACTCAATTCACAAACCCTCTTTACAATGCTGTAGCTGACCTGTCCTAACATCTTTCTAAATCTCCTCAGTGTTGAGCATAAGTGTTAATTTTACTTTTTCAGCGCCCTCCCTTCCTTGCCAGTGGGGAAGGAGGTAAGTATTCCTATCCTCATTTTATACTTTATCAAAAGCAGGATTTAATGATTTTTTCCTGGTTCCAAAGTAAATTGCTAGAGGAATTAGAGAGGTAACTTAAGCATCCTGTGCCTCTAACCCCATTAGCAGTTTCCCCGAGGAGGATCAAATCCACGAGTGCACAGGTCTGTACTTTGCATATAATTCTCACTCATCTCAATGCAGTTTCTGTTTACTCATCTGCAGACTGGAAATAATGATAATGCCAACCTGTCAGGCATTATCTGAAGCTTACAGTTGTATAAAAATGCTAATTGTTGAAGGTGAAAGTCCTGCTGGTGGAACGTTGCTCCAGGCAGCTCGGGGACACGCGAGCGGAATCCATGGGGTGATCGCGCTGCCTCGGTGGTGAGGGAGACGCCACATTGTGCAGGGGCTGCTGGCACTGCTGGGCTGTCCCTGTGCTGCTGGGTTTGTGACTGTCCCTTGTGCTCTGTCCGCAGAGTCGCCCCCGGAGCGCTGCGGGCAGAGGCGCAGCATGCCCAGCGGCATCTCGGAGAAGAACCCCAGCATGGAGCCCGCGGCCACCACGCCCTTCCGCGTCACGGTCAGTGTCTGCCCTCTCCACCTGGGCTCTGGGACCCTCAGCACAGGCCTGGGGGGAAGGAACCTGCTCACCCCGGGAGAAGAGATGCTGTGTGTGAGACTGCTGTGTGTGAGACTGGCTGCTCACTTGTTTGTAGGGGATGGGTGCTGTCAGACACTGTTAGAAACCAGCAGCTGGCAGATGTAACCTGGTAGAGCTGCAGGGTTTGAATGGAGGCTGGAGCTTCACCTGGGAAACTTTCCTGGAGAGGCTTCCTTGGTGAGTCCTGGTGCAGTGTATTCCTGGGTGCATTTACCTGTCTGCAGCTGTACAGTGGGTGCTCACACTCCTACAGAGAGAAAATCTCTGGAGGAACCTGTCATTAACTCACAGGACATCTGCCAAGCTGGGATTGCCCAGAGCCTGGGATCTTGTCCCAGCAGGAGCCTGGAGGAGCCATCCACTTTTTCCATGGCTTCAATCCCTGTGCTTTGAGGTGTCCCTGGTTGTTCACTACCATGACTACCAGAGCTCTTGGTGCTCCATGGGAAGAGCAGTGCTGTGTCATTGACAGACAGGAGCAGGGACCCCAGCAATGGGATCTGTCAGTGCTGAGCCCTGGCTGGCACTGCCTGGTGTCAGCAAGGTGAGGAGTGTGAGCGCAGAGTCCTCTCCCCACTCCTTGCTCACATCAGTGTCTGGGCTGGCTCTCAGCACACACAGGTATTTTTATTCAGAGAAGACACAAATGGTCTTGCAGCAGGTTTACTCCATGCAGGTTTTCTCTGCAGGCCACACCTTCTTTACAGACTCAGCTGCTGCTTACCAAACTCAGGGAGGCAGAACCAGAATTTCAAAGCAAAGACAATGGTGCAATCTGAAAAAAAAATAATCTGAGCACACCCAGTTCACCTGGGAACATTTGCATTGGTGAATGAGTCATGATTAGCAGTTTGGACAAGTAGTTTATTTTAGTTCTAGAAATTGTTCTTCCAGCCATCAGAACCTATTGATCTTAGTGAATGAGTATCCTTGAACTCTAAACAACTACTGCTGGTTGGTGAAAACAGCAAAACATGATGGGAAAATCTGGATTCTTCACAGGACAGAGGATTTGGGAATATTTTTCTTAGTGTCCCTGTAGTCAAAGAAAAGAAAAAGCAGTTTATTCCTTTCCAATGGCATATATATTGCTTTTGGAGTTTTTAGAGAAGCTATTCCAGCTTTGAGCAGCTGGTGGTGGAGCAGCTGATGTGGGATGCAGTTCTTTGCTTTAAGCAGCTCTGTTACTCAGTGTGGATTAAATAAGGGCAGCCATCACATGGGTAATACATGACATTTGTCTTCTCTGAGTTCAAATCCAGCCTCATCTCATTTCTCCCCTGCGCCCCCTCCGAGTGTCACTGCATTAATATGAATGGCTTCATTAGGTACAGTTGGTGCTGCTGCCCAGCCTTCAGCAGATGTCTGACTTTAGAAATATATTCTCCCTCACCTTCCTTCATTAAGCAGAGGAACATTAGCAGTCAGTCCACTCCAGCCACTGGGAATAGTAATTAGTGCCTTAGTTTAGTGGTAATGGGATTATTACTTTTGAGCCTGCTGTTGTAGGTTTGGAAATTGTAAGCTTTTCATATTTTACAGCTGATTGTTCTTCCCTGACATCTCCATCCTTCTGCTGTTGAGTCTCCAAGGGCCTGTGAAGCTCAGGAGCCATTGGTTTCAGCTATTTTGGCAGTGTTGCATTCCCAAATGCTTTCTTTCATTTCAAAACTAGAGCAAACTAGGGTGGAAATTTGGGAACTTCCCTTCCCATACAGAAGTCTGCCAGGCAGGTTACAGATAATTGGGCATTGTGGTTTTTGAAAACAAGAGCTCCTGGTAGTTTTTGAATTACAGAATATAAACCTTGAAAATCAAGTCCTGTTCCTACCCCTTCTCCTGAAAGAAATTTTTAATGAAGCTTCTTAAACTTGGAAAAATCTCCTCAAGTCCTGGTTATCTCATGCTGTACAAGAATTATTTTCCATGTAAATCCCTCCCTTCACTTCCATGCTCTCAGAGCTCTGTATGAGCTGATGCAGAATGAGAAATTCGAGGCTCCAGCCCCAGTGAGGCTGGACCTGAGCTGAGCTCCCTTGTCCTGAGCCTGCTCTCAGAGCCAGGTGTTCAGATTTCAGTCCCCACTTGCAATGGGCACCTGGCAGCAGCTGGTGATGCTGCAGGGCTGGGGACACCAACATGTCCCTTCCCCATGGCCCTGGTTAAAGCCCTGCTTGTAGGAAAAGGCAGAGAAGCATTTTGCCTCTCTGCATTGAATCCTAATAGCTCCAGGTGTGAGATGGGTAATACCTGAAGTTTGTAGGGTATTTTGTCAAACTCAGGGGCCAGAAGCTGGGCAAGTCTGCTGAGTGCCAGTGAAACCCCTCCCTGTGCCCCCCTTGCAGGGAAGTGCTGCAGGGGAGGATTTGCTGAGGCTCACTGGGAGGACTCACTCCCATCCCATCAAGCACTGCCATCTATTGACTCCTTCTGTTAGAGCCCAATTTCCTTCGTTTTCTGGGAGAATATCCCAGGCCAGCTAAGTCCAAATTGCCAAAAAACTCGAGGAAGCATCTGTATTCTCTCTTTTACTAGACAGAATTTAGGATTTCTTTCTCCAGCCCTTTAATCCTCAGTTCTAGCATTAATAATTTGCTTTCCAGGAGCACCAAAAACACTTCAGTACTTCTTCTGGTTGAAGCCACATTGGCCTCAAAAATCCCCCAAAACCACACCAAAACACAGTTTTTTCTTGTCCTTGTAACATGAACTTGTTTTCCTGCAGTTTTCCTGCCTGGTTGGGCTCGGTACACAGCTGAATTTGCAGTGATCCATCATGAGCTACTCTTACAGCATTCCTCCATCTATCCTGGTTTTAATCCTTGATAAATGAAGTATTAAATACTAATGGCAGTAAATGGAAACTCCTGGAGAGATGAAAGTGAAGAGCTCTTCTGCCATTCCTCTTCACTGAACATAATCCGTAATAATGGGATCCCAGTTCAAGCTGCTGTGGACAAGATATTGAAGGATTTTTTCCCCAGGTTTTTGCCTGTGCATAATACACTGTATTTTCCTTCTTTTTTTTCTTTATTTTTTTAAGCAGTCATGTAATATATATTATGATGATTTGAGAGATTCTTTGGAGAATTTATGTTCCTGTATTATGTGGAGAGTGGAGTGGCACTTCCCTTGGCATGATCACCCCTCTTTAATTGAAATGTAATTGTTTACTAAACCATTGCAGCTCAAAGGGAAAATTACTGTCATTTTGGTCTGTGGCTGCATACATTAAAGTGCCCCTTTTGCAGGGATTGAATTTTAGGAGAATAGGAACATTATCACAGATGATATATAAACATAAAGCCATTATCATTAAACTGTCAGCTGCAACTGATTTTGGGTAACCAGCGCTAGTGGCAGCAAGAAATATGGAAATTACTTGGAGAATGTATTTGTCAGTTCAGTCACCACTTCTGCAACAGGACATGCTTGGAAGCTTTGGGGTTGTGAGCATTTTAGGGATTGGAAGAAAAATGAGGTCATTTTCAGCCTTTGCAGTTGTTTGCAGTCTCCCTGGTACTGCTTGGCAGAAATCAGGAGGGCCCATCTGGCCCTCAGAGGGTTTGTCAGGTACCCCAGCACCAGACCTTGCACCCTGAGCATCCTTTGGGGAGGGATTTCCAGGTTGGTTCCTACCACCCTCATCTTCCAGCTGGGAAAACTGAGGGAGGGAAAACGGAGCTAACTTAAATTTGATCATTCTCCAAAGCCCAAAAATACATCCTGAGCTGAATTTCTTCATTTCTAATTCCCAATCCTGGTGTTAACCACTAGCTAAGCTATTCCTAATTACCTCTCTGAAATCCTCCTCAGTTTCAAGAGAATTAAATATTCTCCAAATTGATGCTGTAATGTGAAAATGAGTAAATGGGTTCCTGGACTCCCAAGTCCTTGTTCCTAGAGCAGAAATGCTTTGGATTTCTTACTATCTCTGCCAGCACCTCATGTTGTCAAATTTCTAATTGCTTGTTATTTAAATTAGAGCCCTCTGCCTTATTTTTCTAAGTCATCTTATTAACATAAATCTGTGAGTATTTTTGATCTTTAATTTTTGCTGTCCTTTATGAGACATGAGATAAATTCTAGTTAAGGTATGAAGGATAAATTTCATTTTGAAAAAGGGAATCTTTTTCCCTGCTCAATGCTCCCTAGCACAGGGATTGGAAAGTGAACTGACTGTAAAGATATTTTTAATTCTTTGAGTCTGACCTTGTATCTTGAATTTTTTTTAAGTAAACCTGGAATTTCCACTTGGGGAGTACTGGAAGGCAGCATGGTCAGAGATAGGAGGGACTGTCAGATTTCAGCACAGAGCTGCAGTCCAAACCACTGAGGATTTATGATGTGCATCAAGCAGGAGACAAGAATGACAGGATAAAAGACATGGTGCTATGACCTGCTTCACTGAAAGGGGCTCAGCAAGGCAGGGTATGGATTTTTTCCCTTTTTGAACTGACTATGTTCCAGGGAGGTCTCTTTGTCAGAGCCTGCAGCTGTCTGAAGGACAGTTTTAGAGAAAAGAAGAGCATAGGGCTCATCAACAGCTTAATTCATACACTGAGGCCATTTCTCTACAGAATTATGAGTGATCCTGCTGTAGTTTTTGTGGGGTTCTGGCTGCTTTTGATTGCTGTCACACTGGGGGGCTTGGACAGCAGAGGGTACCCGGGGCAGGGCTGGCTCTGCTGTGGGGCAGTGAGCAGGGGATGGGACATGAGGATCCTCACAGTGCCCAGGCAGAGCCCTGGGTTAACCTGCAGCTTCCACTGAGAGGGAAATGCCACAAATCACCCAATTTCTGTGCCCCAACACTCCTGAAATGTGTCCTGGACTAGGGCAGGAGCTCACGTTGTTGCTTCCTGTGTGAAGCTTGGGCAGTGGATAAACAATGAAATTTCTGCTTCTGGGGAAGATAAAGTCAAATACTGAGTGGGAAAGAGGAAAACAAATGTTTCAGGAAGCTGCCTGGCTCTGCAGAGGGTCAGGATTGGCACAATTCCATTGATTTTGTTCAGCTCCTCCAGATGTTTACACTTTCTCAGCCTCTGAGGATGCTGCACTGATCCCTGTGAGCTGTGTGAAACCCATGACTCCAGACAGGGCTCAGGGTCCCAGGGGGAACAGCAGCAAATCCTTGGAGTGGGACAGATTCCTTGTGCCAGGAATGAGAAGGAAGGAGTGAGAGTGAGAAAACAGCTCCAAACTCCCTCTCCCCAGAAAGCCTGAGCAAGTTTTTGTGGGATAAACCTGTGTTGTGCTCCTCATTTCATGACTCTCCTCAGATCCCTCCATTCCTCCACTCCTGGGGAAGCAGTGGTGTGGCCAGATGAGAAATACCAACAGCTCCTATGTGTTTTCATGGAGAGAGCCCATGGGAGGAATATTTAACATTTAGGCAGTAAGTAGGGCTAATAGGAAATGCTAATTCACATTTCATTCTTTTGATCAGTGTATATTGAATGATAATTACAGTGATAGTACTTGGCACTTCTGTAGCACCTTTCATCTGGAGCTGTTAAAGTGTTCTGCCAATCTGAATGAATTCAGGCTTGCAGGCACTGGGGGGTTGCAATTTACCATAATGCCTCAAAATAAATGGGAAACTAAGGCCTGGGAGGATGATACCACTTTCCACATCATTCAAAATCTGTGTGAAGCAGTTGGGACTGTGTAGTTCTGCTGCTGGTCATCTCATAAGAAACAAAACCAACTCAAGGCATCACTATAAATGGGGAAAGTGGTTTAAACCACCCAGGTGACTGGCCTTTGCTCTCTAAAACATGTTTGTTTGGCATTTTTTGTGGTGTTTTAACAACTCAATATACACTTGTGTGCTCTGGTGTATTTTTGTTTGAATTCCCCTCACAAAGACAGAGAAACCATCTCAGATTCTCCCTGCATTTTTCACCAATGTACTTGGATCCATCTCCATTCTTTAGAGACATCTCCTAAGGATGATTTGAACAGAAATGTTCTTTTCAAAGCTACTACAGGAAAACATTTGATATTGTTTCAGTCTCTTCCCAGGAAGCCCAAGTGCAAACAGCCTGGACTAATTGATAGGCTGTAGGGAGGCAAATGGACCTGACTGGTTTCATTTCTGTGGAGTGAATGAGAGGCAGAAGGTAAACAAACAAAAGCTTCAATTTGTTTAAACCTCTGGGCACTGAAAGCTCTCACATTGCTGGTGGCACAGAGAAAAGAGGGCCATTAGAATATCCAACATGACAGTGTCCCTTTAATTTGTTTCTGGGTCACAGATAAAGAATTGTCCTGCAGATATGAAAGGTAGGATAATAAACACATTCCATTCTCCCTTTCAGTAGCACTGACATTGTGCTTTCAGAAAACAAGTCAGAGTGGAAGGCATTATCTGAATCTCCTGGAGACTGGAACATGAGCGCCCATTGCATCAGGACCTTCATCTCTGAACTTCTATTGGGGATTTGTACTGCTTTAGCTCAGGGATATTCAGTATTTGCTTGAATGCTGAATTCATTGCACTGGCATTCATAGAAATGTGTGTCATTGCCACAGTCACCCTGAACAGTTTTCAATACATTTCTACCAAGTTTTGTTTCTGAGACAGATTTTTTTCTCTAGTTTAGACTAGGCACTTCTCCCTGATTGCCAGAATATATTTTGAACCATAATTCCTTGTTCTTTCACTGCAGATGGTTCACATGGCACCTGTGGACTTTGGTAATACTGAGGGTGCTGTGACAGGAAACCATGGGAGAGATGCCCCAAACCAGCAGTGATCTTGTCTGTGTTGTCACCCGTGGAAGTGGCTGAGCTCTAACAGACATGGAGGAGCTCCTGGCCTTTGACTGGATTGTTTGCAAGTTGTTTGGAGGTTTCTTTTGCTCTCCATTGCAGCCTCCTGTGAGGCCGTTTGTCCAGGTGGTGCCACTGTTGTTCCAAACCCAGTGCGGCTGCAGGCACAGCAGGTCTGCTCCCTGCTCCCCTGGTGGCTGCACCGACCCAGGACGCTGCAGCTGGAGAACTTGGATCCGTGGCTCTGGGTGGAGCACACTTGGGAAGATGACATTGATTTCTAGATACTTTTTTTCAAACTTTAGTTGCCATGGAAACAAGATTCCCTTTCTCCTCCATGCTGTCACTTTTCCTCAGCACTGCACTCTGATAAGCAATAGGCTGTGTTTGTCCTCCCCACTCTCTTTTTCCCAGTGATATTCATGGCTCAGGCATCAGGGATAATTTCAGAGAGAGTGGGGAAGCTCTGCTGCTTTTCCTGAGGTGCTCAGGTGTTCCCAGGCCTGGAACTCTGCCAGAAACTTTCTTGTCTTTATCCTCCTCCATAATTACAGTGGATCATATCTTCCCTGCAACATTTTTCAAAGCACCAAGGAAATTAGCTCCAGAACTAATCGGATTCACCCTGAGCAGTGTAACCTGTCCATGTCCCTCCCTGTCCCTGTCCCTGTCCCTGCCCTTGTCCCTCCCTTCATTCCTGCCTCTTGCCAGGTCATCTCCATGGCATCCCCATGGTGGCACAGCCTGGCCTGGCTGAGTACAGAAATTTACTTTGCATTTCCCAAGGAGTGGAAAAGGTGAGGAGTGATGGGTACAGGTTGCTCCTGGACAGAGGCCATTTAGACACAAGAGCAAAAAAGTCTTTGCTGTTCTTAGGGGGTGGAGGAGGAGACTTTCATATCCCTTCCTGGGAAACAAGGGAGTGTCCCTGCTGGTGTGGCACTGGCTGGGACTGAGGGACACGGGCTGGCCCTGCCCTCAGGCCCTCCAGGAATGAAGCCTTCCTTGATAATTAGCAACCAGGTCAGAAATAGTTAAGGAAGAAGTAAATGACACTTAAATCTGCCTGGTAGAGTTGAAATTTCCTGCAGGGTGACCAAATTCTGCTTTAAAGATAGTAAATCCACTGCTAATAATTAGGCAAGAAATAGTGGCTGCTAAGACCCAAAAATAGGATCTGTCACTTGCAATGTCTGCCTTGTTATTTTGAGGGATAAACCAGCAGTGAACTTAATTTTTGCCTCCAGTTCCTGAAGGATATTCTTTTTGGTTTATATCTTTCAATGTGAGTGTTTTAAGAGAATTGTCAGTTGTGCTGCCTCACATCACCTTCCTCAGCACCTCAGCCCAAAATCAGACACAAAGTACGAGCTGAGGAGGGAAAGAAAAGGAGTAAAGGTGGAGAAAAAGAGCAGGGAGTAGTCTTGCCTTGGTTTTCATTTCTCTCTGAGCTTTCTTAATCAAAAAGCTCTCTGATCTGTGTGTTCTGAAGGATGGAGAAAGCATGAAAGCCAGGCTGGTACTCCTGGAAATATCATATTGTGTTATATTTATACTCCCATTGTAATTTTTCTCCCTTTTTCCAAAGCTGTAAGTAGGAGCTGAATCAAACTGAAATAATCGTTTTCATAAATTCTGAGATGAGGATAAATGAACTTCATCTTCAGTATTTGCACAATGTCTGAGAAGTGAGTTGTCTAGGGAGGTAGATAGGGGAAATGCAGGGCTGATGTATCATCTGAATTCCAGTTGGTATTCCCCACACCTTCACAAAAGTGAGCATTTTTGTTTGATTGCAGCTGTAATTATTGCTGAATACAAATGTTCCCATTTAAGCTGCAGAAATGTGGGGAAAGTCTTTGAAGCCAAGAGCATCTGCCTGGAACATGAGTTTCATATTTGAATGAGTAACTTTTACTGCAAAATTACACAATGAATCCCTACATTCAAAAGATAATAATATTTTTTTTTACTCTAAACACATCATCTACCAACTGCTTTTTAAAATTTATTGGCTTGGCAGCTGGTTTTGTAGAAAATGTGTTACTAAAAGCACACAAGGTTTGTCAGTGCAAATGAGGCAGTTGCTGTTGGTACCTTCCTGCAGACTCAGAGCTGGCCATCAATATTGTGGAGGATGGGGTTCCCCCTTCCAGGGTTTGCTCTGCCCCAGAGGTTTCAGGTGGAGGTGAGCAGGGAGGTGCCTGACACAGCAGGACATCCATGTGCAGCTCCAAGACCATACATCACAGTAGGGAAAGCAGGGCTAAAACACACTCATGAGCCAGTTTACTCTGCATCATACCCAAAGGTGGACTTTAAAAGGGAGCAGTAATGTAAAGAGATTTATGGAGATGGTTTTCCCCTCTCCCCTGTGTGTTTATTGCTCATCCTGGTGAGCCCTGATACCTGTTTTACCAGGATTGGAGGGCTGGCATAGGAATGAGCCCTTGAGCAGTAATCTTGGCTTTGCAGCTTATCTGGGCATAGTCAGTGTAGCAAATCACTTGGGCAGCTGTGCCTTCACACCCTCCCTCTGTGCCTGCCAAGCCCCTCCGTTCTGACAGCAGCTCCCACCTGCTCTCCCACCTCCACCAGCCTGCCCTCCTTTCTCCCTCCTTGGACAGTAAGCTTGAAGCCTGGGGACTGGCTTTTAAAAGGCACATTCTCATTTCTGGGATTGGAAAGAATTAAATTAATCTCCTTTCTATGAAAAAGTACCTTTTTCCTGAAATAGAAGGGCACAATGGTTGATGCCAACTATTCCTAGACAGATTTTGTGCCTGGTGTAATTGTCCTGAGCCCAGTGACCCACTGGAGCTGCCCCACAGAAACAGCTCCAAAGTGCAGCTCTTGAAAGCTCCTGGGCTCCTTAGCCCTTGGCAAAACCCCAAGGGACCTGGCTCAGGATGTTTCAGAGTTTTGGATACAGCAGACTGTCCTCTGGGGACTCCCTTGTGCCCGTTGAACGAGGAAGCTGCTCCCTCCCCCTGAAATCCTCCTGCAGGTGCCAGCCTGGCTTGGTGTCCCTGGGCCAGGCTGTCCCCAGCTCTGCTGTCTTTGGGTGCATCACTGGGTTTGCTGTTCAAGGTTACTTGCATTCTCCCTGTGTCTCTGTTTCTGCATCTTTCATCCCTGATTGCTCAATTACCCTTTTCCTACCTTCCCAAGGAATGTTTATCTGTCTTGTTGGGATGTGAAATGTTGTCAGTGTGATAATTACAGAGCTGGGAACAAATAATCCAGAGTAGTGTGGGTTTGTTTTAATAGGAGAACAAAAGAATCCAAATTGAAGAACCAAGTGATCCCTGAATAACAACAGCTGTCAAAGTGTGGTTGTCATCTGGGCTCTTCCTGACTCTTGAATTCCTTCATCCTTTGTTAATGTCCCACCTATTCCCTCTCCATGTTCCATGGAAGTCATCAGTGCTAATGGGAGAATCCAGACCCAGACTTGCCAAGGTTTCTGTTACTTTACCAAAGGCTGGGAAGGGAATCTTCCCAGAACAGAGAAGGAAGAGAGTGAAATTCTGCAAAGAAGCAGTTAGCAGAAAATATCAGGGAGGATGTCCAGAACTGAGAATTCTTTCTCCAGGGCAGTGGGAGAAGACCCCCTGACCAAGGCAGTTTCCACAAGATAGGTAAAATCTTTATGAAAATGGAGCTCAAGCAGCAATCCTTTATTGGCCAGAGGTGGGAAAGGGATGAGACGTTTTGTGTTAATGTGTTCTGCTACTGCTGCTTCTCTGTGATTTGCTGATACTCACATGTGTGAGATTTGCCACATTCATAATTAACCCCCAGTGCCTCTCATTTGATGTAATTCCAGCTTTCCTGACCTGGCTAGACCCACACTGTCCCCTGGGTGACCTGGGGGACATCAGTGCATCTTCATCTGATTTTCCAGCTGGGCTGAGCTGGGTGTTTGCAATGACACTGCAGATCTGATTCATCTCTGGCCGTGGCAGGGCAGTGTTGCTAAGCAGCACTTACAGCATGAGCTGCTTCTCCCACTCTGGGGCTGCTGCATGGCCTGGCTCCACACAGCCCCTCTCATGATCCTGGCTGCTGGATCTCCATGTTCATCCTCTTACAAGAGCATGGGTCTGACCTCAGAGAATGGAGCAGCAGGATTGGAGTTTTTATTGCCAGTTACTCTGGCCAGGCAATGGGTTTGCAGCTGTTTTGTCATTCCTTTGGGGTTTAGCCTAATTCCAAGACACTTCTGTCTCAGAGGGGCTTTCCTTTCCCTTTAGAATTAGGGTGACATCAGTCAGAGCAAGTCATGGTTCCTTGCTCCTAGTGAGACATCAGGGGAGGTTTAGATGAGATATTAGGAGAAATTTCTTCATGGAAAGGATTGTCCAGTGCTGAAACAGCTGCCCAGGGGTTTGTCATGTAAACAGAATGTGGAGGTGTTGGTTGCTAAACTTGCAAAAGTGTCATTTCCTAAGGTTTCTGCGGGTTTCTCATAAGTTTGGGGGTGTCTTCAGCCTCAAGGTTGACACTCTCTTGCCTCCCATGTGCCCAAGTTCAAACCAGCCCCCTGCAGGCCTCAGGTATCCTGGAAATGCCCTTTTTGGGGAAGGGAGTCCCACAGGAACCATGGTCACCTGCACAGAGCCTCCATCACCCCTGACACGAGCACAGCTGCAGGATGGCAAAGCAGCTTACAACACCAAAGTTCAAATCAAAAAGAGCTGGCAGAAATAAATGATATATGAAGTGTTTGAGGGGCTACAGACACTTCCAGCCCTGTGCCTCTAACACTGAACAAATGAAAAATATTTGATCCATAAAGGTCAGTGCTGTACAGAAATTCCCTTCCTGCCCTGCTTCAGTGCCAGGGACCACTCAGGGGATTATTTCTATTCTTGGGCTTCTGAGAGGCACAAATGGTGCCTAAACTCAGCCTCAGGGTTGTTTTGGGCTCTGCATTCCTGGGGTAGCTCAATGCAGTCGTGTTCTACAGAGAGAAGGGTAAAAATGTGCACTTAGATGTCTTTACCTCGTAACAAATAGTATCAGATGTTTCCCAAAAAATGTTTCTTTTATTTTGAAAGCTGGGACTAACATTGGTAATTGTAGAAATGGGTAAACTCACTTGTTTGGAACATTTATGGCTATAAAAGGATGCTTAGTGTTGGCACAGCTCACTTGTTTCACAAATACAAATATTAATTATCCATTCAGTGGAGCCTCAATAAGAGGGTATTTCCTTGTGTTGTGCAGGAACAGAAAAAAACCCAAACTAATTCCAGAATTAAGTTTAATATAAAAAATAAAAATTGTAAAGCCCAGAATGAGGATGGGTCTGGTGGAAAAGATTTACTCCCAGTTTTGTACCTTATCCCTGACATAGCAGAACACGTGGAGACCTGGGATGAAAGGCTGCATTGCACACTTGTACTCTCAGCAAACACTTATTTATAGCAGTTTCCTTATGATGAGTAGAAAAAATTCCTGATGTCCCCCAGAGCTGAGATTTGCTTGAACGAAAACAAAAGATGTGGAAGAACTAGAAAAATAACCCCATCTGTTCAGTAGTTCCTGTGTTCTGCCTTTGTGGGGGCTGTTCTGTGTGGGTTTGGGGTGAGAGCAGAAGCCAGGTCTGTGTCTGTGCTCCTGTCTGACCATCCCAGTGCCCTCCCAGTGCCCTCCCAGATCCCCAGGCCAGACCCTCACTCTGCCCCAGCCTCTCCCTGTTTTCCTGGCTTAGAGAACATGGGGAGCTGCCAGGACTCTTCCAAAGAAAGCTGCTCGTGAGGCATCCAGCCTGATTTATTGATATATCATTTTTAAAATTTCATCTCTATTGTGTTTCCATGGTGCTGAATTTTTACCTTTATAACTTTATCCTGTGGGTTCTCTGCGAGTGAACGTTATTGGTGTGGGAGTCAGCTCCAGACACAAGACTTGCATCATTACTTTATGTTTAATAAAACAGGAGCTCCAGATTTTGCTGTCATTAACACTCTGCTCAGTTTTGTCCCCCTCCTTTTTTCTCTCTCCTTTCTAGTTTTTTTTTCGTGTTGCCCCAGGGCGTGTGGAATTCTACAGTTCCTGCTTCTCAAAGGCATATGGTGCTGATGGGTTTGCACATATGCTTTAAAAGTATTATAATACCAAAAATATTCAAACATTATAATAGAATATAAGATAATTTCCAGGTTCTAGAGTAATTGAAAATGCCAAATTTGACAAGGAAGAAAAATATAAATGAGAGTCCCACCTTCCTCAGTCTGCAGTGAGAGGATGGTGTTGGATTTTGGGTTTGTCAGATATGTAAAAAAAGAGCCCAAATCACAGCAGATTTAATTGTGCTGTTTTGAATTGTGCCATCCTGTTTTAGCTGAAGTTGCTGTGGTTGTGATTAAGCCATTCCTCAAAAGGATTTGTTTTGTTTTCTTCTGCCTTCATTCTTTGTGTCTTATTATGACTTCAGTCAGCTCTTGTGATTAGAGCGATTGTACTCCGGGCTCAGAGATGTCAGAGGCAAAACAGCAGAAACAAGGCAAGAAAAGCAACGCCCTTGCCCTTGAAAAGTGAAATCAGTGCTCACTGGGAGCTCTGTGTGTTCCAGAGAAGCTGTGGCTGCCCCTGGATCCATGGGAGTGTCCCAGGGACCCCCCAGGACAGGGCTTGGAGCACCCTGGGGGAGTGGGAGGTGTCCCTGCCATGGCAGGGGGGGCACTGGCTGCTGTTGAAGGTCCTCCCAAGCCAAACCACTCTGTGATTCCATGGTTCACGCCCTTTTCTTGCCAGGCCTGATGAGTTCTGTGCCACACTGCTCTGTGGGCTTTCAGGAATTGCATGGGGCCGTACTCTGACCACAGTGATTGTCTCTAAAGAATCTAAAAGATTTCCTCTTGCTCAGACCTTAGGCTGTGCAGGGATGAATTTATATAGCTGGTACCTGTGCTTCCATTGTAATAGATATTTCAGGATTTATTCCAGCTGAAGGGATTCTTGGGCTCTGCAGATTTCTATTTTTTGTCATTTCATAGAGACTATTTACTTCTGAATGAAACCTTTCTCAGTTACTAGTTTAATCTTTGCTACGATATTTTTACTGGTGGTGAATGCTGCCCACACACAGGAAGACACAATTCTAACCTAGACAGCTCTCAAGATAAACTTAAAAGTGTATAAAGAACATGCATGCAAAGGGCAGCACTTTAATTGCTGGAACTGCCAAGAATGCAGCTCAGCTAGAGGAGCAGGCAATGCTCAGAGGGTGGGATTAGCCTTGTTTGTCTGGAGATCAGAATCAAATGTTGTTTAAAGTCATAAATGAAGAAGAAATGGATCATGTCCTTATGATCTCACTAGGAAAGCTCGGCGGTCACACCCCAGGTCAGAATCTCTCTCTTGTATTTTCACAGACAAACTTCTGTCTTTTTTTTCTTACCCCACCTAAAAATTACAGAAGGTATTCGTTCACACATTAGGCTTTCTGATCTCTGGTGTGCACTATGGAGGTGCAAAGTATCACTATAGCAGCATAATTTATCAGCATTAAAATCTCTGACATCTCATTCTCCCAAGGAAGCTGGCAATGAAAATGGAAAATGGCTCTGTGTGATCTCCTTCTGGTGGCAACAAATGTAAAAACAATGGCAAACAGAAGTAATGTCTTGCTACAACCCTAAATTCTAATTTCCAAATCCTGCATGAATCATGGAACAGTTGTGGAGATGTGGAATACACAATTGAGGGGAAAATGTCACCATTGGTTGTAGAAGTATTTTGGGTTTTTCCTTATCAATGCCCTGTCCAGAGCTCAGAGCTATTCCTGGATTGAAGAAGGGGCTTGATAAAATGAGGACATATTTGTGGGTGGGCTGGCAGTGGTTAAGGAGCTCCAATCTCACATTCCTGGGCCAGAACCTTCTCACCAGCAGAGTTTAGGGCAGTATCAGGTGTTTGGCCAGTTGTGTACTTTGGATTTTCTCTTCACAGCAAATATTGGCCAGTGTCCATAGCCGACAACCAGGGCCTGGTCCAGGCAGAGGAACAAGAGCATGGGGAGTTGATAGGGTGAGTGTGGGGCTGATACCACGGTGATACAAAGAGTGTGGGGCTGATACCACACTGATACCATGAGTATGGGGCTGATACCACACTGATACCATGAGTAGGAGGCTGGCTAAGGTCTGAGTACTGAGGGAAATATCTTAACAATGCTCTAGATAATGCAAATCCTCAAATTTGCTTTTCACAGCCATGTTTCTCTGTACTATAAAATTCTCTAAAGGTATTTCTCAGGGACAGAACCCTTTTGAAAAGGCCTTTGTTGTCTCCCACGTTGGCTTTGTGCAGTATGACAGAGTGTACAATGTGATGGCCTGTGTGTTATACCTCCTGCTATTTCAGTCATGCAAATAGCTCCCGGAGAAATATTCAGTCCACACAGATGCATGTTACATACCTCGTTTGTAAGTAAAGTGGCACTTGATAAATGTGAAACACCTTTGGTTATCTAGATGTTTGAAATTCCTGGTGCACTTACGAACAGGGAAGTCACTTCCATAATAAGAGCCACACAGAGTGCCCAGGGAGATTTTGCACCTTGAGAAAGACATAATGTGAGCCGTGAATATCCGAGGTGGGGAAGGAGTGTTTAAATGGCATGAACAAATGACAGGCTCCATAGAAGTTAGACTGTGATTATCGCCCTGCAAGACGTATTAAAGGTATTCATTTGTAAAAGTGAGCTGCTAAGGATCCATTCCTGTATGCTGAATGGAGAAACTCCTGAGGCTCCTGCCTGGAGCAGAGGGTGCGCTGTGGGCATGGCTGGGATGCTGCTCTGGTACTCTCACGCTTCCTTCCTCACACGTGTCAGGATCTGGGCTTGATCCGGGGGTATCTTCCCCTTTCCTGGGGCTGGGGAAGGAAGTGGTGTGTGCAGAACCTCAGTTGTGCGGGGATTTGCTGAGCTGTTCGTGTGGAGCTGGTCTGTTTCTTTAGTGTGATGGTCCATACAAGGAACACGCCTTCAGGCTTCGCCCCAAATTCTTGGTTTCTCTTTAAAATGCCCTCCCACTTTCCCTGGCCAAAGTGCTTGACCCTGTCGCACCATTCTCATACACTGTAGATGCCGGCCAGCACAGCAGTATAACGCTTTTATTGCCTTATTTAGCGGAGAGATTAAATGTAATGTTCAGATTATGTAGAACATTAACTCCTAACAATAAGCAAATAACACATTAGAAGCTTTGCTATTAAAACGTTTGGTGCTGGCTCTGCCGTGGAGCTCTCCAGGACCGTGACTTATGTTCCGTGCGGGAGGAGGCTCGGCGGAGAAGGAACGAGCCGGGTCTCTCCTGGAAGGTGGTGCCGGTACCCCGAGCCCACAGGCGCTGTTCGGACGGGCTCTATGGAGCTCCATCCGTGTAGCCGCAGCAGCTG